>NC_090179.1:42258101-42564604 GCF_024679245.1 Pseudorasbora parva
CCATTACGTCTATGAGTCCCCAAAAAGATAGCGAACCAGACATGAGTGTGTGTGTGTGTGTGTGTGTGTGTGTGTGTGTGTGTGTGTGTGTGTGTGTGTGTGTGTGTGTGTGTGTGTGTGTGTGTGTGTGTGTGTGTGTGTGTGTGTGTGTGTGTGTGTGTGTGTGAATGGAGGGGGGATGGGCTGCTTTATACCTGCAGCTTACTACAGTGTGTGTGTGTGTGTGTGTGTGTGTGTGTGTGTGTGTGTGTGTGTGTGTGTGTGTGTGTGTGTGTGTCAGTCACTTTCTCTCGATGGTAATAATTGAACCGTTACATAACATAGGCTAATACAAATGTAAAAAATAATAAAAATACTTTTGAATTAAATACAGGTTTCCTGGACTTACAAAATATTTCCCTGCAAAAGATAACTTTGCACATATTTGAAAATGACCTATTATATCCCATTACATTAGAATTCATCTATAATTAAATTACATCATAGGTGTGGCTTGAAACTTTTCCCCACAGTTTAGACTTTACTATTATTGTTTTGCTGAAAATCATGTTTAATCTAAATCTCACTTTGCTCTCTCTCTCTCTCTCTCTCTCTCTCTCTCTCTCTCTCTCTCTCTCTCTCTCTCTCTCTCTCTCTCTCTCTCTCTCTCTCTCTCTCTCTCTCTCTCTGTGTGTGTGTGTTTGGAGGGGGATGGTGCCAGCTTCATTTTGATTGTGAAAAGATTAGCTCATTGCTGTGTGCTTTGGCAAGCATTAAAGGATAAAAAAAAATATTATTCTGGGTTACAATAAAATTATAGAACCAGTTAATTTGTAACAATAGAAAAAACACATTTGAGTTTCCTTTTCAAACAATGAAGTTTGTGTAACCTAAAAATAAGCAGATTAATGCCTTTTATTTGTGGACGAAAATGAGAGCAAATGATAGAGAATAACAAGAAGGTGGAGTATAGCCTTAGTTATGAACCAGCTTGGATATGTCCTTGAGAACACCGTTTTGAAGATAAAACTATTGTTATTGCAAAACAGTGTTTCCAGACAGTGAAGAAAAAAAAAACTTTCTCCCACTGTTTAGATTTTTTTTTTTTTTGTTGTTTCAAATCTTGTTTCTTTCGGAATTAGACTCTGTCTCTCTGTCCGTCGTTCCCCTCCCCCCTCACTCTCCCTCTTTGAGTTTCACTCTGTTTGGGTTGTGTGTGTGTGTGTGTGTGTGTGTGTGTGTGTGTGTGTGTGTGTGTGTGTGTGTGTGTGTGTGTGTGTGTGTATCACCTTGTCTCTTGATTGTCATAATTTAAACCTTCATATCACAAATAACTATCACTTTAGTGTGAAAAATAAGTTTAAAAAAAACAAAAAATATACTATATCTTTAATTAAATACTGGCCTTTTGAACTTACAACATTTTGAGCTGCAAAATATACATTTGCACATAATTGAAAGTGACCCATAATATCCTAATACATAAAAAAAAATCTATATTTAAATTTCATAATAGGTGTGGCTTGTGGTCATAGGGGTACCAGCTGCTGTGATACATGTGGCATATTAGAGTAATTTTCAAATATTCTCCTGTTTAAATGCATATTGCCTGTCGTGCACATTCTCAGCGGTATAAAAACATGCTGCATGTTTTAGAGAGGTCGACTTTGACCAGTAAATATGGCATATTCAGATGACTTTGATATCGTTATTTTAAATTTAATTACATTTAAACATTTAAAAGTGACTGTTTATAATACACTTCCATAAAATGTATGCAGGCATATTCCTCTTACCTGACACTGATATTAAAATAATTTTTGCGGTTTCTGTGATTTGGCTTTATTTTTTATTTTTTTATTTAAAAAAAATATTGAATGCCACACATATTGAAATAAAAACAAGCATGCTTTTTGCTGCATAAAATTGGTGAACAATCACAAGCTACGGTAGGTCAAAAACACATAAAGAGAAGTGTAAGGATAATACAACATCAGCATTTGGAAAGTATTCTGCACTCATTTTGAAATTGACATTTGACATCATCTGACATAAAATTAATGAATAAAATGTAATTGATCTAAGAGATGTGAGTGTTGTGGTTCCTGGTCATAGCAGCACCAGTTGCTGCAGTTAATGAGGTGAATTCAAATGACTTTGACATAGTCCCTTTATTTATTTTTTCCCATATTAAATGCCTATTGGCCTGCTGTGCACAGTTAAACTGATGCCACCGGGGTGGCGGTGCCCCCGGCTTGGGCCCGTCATCGCTGCTCGCAGCTTTAATTATTTATTATTTTTTTACGCGACTATTTGGGCATTTTTGGGGCCCTTCCCATGCTCGAAAACTCTTGAAACTTTGCACACGCATCAGAATGCGCGGCCATCAGGGCCGGGCTAAGGCTGGGACCCGGGCGTGGCAGGGGGGCTCGACAGCGCCCCCTAAAGTGGGGTCTGAAAACGTGGTCTATAAATCAAACACACTTTCACGTACATATATGAAACTCGGTACACATATAGAGCTCATCGGGCCAAACAACTTTCGTGCTCTAAGTTATGTGTCAGCCCAACAGGAAGTGAGCTATTATGGGTTGTTCGGAAAACGCACGCTCTGGAATTTGCAATACTCCTCCTAGACAATTCACCCGATCAGCACCAAACTCGGTCAGCATGAAGTCAAGACACTGAGGATGCTAAATTGCGAGCAACTTTTTGATATCTCAAACGGTTAGGCCGTGGCGAAGAGACGAATTTATTGCGAGAAAAGGGAAACAGGAAGTGTGTTATAACTTTTGCATACATTAATTCATTTTGATGAAACTTCAGCTGTGTGTTCATTGTAAGTGGCCGATCACATGGATATGACTTTTGTGAGTCAAAGTTATAGCGCCACCAACTGGCAGCAGGAAGTGTCACTTTTGTCCAAAGTGGGGGGTTAGTTTTATCTACATTCACCAAACTCGGTATATATATTGTACTTTTCGAGCCGGACAACTTTCTCATTTACAGTCATTAGCTCTGACCAACAGGAAGTCAGATAATTTGGTTGGAAGATAACAAGAAGTCGAAAACGAGCTCTGAGTTTTTACCCTCTCCTCAAAAGCGATTCATTCAATCTCCTCCAAACTCGGACAACATGAAGTAAATATACAGAAGATGCTAAAATGCGAACGGTTATTGGATATCTCAAACGGTGGTCCCGTAGCAAAAGCCTAAAAAACACAAAATAAGAACACAAGTGCCTGGTTCGTAAATAAGGCTATACTCCCACCTGCTGGTTATTCTATATATCACACTGTTTTTTTTTTTTTTTTTTTTCAAAACATGCTCTCCTTTAAATGTCCAGTAGAGGGCAATATTGTATAAGTTTTCAAGCAAAAAAACCTTGCCTCTGTGTGTGTGTGTGAATGGTTTTCTAGCCTGGTGGGGACTTAAACCTGAATGCACACAGACTCACGGGGACCTCCCAATGGGTTTAAAAACTTATAAATCAGACAGAATGAGTTACTTTGAAAAGGTGAAAATGCAGAAAGTTGTGTGATGGGTAGGTTTAGGGGCAGGGGCAGTGTAGGGGGACAGAATTAATGTTTTGTACAGCATAAAAACCACTACGTCTATGGTGAGTCCCCAGAAAGATAGTGAACCAGATGTGTGTGTGTGTGTGTGTGTGTGTGTGTGTGTGTGTGTGTGTGTGTGTGTGTGTGTGTGGGGCTGTGTGTATGTGTTGTGGATGGGGGAATGGGGGATGGGCTGAGCTGATTTGAGTTGCCTGCAGCATACTTCAGCATTACTACTGTGTGTGTGTGTGTGTGCGTGTGTGCGTGTGTGTGTGTGTGCGTGTGTGTGTGTGTGTTGTTCTAGCCTGGTGGGGACTTAAACTTGAATGCACACAGACTCATGGGGACTTCTCAATGGGTACAAAAGCTTATAAATCATACAGAATGAGTTCTTTTGAAAATGTGAAAATGCAGAAAGTTTTGTGTGATGGGTAGGTTTTGGGGTAGGAGCAGTGTAGGAGGACAGAATATAAAATAAATTTGCACATAATTGAAAGTTATATCCTAATACTTTTAATTGTTTTCTATAACATGGGCTTTAAAGAAGGTCATGTGCTGTGTTTGCAAAGATCACGTATGACACCTCTTTAAACTAATTATTTATTGATAAAATTCAAATGGATAAAAAAAATATAATTTCACATGATCTTATAAAAGTGGCTATAAAAACCATTTTATCTTATAAAAGTGGCTATAAAAACCATTACGTCTATGGTGAGTCCCCAAATAGATAGTGAACCAGACATGTGTGTGTGTGTGTGTGTGTGTGTGTGTGTGTGTGTGTGTGTGTGTGTGTGTGTGTGTGTGTGTGTGTGTGTGTGTGTGTGTGTGTGTGTGTGTGTGTGTGTTATTTTTTCTAGCCTGGTGGGGACTTCAACCTGAATGCACACAGCCTCATGGGGACATGTGTCATTGATTTCTACAGTGTGTGTGTGTGTGTGGGGGGGGGGGTTGTTGTGGATGGGGGATGGTGGATGGGCTTAACTGATAAGAGTTGCCTGCAGCATACTTCAGCATTACTACTGTGTGTGTGTGTGTGTGTGTGTGTGCGTGTTCTTTTTTCTAGCCTGGTGGGGACTTCAACCTGAATGCACACAGACTCATTGGGACACGTGTCACTGATTTCTACAGTGTGTGTGTGTGTGTGTGTGTGTGTGTATGTGTATGTGTATGTGTGTGTGTGTGTGTGTGTGTGTGTGTGTGTGTGTGTGTGTGTGTGTGTGTGTGTGTGTGTGTGTGTGTGTGTGTGTGTGAGAGAGCCACTCTTCTGTCTAAAAAGATTACCTCTCAATGCTGTGCTTTGGCCTGCATTAAAGGATTAAACATATTATTCTGGGTTTGAATAAA
This sequence comes from Pseudorasbora parva, assembly GCF_024679245.1. Lineage (NCBI taxonomy): Eukaryota > Metazoa > Chordata > Actinopteri > Cypriniformes > Gobionidae > Pseudorasbora > Pseudorasbora parva. Next base: position 42,262,985 of record NC_090179.1, read on the forward strand.
AAAATTCATGTATAAAACCCGTTTCTTTGTAGGGCATTGACAATATTGTTTTATATAATTAGTTAAATAATTGTGTTAATACAAATAATTATTAATAAAAAATATAAATATTTTAAAAAAACATTACTAACAAAAGAAAAAACACATTGAATTGTCTTTAAAAAGAAAAGGAATAAAAAGTACTGTGTGTGTAACTTAAAAAAATGAGAAGATTAATGCCTTTTGTTTAAGGAAAAAAATGAGATCCAATGAGCTACCGGTATATAGAATAACCAGAAGGTGGGAGTGTAGCCTTATTTAGTAACCAGGTTGGATATGTCCTAGGGAACACTGTTTTGAAGATTAAACTATTGTTGTTATTGCAAAACAGTGTTTTCAGACAGTGAAATAAAAACAATGTTAAATTGACAAAATTAACAATTAAAAACAAAATTAAAGAATAAAATGTAATTGATCTCAGAGATGTAAGTGTTGTGGTTCCTGGTCATAGCAGCACCAGTTGCTGCAGTTAATGATGTGAATTCAAATGACTTTGACATAGTCCCTTTATTTATTTTTTCCCCATATTAAATGCCTATTGGCCTGCTGTGCACAGTTAAGCTGATGCCACCGGGGTGGCGGTGCCCCCGGCTTGGGCCCGTCATCGCTGCTCGCAGCTTTAATTATTATTATTAGGGCCCAAGCCCTGAAAGGGCGCAGAGCCCTATTGTTCTTCTAAGGATTATTTTTTTTTGTTATTATTATTATTATTATTTATTATTTTTTTACGCGACTATTTGGGCATTTTTGGGGCCCTTCCCATGCTCGAAAACTCTTGAAACTTTGCACACGCATCAGAATGCGCGGCCATCAGGGCCGGGCTGAGGCTGGGACCCGGGCGTGGCAGGGGGGCTCGACAGCGCCCCCTAAAGTGGGGTCTGAAAACGTGGTCTATAAATCAAACACACTTGCACGTACATATATGAAACTCGGTACACATATAGAGCTCATCGGGCCGAACAACTTTCGTGCTCTAAGTTATGCGTCAGCCCAACAGGAAGTGAGCTATTATGGGTTGTTCGGAAAACGCATGCTGTGGAATTTGCGATACTCCTCCTAGACGATTCACCCGATCAGCACCAAACTCGGTCAGCATGAAGTCAAGACACTGAGGATGCTAAATTGCGAGCAACTTTTTGATATCTCAAACGGTTTGGCCGTGGCGAAGAGACGAATTTATGGCGAGAAAAGGCAAACAGGAAGTGTATTATAACTTCTGCATACATTAATTCATTTTGATGAAACTTCAGCTGTGTGTTCGTTGTAAGAGGACGATCACATGGATATGACTTTTGTGAGTCAAAGTTATAGCGCCACCAACTGGCAGCAGGAAGTGTGTCACTTTCAAAAATGCGTTAAATCCCCATCTTATTTTCACCCGATTTACTTCAAACTTCATCAGTATAATGTCAAAACATGGCAGATATAGACATATAAATGGATTCCTGATTCTTGAAATACTGTTGTCATGGCAACGTGTCAAAGTCCAATAATCTTTTTAGGTGTTTTTGAGACACTTAGCATGCTTGAAATTGCATGAAACTCAACACACACATCTGACATGCTGTTCAGAAGATGCAAGCGAAGATTCAGAAACGGGCGTGGTAGAGGGGCTCAGTAGCGCCATCTTTTGTCCAAAGTGGGGGGTTAGTTTTATCTGTAGTCACCAAACTCGGTATATATATTGTACATTTCGAGCCGGACAACTTTCTAATTTACAGTCATTAGCTCTGACCAACAGGAAGTCAGATAATTTGGTTGGAAGATAACAAGAAGTCGAAAGCGAGCTCTGAGTTTTTACCTTCTCCTCAAAAGCGATTCATTCAATCTCCTCCAAACTCGGACAACATAAAGTAAATATACAGAAGATGCTAAAATGCGAACGGTTATTGGATATCTCAAATGGTTTTCCCTTAGCAAAAGCCTAAAAAAGACAAAATAAGCACACAAGTGCCTGGTTCATAAATAAGGCTATACTCCCACCTGCTGGTTATTCTATATATCACACTGTTTTTTTTGTGTGTTTTTTTTCAACACTTATGCTCTCCCTTAAATGACCAGTAGAGGGCAATATTGTATAAGTTTTCAAGCAAAAAAACTTGCCTCTGTGTGTGTGTGAGAATGGTTTTCTAGGCTGGTGGGGACTAAAACCTGAATGCACACAGACTCATGGGACTTCCCAATGGGTACAAAAGCTTATAAATCATACAGAATGAGTTCTTTTGAAAATGTGAAAATGCAGAAAGTTTCCTGTGATGGGCAGGGGCAGTGTAGGACAGAATATATGGTTTGTACAGCATAAAAACCATTATGTCTATGGTGAGTCCCCAAATAGATAGTGAACCAGACATATGTGTGTGTGTATGTGTGTGTGTGTGTGTGTGTGTGTGTGTGTGTGTGTGTGTGTGTGTGTGTGTGTGTGTGTGTGTGTGTGTGTTCTTTTTTCTAGCCTGGTGGGAACTTCAACCTGAATGCACACAGCCTCATGGGGACATGTGTCATTGATTTCTACAGTGTGTGTGTGTGTGTGTGTGTGTGTGTGGGGGGGGGGGTTTGTTGTTGTGGATGGGGGATGGTGGATGGGCTTAACTGATAAGAGTTGCCTGCAGCATACTTCAGCATTACTACTGTTTAGGGGTAGGAGCAGTGTAGGGGGACAGAATATATGGTTTGTACAGCATAAAAACCATTACGTCTATGGTGAGTCCCCAAAAAGATAGTGAACCAGATATGTGTGTGTGTGTGTGTGTGTGTGTGTGTGTGTGTGTGTGTGTCACTTTCTCTCGATGGTAATAATTGAACCCTTACATATCATAGGCTAATACAAATGTAAAAAAAAATGAGTTTAAAAAAAAAAAAAAAAACTCTACAAATACCTTGAATTAAATACTGTAATAAATACAAAATGTTGCGCTGCAAAAGATAACTTTGCACATATTTGAAAATGACTTATATCCCATTACATTAGAATTCATCTATATTTAAATTACATCATGAGTGTGGCTTGAAACTTTTCCCCACCGTTTAGATTTTACTATTTTTGTTTTGTTGAAAATCATGTTTAATCTCTCTCTCTCTCTCTCTCTCTCTCTCTCTCTCTCTCTCTCTCTCTCTCTCTCTCTCTCAGTGTGTGTGTGTGTGTGTCTGTTTGTAGGGGGATGGTGCCAGCTTCATTTTGATTGTGTGTGTGTGTGTGTGTGTGTGTGTGTGTGGAGGGGATCTCTCTCACTCTTTGTGTGTGCCACCTTGTCTCTTGATTGTCATAATTTAAACCTTCATATCAGAGGCTATCACAAATAACTATCACTTTAGTGTGAAAAATATGTAAAAACAACAAAGAAAATACTATATCTTAATTAAACACTGGCCCTCTGAATTTACAAAATTTTGAGCTGCAAAAGATGCATTTGCACATAATTGAGAGTGACCCATTATATCCTAATGCATTAAAAAAAAATCTATATTTAAATTTCATAATAGGTGTGGCTTGTGGTCATAGTGGCACCAGCTGCTGTGATACATGTGGCATATTAGAGCAATTTTCAAATATTCTCCTGTTTATAAAGTTCTATAAATTTTATGCACGCATATTACTCTTACTTGACACTGATATTAAAATCATTGTTGTGGTCTCTGTGATTTGGCTTAATTTATTTTTAAGAGAAGTGTAAGGATAAAACAACTTCAGCATTTGGACAGTATTCTGCACTCATTTTGAAATTGACATTTGATATCATCTGACATAAAATTAATGAATAAAATGTAATTGATCTCATAGATGTGAGTGTTGTGGTTCCTGGTCATAGCAGCACCAGTTGCTGCAGTTAATGAGGTGAATTCAAATGACTTTGACATAGTCCCTTTATTTATTTTTCCCCATATTAAATACCTATTGGCCTGCTGTGCACAGTTAAGCTGATGCCACCGGGGTGGCGGTGCCACCGGCTTGGGCCCGTCATCGCTGCTCGCAGCTTTAATTATTATTATTATTATTATTTTAACCCGACTATTTGGGCATTTTTGGGGCCCTTCCCATGCTCGAAAACTCTTGAAACTTTGCACACGCATCAGAATGCGCGGCCATCAGGGCCGGGCTGAGGCTGGGACCCGGGCGTGGCAGGGGGGCTCGACAGCGCCCCCTAAAGTGGGGTCTGAAAACGTGGTCTATAAATCAAACACACTTGCACGTACATATATGAAACTCGGTACACATATAGAGCTCATCAGGCCGAACAACTTTCGTGCTCTAAGTTATGCGTCAGCCCAACAGGAAGTGAGCTATTATGGGTTGTTCGGAAAACGCACGCTCTGGAATTTGCGATACTCCTCCTAGACGATTGACCCGATCAGCACCAAACTCGGTCAACATGAAGTCAAGACACTGAGGATGCTAAATTGCGAGCAACTTTTTGATATCTCAAACGGTTTGGCCGTGGCGAAGAGACGAATTTATGGCGAGAAAAGGGAAACAGGAAGTGTGTTATAACTTTTGCATACATTAATTCATTTTGATGAAACTTCAGCTGTGTGTTCGTTGTAAGAGGCCGATCACATGGATATGACTTTTGTGAGTCAAAGTTATAGCGCCACCAACTGGCAGCAGGAAGTGTCACTTTTGTCCAAAGTGGGGGGTTAGTTTTATCTACATTCACCAAACTCGGTATGTATATTGTACTTTTCGAGCCGGACAACTTTCTAATTTACAGTCATTAGCTCTGACCAACAGGAAGTCAGATAATTTGGTTGGAAGATAACAAGAAGTGGAAAGCGAGCTCTGAGTTTTTACCTTCTCCTCAAAAGTGATTCATTCAATCTCCTCCAAACTCGGACAACATGAAGTAAATATACAGAAGATGCTAAAATGTGAACGGTTATTGGATATCTCAAACGGTCTTCCCTTAGTAAAAGCCTAAAAAAGACAAAATAAGCACACAAGTGCCTGGTTCATAAATAAGGCTATACTCCCACCTGCTGGTTATTCTATATATCACACTGTTTTTTTTTCTTCTGTTTTTTCAACACTTATGCTCTCCCTTAAATGACCAGTAGAGGGCAATATTGTATAAGTTTTCAAGCAAAAAAACCTTGCCTCTGTGTGTGTGTGTGTGAATGGTTTTCTAGCCTGGTGGGGACTTAAACCTGAATGCACACAGACTCATGGGGACTTCCCAATGGGTACAAAAGCTTATAAATCAGACAGAATGAGTTCTATTGAAAAGGTGAAAATGCAGAAAGTTGTGTGATGGGTAGGAGCAGTGTAGGAGGACAGAATATATGGTTGTTACAGCATAAAAACCATTACATCTATGCTGAGTCCCCAAAAAGATAGTGAACCAGACGTGTGTGTGTGTGTGTGTGTGTGTGTGTGTGTGTGTGTGTGTGTGTGTGTGGAGAGAGAGAGAGGGAGGGGGGCTGATTTCTACCTTCAGCTTACTACAGTGTGTGTGTGTGTGTGTGTGTGTGTGTGTGTGTGTGTGTGTGTGTGTGTGTGTGTGTGTGTGTGTGTGTGTGTGTGTGTGTGTGCGTGTGTGTGTGAAGAGGTGGGGGGGCTGATTTCTACCTTCAGCTTACTACAGTGTGTCTGTATTGTATAAGTTTTGAAGCAAAATAAACTTGCCTGTGTGTGTGTGTGTGTGTGTGTGTGTGTGTGAGTGGTTTTCTAGTCTGGTGGGGACTTCAACCTGAATGCACACAGACTCATGGGGACTCGTGTCACTGTAGGGACCTAAACTGAGGTCCCAATGGGTACAAAAGCTTATAAATCAGACAGAATGAGATCTTTTGAAAATGTAAAAATGCAGAAAGTTTTGTGTGATGGGTTGGTTTAGGGGTAGGGCCAGTGTAGGAGGACAGAATATATAGTTGGTACAGTATAAAAACCATTAAGTCTATGGTGAGTCCCCAGAAAGATAGCACACCAGACATGTGAGTGTGTGTGTGTGTGTGTGTGTGTGTGTGTGTGTGTGTGTGTGTGTGTGTGTGTGTGTGTGTGTGTGTGTGTGTGTGTGTGTGTGTGTGTGTGTGTGTGTGTGTCTGATGGGGGATGGGGGCCAGTTGCATTTTGATGGTGAAAAGATTAGCTCTTTCATTGCTGTGTGCTTTGGCCAGCATTAAAGGATAAAAAATATATATATTTCTGGGTTTGAATAAAAAAATGGAAAAAGTATGGAACCAGTTAATTTGTAGAGCATTGACAATATAGTTTTATATAATTAGTTTCATCATTGTGAAAATACAAAGAAGGTGGGAGTATAGCCTTATTTATGAACACGGCTGGAGAAGTCTTTGAGAAATATATATAAAAATAAAACACTTGGCTAGTTTTATCTATAGTCACCAAACTCAGAATGAATAAAAATGTAAAATGAATGTACTTTTTGTGTTTTTTTTTTTTTATCAATATATTGGTTTTCTTTAACATTTTGTATTTGAAGATTAATTCTTAAAACTAAAATACTAACATAAAAAAAACACATTTGAGTTTCTTTTTCAAATAATTTTCTCCGACCATTTAGATTTTATTATTATTTTTTGTTTAAAATCTTGTTCAATGTTCATGTTTTTCTAGTCTGGTGGGGACTTCAACCTGAATGCACACAGACTCATGGGGACTCGTGTCACTGTAGGGACCTAAATTGAGGACCCAATGGGTACAGAAGCTTATAAATCAGACAGAATGAGTTCTTTTGAGAATTTACATTTAATTTTTTTGTTTTAAATCTTGTTCAATCGGAATCAGACTATGCCTCTCTCTTTCTGTCTGTCCTAACCCTCCCCCCCTCACTCTCTCAGGCTCACTCGGTGTGTGTGTGTGTGTGTGTGTGTGTGTGTGTGTGTGTGTGTGTGTGTGTGTGTGTGTGTGTGTGTGTGTGCGTGAGTGTGTGTGTGTGTGTGTGCGTGAGTGTGTGCGTGTGTGGTGGTGGTGGGGGGGTATCTCTCACTCTGTGTGTGTGTGTGTGTGTGTGTGTGTGTGTGTGTCACCTTGTCTCTTGATTGTCATAATTTAACACTTTTATATCATAGGCTATCACAAATATTAAATAGCTATCACTTTAGTGTGAAAAATAAGTTTTAAAAAAAACAACACAAAATATAACATATCTTTAAAAAATATACAGGCCTTCTGGACTTACAAAATTGTGCATGTATATTACTCTTACCTGACACTGATATTAAAATCATTGTTGTGGTTTCTGTGATTTAGCTTTATTTATTTATTTGTATTTAAAAAAATATTGAATGCCACACATATTGAAATAAAAACATGCATGCTTTTTGCTGCATAAAATTGGTGAGCAATCACAAGCTACAGGAAGGTCAAAAACACATAAAGAGAAGTTTAAGGATAATACAACTTCAGCATTTGGACAGTATTCTGCACTCATTTTGAAATTGAGATTTGACATCATCTAACATAAAATTAATGAGAAAAATGTAATAGATCTCATAGATGTGACTGTTGTGGTTCCTGGTCATAGCAGCACCAGTTGCTGCAGTCAATGAGGTGAATTCAAATGACTTTGACATAGTCCCTTTATTTATTTTTTCCCATATTAAATGCCTGTTGGCCTGCTGTGCACAGTTAAACTGATGCCACCGGGGTGGCGGTGCCACCGGCTTGGGCCCGTCATCGCTGCTCGCAGCTTTAATTATTATTATTATTATTATCTTTTCGCCTTTTGGGCATTTTTGGGGCCTTTCCCATGCTCGAAAACTCTTGAAACTTTGCACACGCATCGGAATGCGCGGCCAACAGGGTCGGGCAGAGGCCTTTGCCCCGGGCGTGGCAGGGGGGGCTCAACAGCGCCCCCTTGAAAAACTGGGTCTATATATTAAACACACTTGCACGTACATATATGAAACTCGGTACACTTATAGATCTCATCGGGCCAAACAACTTCCGCACTCATAGTCATAAGCTTCGCCCAACAGGAAGTGAGCTATTATGGGTTGTTCGGAAAACGCATGCTCTGGAATTTGCGATACTCCTCCTAGACGATTCACCCGATCAGCACCAAACTCGGTCAGCATGAAGTCAAGACACTGAGGATGCCAAATTGCGAGCAACTTTTTGATACCTCGAACGGTTTGGCCGTGGCGAAGAGACAAATTTATGGCGAGAAAAGGGAAACAGGAAGTGTGTTATAACTTTTGCATACATTAATTCATTTTGATGAAACTTCAGCTGTGTGTTCGTTGTAAGAGGCCGATCACATGGATATGACTTTTGTGAGTCAAAGTTATAGCGCCACCAACTGGCAGCAGGAAGTGTGTCACTTTTGTCCAAAGTGGGGGGGTTAGTTTTATCTACATTCACCAAACTCGGTATATATATTGTACATTTTGAGCCGGACAACTTTCTAATTTACAGTCATTAGCTCTGACCAACAGGAAGTCAGATAATTTGGTTGGAAGATAACAAGAAGTGGCAAAGCGAGCTCTGAGTTTTTACCTTCTCCTCAAAAGCGATTCATTCAATCTCCTCCAAACTCGGACAACATGAAGTAAATATACAGAAGATGCTAAAATGCGAACGGTTATTGGATATCTCAAACGGTCTTCCCATAGCAAAAGGCTAAAAAACACAAAATAAGAACACAAGTGCCTGGTTCATAAATAAGGCTATACTCCCACCTGCTGGTTATTCTATATAATCACACTGTGGTTTTTTTTTTTTTTTTTTTTTTTCAACACATGCTCTCCCTTAAATGTCCAGTAGAGGGCAATATTGTATAAGTTTTCAAGCAAAAAACCTTGCCTCTGTGTGTGTGTGTTGTTCTAGCCTGGTGGGGACTTAAGCCTGAATGCACACAGACTCATGGGGACTTCCCAATGGGTACAAAAGCTTATAAATCAGACAGAATGAGTTCTTTTGAAAATGTAAAAATGCAGAAAGTTTTGTGTGATGGGTAGGTTTAGGGGTAGGAGCTGTGTAGGAGGACAGAATATGGTTTGTACAGCATAAAAACCATTATGTCTATGGTGAGTCCCCAAATAGATAGTGAACCAGACATGAGTGTGTGTGTGTGTGTGTGTGTGTGGGGTGGATGGGCTGAACTGATAAGAGTTGCCTGCAGCATACTTTAGCATTACTAGTGTGTGTGTGTGTGTGTGTGTGTGTGTGTGTGTGTGTGTGTGTGTGTGTGTGTGTGTGTGTGTGTGTGTGTTCTTTTTTCTAGCCTGGTGGGGACTTCAACCTGAATGCACACAGACTCATGGGGACATGTGTCATTGATTTCTACAGTGTGTGTGTGTGTGTGTGTGTGTGGGAGGGGGGGGGGGGGGTTGTGGATGGGGGATGGTGGATGGGCTTAACTGATAAGAGTTGCCTGCAGCATACTTCAGCATTACTACTGTGTGTGTGTGTGTGTGTGTGTGTGTGTGTGTGTGTGTGTGTGTGTGTGTGTGTGTGTGTGTGTGTGTGTGTGTGTGTGTGTGTGTGTGTGTGTGTGTTCTTTTTTCTAGCCTGGTGGGGACTTCAACCTGAATGCACACAGACTCATTGGGACACGTGTCACTGGTTTCTACAGTGTGTGTGTGTGTGTGTGTGTGTGTGTGTGTGTGTGTGTGTGTGTGTGTGTGTGTGTGTGTGTGTGTGTGAGAGCCACTCTTCTGTCTAAAAAGATTACCTCTCAATGCTGTGCTTTGGCCTGCATTAAAGGATTAAACATATTATTCTGGGTTTGAATAAAAAAATTCATGTATAAAACCAGTTTATTTGTAGGGCATTGACAATATTGTTTTATATAATTAGTTAAATAATTGTGTTAATACAAATAATTATTAATAAAAAAATATAAATATTTAAAAAAACATTACTAACAAAAGAAAAAACACATTTAATTGTCTTTAAAAAGAAAAGGAAAAAAAAGTAGTGTGTGTAACTTAAAAAAATGAGAAGATTAATGCCTTTTGTTTAAGGACAAAAATGAGAACCAATGAGCAACCGGCATATAGAATAACCAGAAGGTGGGAGTGTAGCCTTATTTAGTAACCAGATTGGATATGTCCTAGGGAACACTGTTTTGAAGATAAAACTATTGTTGTTATTGTAAAACAGTGTTTTCAGACAGTGAAATAAAAACAATGTTCTCTCACTGTTTAGATTTTGTGTCTGTCATTCCCCCCTTCCCCCCTCCCCTTCTCTCTCAGGATCACTCTGTGTGTGTGTGTGTGTGTGTGTGTGTGTGTGTGTGTGTGTGTGTGTGTGTGTGTGTGTGTGTGTGTGTGGAGGGGGTCGCTCTCACTCTGTGTATGTCGCCTTGTTTCTTGTTTTTCATAATTTAACCCTTTCATATCATAGGCTATATCAGCAATTTCTATCACTTTATTGTGAAAAATAAGTTTTAAAAAATGTATTATATATATAACACTGGTCTTCTGAATTTACAATATTTTGAGCTGCAAAAAATACATTTGCACATAATTGAAAGTGATATCCTAATACTTTTAATTGTTTTCTATAACATGGGCTTTAAAGAAGGTTATGTGCTGTGTTTGCAAAGATCACGTATGACACCTCTTTAAACTAATTATTTATTGATTAAAATTCAAATGGATAAAAAAATATAATTTCACATGATCTTATAAAAGTGGCTGTTTATAATAAACTTCTATAAATTTTATGCACGCATATTACTCTTACCTGACACTGATATTAAAATCATTGTTGCGGTCTCTGTGATTTGGCTTAATTTATTTTTAAGAGAAGTGTAAGGATAATACAACTTCAGCATTTGGACAGTATTCTGCACTCATTTTGAAATTGACATTAGACATCATCTGACATAAAATTAATGAATAAAATGTAATTGATCTCATAGATGTGAGTGTTGTGGTTCCTGGTCATAGCAGCACCAGTTGCTGCAGTTAATGAGGTGAATTCAAATGACTTTGACATAGTCCCTTTATTTATTTTTTCCCATATTAAATGCCTATTGCCTGCTGTGCACAGTTAAGCTGATGCCACCGGGGTGGCGGTGCCCCCGGCTTGGGCCCGTCATCGCTGCTCGCAGCTTTAATTTATTATTATTTTTTTACGCGACTATTTGGGCATTTTTGGGGCCCTTCCCATGCTCGAAAACTCTTGAAACTTTGCACACGCATCAGAATGCGCGGCCATCAGGGCCGGGCTGAGGCTGGGACCCGGGCGTGGCAGGGGGGCTCGACAGCGCCCCCTAAAGTGGGGTCTGAAAACGGGGTCTATAAATCAAACACACTTGCACGTACACATATGAAACTCGGTACACATATAGAGCTCATCGGGCCGAACAACTTTCGTGCTCTAAGTCATGCGTCAGCACAACAGGAAGTGAGCTATTATGGGTTGTTCGGAAAACGCATGCTGTGGAATTTGCGATACTCCTCCTAGACGATTCACCCGATCAGCACCAAACTCGGTCAGCATGAAGTCAAGACACTGAGGATGCTAAATTGCAAGCGACTTTTTGATATCTCAAACGGTTTGGCCGTGGCGAAGAGACGAATTTATGGCGAGAAAAGGGAAACAGGAAGTGTGTAATAACTTCTGCATACATTAATTCATTTTGATGAAACTTCAGCTGTGTGTTCGTTGTAAGAGGCCGATCACATGGATATGACTTTTGTGAGTCAAAGTTATAGCGCCACCAACTGGCAGCAGGAAGTGTCACTTTTGTCCAAAGAGGAGGGTTAGTTTTATCTACATTCACCAAACTCGGTATATATATAGTACTTTTCGAGCCGGACAACTTTCTAATTTACTGTCATTAGCTCTGACCAACAGGAAGTCAGATAATTTGGTTGGAAGATAACACAAAGTGGAAAGCGAGCTCTGAGTTTTTACCTTCTCCTCAAAAGCGATTCATTCAATCTACTCCAAACTCGGACAACATGAAGTAAATATACAGAAGATGCTAAAATGCGAACGGTTATTGGATATCTCAAACGGTGTTCCCGTAGCAAAAGCCTAAAAAACACAAAATAGGGACACACGTGCCTGGTTCATAAATAAGGCTATACTCCCACCTGCTGGTTATTCTATATATCACACTGTTGTTTTTCTGTTTTTTTTTTCTGTTTTTTCAACACTTATGCTCTCCCTTAAATGACCAGTAGAGGGCAATATTGTATAAGTTTTCAAGCAAAAAACCTTGCCTCTCTGGGTGTGTGAATGGTTTTCTAACCTGGTGGGGACTTAAACCTGAATGCACACAGACTCATTGGGACTTCCCAATGGGTACACAAGCTTATAAATCAGACATAATGAGTTCTTTTGAAGAAAGTTTTGTGTGATGGGTAGGTTTAGGGGCAGGAGCAGTGTATGATGACAGAATATATGGTTTGTACAGCATAAAAACCATTACATCTATGAGTCCCCAGAAAGATAGTGAACCAGACATGAGTGTGTGTGTATGTGTGTGTGTTTGTGGGTGGGTGGGTGTGTGTTGTGGATGGGGGATGGTGGATGGGCTTAACTGATAAGAGTTGCCTGCAGCATACTTCAGCATTACTACTGTGTGTGTGTGTGTTCGTGTGTGCGTGCGTGTGTGTGTGTTCTTTTTTCTAGCCTGGTGGGGACTTCAACCTGAATGCACACAGACTCATGGGGACACGTGTCACTGATTTCTACAGTGTGTGTGTGTGTGTGTGTGTGTGTGTGTGTATGTATGTGTGTGTGTGTGTGTGTGTGTGTGTGTGTGTGTGTGTGTGTGTGTGTGTGTGAGCCACCCTTCTGTCTAAAAAGATTACCTCTCAATGCTGTGCTCTGGCCTGCATTCAAGGATAAAAAAATGTATTCTGGGTTTGAATAAAAAAATGAATGTATAAAACCAGTTTATTTGTAGGGCATTGACAATATTGTTTTATATAATTAGTTAAATAATTGTGTTAATACAAATAATTATTAATAAAAAATATAAATATAAAAAAACATTACTAACAAAAGAAAAAACACATTTAATTGTCTTTAAAAAAAAAAAAAAGTAGTGTGTGTAACTTAAAAAATGAGAAGATTAATGCCTTTTGTTTAAGGACAAAAATGAGAACCAATGAGCTACCGGCATATAGAATAACCAGAAGGTGGAAGTGTAGCCTTATTTAGTAACCAGGTTGGATATGTCCAAGGGAACACTGTTTTGAAGATTAAACTATTGTTGTTATTGAAAAACAGTGTTTTCAGACAGTGAAATAAAAACAATGTTCGCTCACTGTTTAGATTTTGTGTCTGTCATTCCCCTCCCCCCTCACTCTCCCTCTCTCAGGATCACTCTATGTGTGTGTGTGGAGGGGGTCTCTCTCCCTCTCTCAGGATCACTCTATGTGTGTGTGTGTGTGTGTGTGGAGGGGGTCTCTCTCACTCTGTGTGTGTCGCCTTGTTTTTTGTTTTTTTTTCATAATTTAACCCTTTCATATCATAGGTTATATCAGCAATTTCTATCACTTTATTGTGAAAAATAAGTTTAAAAAATGTATTATATATATATATATATATATATATATATATATATATATATAACACTGGTCTTCTGAACTTACAATATTTTGAGCTGCAAAAAATGCATTTGCACATAATTGAAAGTGATATCCTAATACTTTTAATTGTTTTCTATCACATGAGCTTTAAAGAAGGTCATGTGCTGTGTTTGCAAAGATCACGTATGACACCTCTTTAAACTAATAATTTATTGATAAAATTCAAATGGATAAAAAAAATAATTTCACATGATCTTATAAAAGTGGCTGTTTATAATAAACTTCTATAAATGATATGCACGCATATTACTCTTACCTGACACTGATATTAAAATCATTGTTGCGGTCTCTGTGATTTGGCTTAATTTATTTTTAAGAGAAGTGTAAGGATAATACAACTTCAGCATTTGGACGGTATTCTGCACTCATTTTGAAATTGACATTTGACATCATCTAACATAAAATTAATGAATAAAATGTATTTGATCTCAGAGATGTGACTGTTGTGGTTCCTGGTCATAGCAGCACCAGTTGCTGCAGTTAATGAGGTGAATTCAAATGACTTTTACATAGTCCCTTTATTTATTTTTTCCCATATTAAATGCCTATTGCCTGCTGTGCACAGTTAAGCTGATGCCACCGGGGTGGCGGTGCCACCGGCTTGGGCCCGCCATCGCTGCTCGCAGCTTTAATTTAATTTAAATTCTGTAAAAAAAAATGCATTTGATTGTTATTTGAAGTAATAATTCTCTTTTTTTTTCTTTTTAGTGCCCTTTTTGGTCCTTCCGCCCCTGCCCCTGAGGAGGTCTGTGCACGCCACTGGTGCAGTGTATAGAGGTGCATCCACGTCCATCCTTTTCGTTTCGCTCTTGAACAAGGCACAATCTGTAAGTTTAAAAGATTAAGCTATGCAAAAATACATGACTATGTGTAATTTGATAAGTTAGGCAAATGTTGGAGATCTATTTACATGTGATGTGATAAATGTAACTTATCCAAAATAACTTAATTGTGATGCTAGATTGTGTATTTACTTTAACATCGTATGTTCTACGTTTTGTAAAGGCAATTTATATGCATCTTACACTTCAGTGAATCTTACATTGGGATAAGGGACTGTAACATTGTACGAGATAGTGTTTTCTCAATATCATTGTTCATTTGTGTTGCAATTTCACAAATTGGTCTTCAGTAAAGAAAGTTTGACCCTGACTTCCGTCTATGACCTTTACTGGGACTTTGTTTAACTCGCTGCCAAAGCAAAGTTCAGAAAACGCAAGCTGAGGGCAGAAGAATTAGATTTTCACTGACAGCCCAAGTTTAGCCTTGATTTAGCCTAGACGTCTGGGGTGTGTTTAGACGGCTAGTAGACGTCTTTTAGACGGAAAATTGCTCGCTGGGTATAGTCCTGCCATATTTGAAGCGAGGGGATGGCTTTGCAGCCTTAGCTAAATCAGGTAATGATCTGAGATGTCATCGCTCTGCTGCAGAATTTTAACGGTATCAGCATTTATTTCATGTGACATTATTAGATTTAAAGTATGATTAAGGCGATGAGTAAATCCCAATCCCAATGTGTCTTTTTCATTGTCTACGTGGATATTAAAATCGCCAACAATTAGTACTTTATCTGCAGCCAGTACTAACTCTGATAGAAAACCAGCAAATTCTTTGATAAAGTCTTTAATGTGCCCTGGTGGCCTGTGTACAGTGGCCAACACAAATGTCAAACGGGATTTATCATTTACACTACACAGCGTTACATAAAGCACCAAAACTTCAAAGGAATTATACTTGAAACTACACTTCTGAATAATACTGAAGATATTATTATAAATTACAGCAGCACCTCCCCCTTTATCTTTCAGATGTGGCTCGTGTTCATAACAATAATCTCGGGGGGTGCACTCATTTAAAGTTATGTAGTCGTCAGGTTTTAGCCAGGTTTCTGTCAAACACAGCACATCTAGGTTATGATCTGTAATCATATCATTAACAATAAGCCTTTTTTGGCGAAAGGGATCAAATATTCAGCAACCGGAGCTTTATCAATTGTTCATCCGTATTATTACACAGCTCTGTGAAATACTTGATTCTGATTGATCAATCGCGCATTCCAGCGGTATATGTTATTTCCAGATAACACCCGCTCATACGGGTACTACGAGTTCCCTATCTCGAGGGAACTTCGAGCTGCGTCGAAACGCTAGGGGACGCCTCTGCGTGCCACGTCATGAAGCACTTGTGTAATCAGTCCAATAGCGGGACGATACGTCACGGGTGGGTGACGTCATCGACCAGGAAGCTATAAAGCATGCCCGGACCAAACAGTCACTAGCTTCTGTGTCTTCACAAGCGCTCTGTGTGATATTGTATGTCCATTTATTGTGTGTGTGTCAAAAGAGAAAAGAGAATGTCTAGTCAGTTCAGGTGTTGTGTTCCTCCCTGCCCTCGTTACATCACGGGTGGAGATACACACGACCTGTGCGTTATGTGTTTGGGGCTCGAGCATGCCCAGTCAGCTCTCGAGGGGGTTGGCTGCGAGCATTGCGAGAGTCTCCCAATGCGTACATTAAGATCACGCCGGGCACTCTTCGAGGAGAGTGCTTTGGCTCGCGGTCCTCAGGGCTCGGGTCCCGCTGCTGCCGAGGCACAGCGAAGGCTCGCGTCTTGGGGATCGCAGTTAGATCTGGTGGCAGGGTTAGAGACGGGTGATCCCCTATCTCTGCCCTTACCCGCTGGATCTCAAGCCTCAGCTTGCGTGTTGGAAGCACGCTCTGCGGTTTCTTCCGCTCGCGCTGAGGCACAAGATCAGCTGCAGCACTCCAGTTCCGAGGAACTGGATGTTGTAAGCGTAAATGAAACTGACGAACTACTTCCACCATTACACACACACGCACAGGAGGAGCTAATGGAGGTTGTCACTCGCGCCGTTGCCAAATTAAGTTTAGACTGGCCGGCCGAGTGTTATGAGTCACAAAAACACACAAGCAGGCGAGATGAAAGATTTCTGCCCTCATACACTCAACCTCCTAGGCGGGGCTTGCCATTTTTCCCGGACCTCCACACCGAGGTGTCGAGGTCCTGGGCTAAACCAGCATCTGCCAGAGTCTTTAACCCGTCCACATCTTAATATTCAAATATAAACGGGTTGAAGGCTCATGGTTATGCGGCGATGCCGCGGGTGGAAGAGACGCTCGCGAGCTATCTCTCCCCCGAGTCAGCATCGTCGCTGCAAGCCCCGCAGCTGCCCACCAAGCCCGTAAGAACAACATCAGCGCTGGTGGGCAGGGCGTACTCGGCAGCAGGGCAGGCGGCCGCCTGTTTACATACGGTGGCCGTCCTGCAAGCATATCAAGCTGATCTGTTGGGGGATATTGATGAAGAAACAGAGGAAGTGGGGAGAGAAACGATCGCCGAAATTAGACGGGCGGCAGATCTGTCTCTTCGTGCCACCAGGGAGACGGCCAGATCCATCGGCCGCTCTATGGCAGCCCTGGTGGCCACGGAGAGACATCTGTGGTTAAATCTTTCAGATATAAAAGAGAGAGATAAAAAATTTCTTATGGATTCATCCGTCTCGCCTACTGGCCTCTTTGGTGACGCTGTAACAACGGTCGTCGACCGTTACCAGGAGGCCAGGAAGCAGGCGGCGGCGTTTTCAAAGTTTCTCCCCCGCAAATCATATCCCCCAGGGGCTGCCGGGCGGGGGCAGCCCCAGCCGAGTACGTCCTCCTCCGCAGCGCATCGAGCGCAACAGAAACAGAGCGTGGCCGCTCGGGCCCCCCCGCAGAGAGAACGGGGGTCCGGGCGACGCGCTCAGCCGGGACCTTCCCGCGGTAGGACGGATCTGAGGACCGTCCTTATCGCTAGGAAGGCCTCGGCTAAGAAGTCCTGACGCCAAGAGCGCAGGGCTTCCGATGGCAGTCCCCTCCGGGAAAGTGCGGCTCGCCGAGGCGCCCGCTCTTTCCCGTAGCCATCGGGGGGCCGGTCTGCCAACCCTGCCACCATTGGTGCTTCAGGGCGCGGCGGTCCCCGGCGAACGCATATCTCCATGTCCGCCCGGAAACGTAGCGGCTTGGGGATGTTCGCGCCCTCTCGGGAGGGCCCCTGGGCGGTCAGTTCGGTTGCTACCTGCCGGTTATCCTTTACAGGACACCGGGCTGACCACACAGGAAAATCCAGAGACCAGCCTCGAGAGGCTGGTTCCCTTAGTAGATTTTCTGGCAGCGTGGAAACTTCTGCCGAATGTCTCAGAATGGGTCCTGCGTACAATAGAAAAAGGGTACAGAATTCAATTCGGGTTACACCCGCCCGTGTTCAACGGGGTTACTGCCACGGTAGTAAGCCCCGAGCAGGCTCTGGTAATGGAACAAGAGGTACAGACTCTTTTGTGAAAAGAGGCTATAGAACGGGTCCCTCCCCACTGCAGAGAGTCAGGGTTTTACAGCCGGTACTTCATAGTTCCGAAGAAGGATGGGGGGTTAAGGCCTATCTTAGATCTGCGTCATCAGAGCAGTAAAAAGATTAAAATTCAAAATGCTCACGATAAAACAGATCGTGTGTCACATCCGGTCCGAGGACTGGTGTGTCACGATAGATTTAAAAGATGCGTACTTCCACATCTCCATCCTTCCGCAGCACAGACAGTTCCTCAGGTTCGCTTTTGGGGGAAAAGCGTACCAATATCGAGTGCTGCCATTCGGTCTAGCTTTATCGCCCCGCACTTTCACGAAGTGCGTGGATGCAGCTCTGGCTCCGCTGCGACTCCAGGGCATCCGCGTGCTAAATTACATCGACGATTGGCTAGTGTTAGCACAGTCGAAACAACTGGCGGTTCAGCATCGAGATGCTGTTCTCGCCCTCATGAAGGTGTTGGGGCTAAGGTTGAACGAAAAGAAAAGTATGTTGGCGCCACAGCAGAGCATTACTTTTCTGGGGGTAGTTTGGGACACGAGAACGATGTCGGCTCGGCTATCTCCGCCCCGGGTAAAAACGATCCTGAATACCGTCAACCAGATAAAGCTAGGCCAGTCACTCACTGTCAAACACTTTCAAAGAGTGTTGGGTTTGATGGCAGCAGCGTCCAACGTGATACCTTTTGGCCTGCTGTACATGAGACCCTTGCAGTGGTGGCTCAGGACCAAGGGGTTCTCCCCGAGGGGAAACCCTTTTCGCCTAATCAAGGTCACGCGGCGCTGCCTACGTGCCTTGGTGAAGTGGAAAGATCCTTGGTTCCTTTCCCAAGGTCCAGTTCTTGGGGCTCCTTGTCGTCGCGTAATGCTAACGACGGATGCCTCCCTAACTGGCTGGGGAGCGGTCATGAGTGGCCGCTCGGCCCAAGGTCTGTGGAGGGGCCATCAGCTCTCCTGGCACATAAACCAGCTGGAGCTGATGGCTGTGTTTCAAGCACTCAAACACTTCCTCCCAGACCTATGGGGCCGCCATGTGTTAGTTCGGTCAGACAACACTTCGGTGGTCTCGTATATAAATCACCAGGGGGGATTGAGATCGCGTCGGTTGTGGAAGCTCTCGCATCACATTCTGATATGGGCCCAAGGCAAGATACTCTCGCTCAGGGCGATGTACATCCCGAGGGTCCTGAATGTAGCGGCAGACTCCCTGTCAAGGCAGGGAGTGGTGCCGGGGGAATGGAGGCTCCACCCCGAGGTGGTGGAGGAGCTGTGGATCCGCTTTGGGCGAGCCCAGGTGGATCTGTTTGCGTCTCGAGAGACGACACATTGTCCAGCATTCTTTTCCCTCACACATCCAGCCCCACTGGGGCTGGACGCAATGGTACAGACGTGGCCGAGGCTGCGTCTGTACGCCTTTCCCCCTCTGGCGTTGCTCCCAGGAGTGCTGGAGAGAGTCCGCCGGGACGGGCTTCAGCTCTTATTGGTAGCCCCGTTCTGGCCGGGCCGAGTATGGCTCTCAGACATCATGTCTCTCCTAGAGGGTCCTCCCTGGGAAATCCCAGTCAGGAGGGATCTTCTTTCACAGGCCGGGGGGTCAGTACTGCACCCACGCCCGGAACTGTGGAAACTGTGGGCTTGGCCCCTGAGGGGGCCCAGTTCATAAACACGGGTCTATCGACTGAGGTGATAGAGACCATGTTGCACTCCAGAGCACCATCCACAAGGAGACTTTACGCACTCAAATGGAGAGTTTTTGGTCGCCTGGTGTACGCACCAGACTTTGGACCCTGTTAACTGCCCGGTCGGTTCAGTTCTCGAGTTCTTGCAAGAAAAATTCTCCGCAGGGTTATCCCCGTCGACTCTGAAAGTGTATGTGTCGGCGATATCTGCGTATCATAATCCATTAGGTAACGCATCATTAGGGAGACACCCGTGGGTCACGCGTTTCCTCCGTGGTACCTTGAGGCTCAGACCTGCGGCACGCTCCAGGGTGCCGATTTGGGACCTGGCCATAGTGCTGGAAGGCCTTATGTCGGCTCCCTTCGAGCCGTTAGAGGAAGTGTCAGAAAAGTTCCTCACACTAAAAACAGTGTTTCTCCTAGCGATTTCATCACTGAAAAGAGTAGGAGACCTACAGGCTCTATCAGTAGCACCTTCTTGCCTTGAATTTGCACCAGGAATGGTGAAAGCATTTCTCTTCCCGAGGGAAGGATATGTTCCCAAGGTCCCGACCAACGTGCCGGAACCAGTAATGCTGCAGGCTTTCTGTCCGCCTCCGTTCACTAGTCAAGACCAAGAGAAGCTAAATCTGCTATGTCCGGTCAGGGCCCTAGATGCATATGTCCACAGAGCTGCCCTGTGGCGAAAGTCAGAACAGTTGTTTGTATGTTTTGGGTCCTCCAATAAGGGGAAACCGGCTTCAAAGCAGACGCGTAGCAAGTGGATAGTCGAGGCTATTTCGCTCGCTTATGAGTCGGTCGGACATCCTTCACCTATGAGGGTCCGCGCCCACTCCACTAGGAGTATGGCTGCCTCTATGGCTCTTATTTCGGGAGTTTCGCTGTCAGAGGTTTGTGATGCGGCTGGGTGGTCCTCTCCACATACATTTGTGAGGTTTTAAAATCTTGACGTAGCCTCTACTCCGGGGTCCCGGGTGTTTCTGAGTTAAATCACACAAACAGACATTTGGGACTCTGGCGGCGTGGGTATTGAGGTCCCCTAGCGTTTCGACGCAGCGTCTCGTTCCCTCTCAGGGAACCATGGTTACATACGTAACCTGAGACGTTATCTTGACCGGCACTACTTCTGTGCTTAACGCTGGCGCCATCTTGTGGCTTTAACAGCCATGGGTTACAATGGAAGACTTCAAGGCAGGTTTCCTTTATAAAGTTTTAAATATAGATATTTTTCTTACACAAACGCATCGATTCGAATCAGAAGGCTCTATTAACCCATCGAGCCGTGTGGAGCACGTTCTTTGACGGACTGCTGCATTTTTAGGGACTTCAAAAACAGCTCCAACTACTGCTGGGATTAACGTTAGTCTGGACTTTTTAAATATAACTCCGATTGTATTTGTCTGAAAGAAGAATGTCATAAACACCTATAATGACTTGAGGGTGAGTAAATCATAGGCTTTGTTTCATTTTTGGGTGAACTAACCCTTTCAGCATTCATTTTCAACATTTAGCAGCAATAGATAAAGGCTTAAAGCAGGTTGGAACTGTTTTTCTTCGCGGAAGCTTTGTGTAAGAGCTAATAAAATATTTAATCTCAAGACAATATTTTGTGTCCCGTGTAATAAGCGGGATAATGTACACCAAGCCGGTTGTTATCGCAGAATATATCTGTGTCCTGATCACTCTGTCGGGGTTTATTCTGCGATAACAACCGTCTGGGTGTACATTATCCCTTACTTATATCTGTTGTTTATCTGTTAAATTTTTACTGTTCAATGGTTTTGATGTTTTTTTGTATTTACTAATTCGGGGAACAGACACAGTCTCTATGTGATTAATATCTAGGTGAAAGAGTCTCTATGTGCTGGGATTTAGCTGACTCTGGTGACGTGAGACAGCTAGCAGACGGTTGCTTTAGCCAGTTTGTCTGCTTCCTGACCTGGGCCCCAGTGAGTCAAGGTTTAGCTCTAAGACTATGTGCCAAATTACTAGAAAGAAGAGCAGCACCAGCCCGTCAGAGCAGCACCAGATGAATGCCGTCTATCTTCAACAGGTCAGGTCTGCCCCAAAAACTTTTCCAATTGTCTATGAACCCTGTTATTTTGTCCAGAGATATGTGACATACACTTAGATTCTAATGTTGTACTGCAGTTCTCATTGACATTTTGACTAAATTTACAGAACTTAAGTTGGGTTCATTATAAATCTGATATTTGATAGACAGACACATGATCTCACTTTCTGTTTTTTATTATATCTGGGTTTACTTGAATCTTCATTTATCCTCCTTGGACTGATTCTCACTACTTAATGTTTACTTCAGACCCAATGGAAGTGAAAGAGCGAAATCAAGTGAAATATAACTGAAGGGAAATTACAAAGGTGATGATCCTGTAGTTTGTTTCAGCCACTTGACACCAATAAAATGTGCCTAATGTGCCAATTTACAGCAGATCTCAGACATCACCATAATGAATGAGGTGAAAACAGGGAACTTTTGGCTCTTCAGCAGCTCAGTTAAACATTATGGCCTGTTCTTTTTAAATGCAGATTGAATCAGAACGCAGTGATCACAGTTCACACCTGCAGTGAAGACCCGCCCACAACAATTCACCAATAAATACTGGGAATATTCACATCATCCTACAAGAGAAGGACAAACTCCAGGTGTAGCAGCTGAACTCTGTGTGACTGTTAAAGATGGAGTTTATTAAAGAGGAGATTGAAGACATGAGAGATCCAGAACCATCCAGAATAAAACATGAAGATACTGAGGAACAAACAGGTTGGTGCCAATTCTTAATTCTGAAGTATATCTATATGGATGATCAATGATAGAGAAATGTATCTAAATTGGATACATTGGCCTCATGAAAAATCTGGTATCTGATCTTCTTTCTGCTATTAGATCAGGATTCACTTAAACTGATTCTAACTTAATGTGTATTTTAGACCAGGTGAAAGTGAAACTGGAAAGACAAGAACTGAATGAAGTGAAGGAGGAACATCAAACCTTTAAAACTCAAAGAACAAAAGCCAAAAAGCTGCACACCTGCACTCAGTGTGGAAAGAGTTTCACACATAAAGGAGACTTCAACAGACACATGATAGTTCACACTGGAGAGAAACCGTATACATGCCCTCAATGTGGGAAGAGTTTCACACATAGAGGAAACCTTAGCAAACACATGATAATTCACACCGGAGAGAAACCGTATACATGCCCTCAATGTGGGAAGAGTTTCACACAAAAAGTAAACTTTAACACACACATGATAGTTCACACTGGAGAGAAACCGTATACATGCCCTCAATGTGGGAAGAGTTTCACACATAAAGGAGACCTTAACAGACACATGAGAATTCACACTGGAGAGAAACCGTATACATGCCCTCAGTGTGGAAAGAGTTACAAATATTTATCTGTTCTCAAGTATCATCTGATCCGTCACTCTGGAGTAAAACCATTTACCTGTGATCAGTGTGGTAAAGCTTTTATTTCCTCATCACATCTTAAACTACACCTGAAAGTTCATTCAGATGAGAAGCCTCATGTGTGTTATGTTTGTGGGAAGAGCTTTACTATAGTTGGCCATCTGAAACAGCACCAAAGAACTCATACTGGAGAAAAACCTTACAAGTGCTCATACTGTGACAAGAGTTTCACACTGTCTGGATCTCTGAAATCACATGTGCGAGTTCATACTGGAGAAAGACCTTACAAGTGCTCATACTGTGACAAGAGCTTCACTCGGTCTGGATCTCTGAAATCACATGAGCGAGTTCATACTGGAGAGAAGCCGTACCGCTGTACTGTATGAGTTTTGGACATTCAGCTAATTTAGTGACTCATTTTAAAAAGTATTGTTCTGTGTCACAGTGAGCAAATGTTTTCTTCAGATCAAAAATATAAATCATGAAATCATGTGTAGTTAATTAACTAATAAACTCATGTTTCTGTGAAATGCCACAATATTTGTTCTTTATCGAACTATTCCTATGAATATTATTGAATTATTCCTTAATTGGACACTTGTTCAAAGAAATACCAAAATGAACTAACGCCAGCTTCACATTGCACAAGGCAGGGCAGAAGAAGTGCCTATGGAGAGTTGGAGCCGTGCGCGTCCATTGTGCATTCATACTGGCCAACGTGATCTCATGAAAATATGTGAGTATTTTTACGTAAAGTGTGATTCTACTACACGTACATTTACTAACGTTTTCACACACAATAAAACGTACAATATTGACGTATTGACAGCACTAAAATGTAATTTATCTACGTATCCAAGTGTGAACGTGTAAGTTACCAGCCACCGGTTCCCATAATTTGTGGCATTAATATTGTTTATTTTATATCCAATAGTCACATCAATACATGTTTTCAGTCCCATTTATTAAATGCATTTTACTAAGTTAATCAACCTAATATAAAATAACAGAAATATAAAATAACATTTTGCTCTCGTGACTTCTGCTACAAACTCATTTCGGATGACTAGATAATGTTAAAAGAAGACCGTCAGATGAATAACATTCTTGCCAACCATTTTGTGGTATTTAGCTTGTTGTTTGCTGTGAGACATAAAAAGGCATTTTCTTCAGCAACTGGCGATCACAAGATACATCAATTCACAAAACACAACACTTTATTCGTTCGCTGTAATCCAAATTGTTAGAATCCATAAGTTTGCGAGAAACAAATCCATTAGCCTTCCATTAGTCTTCATCTCCTCTCAGTAGCGCGACGGTAAACATCAAATCTCGCGCTCGTTTTGAATTCAAATTTAAAAAACGCGCCCTCATGAAGCGTTACGACATGATTTACGGCAGTAGCATCGAACGCTCATTGTCTCTCGCCTGCTTCGTCACAGATTTTGACATGCCGTGTTTCAGTCGATTTGTATTTGAAATGGGAAACGCGCAACTTCACGGAGAGAAGCCGGATTAATATTTTCATTGATTAATAGCTAACATTCTGCTCTGTACCTCATACAAAACTATTAACGTTATATACCACCAGAGGACTGCGACTGCAACACATCTTCATTTGAACTACTTTTGGTACCGCTTTTGACATGTTTGCAATAAATAAATTATTGTGATTACACTGGTCTGTCTGTTATGCTTTGGTTTATAACAGTACGTTGTTTTAATAAATGCTAATGGGTAGGTTTAGGGGTAAGTGTAGGATTAGCCGTTCAAAATATTTTTTTAATGCTATATTGTTATCAAAATCGTCATTTTCCAACGTTTTACCTTTTATTTTCTTTATATTCTGTATTAAATTGGTAGGTTTAGGTTTGGGGTAGTGTTAAGGGATCGTACATTAATCAATAAAATGGTCAAAGGGAAATTATATAGATATCTTTATGATATAGCAAAAAAAAAATGTTTTTACCAGTATAAAGTTTTGTATTCTTAAAAAAAAGATTTTTATGATGGATTCGTAAATATTTTACGTTTTTTAGCTGTAAAAATGTAATAATACTAAGTTTAAATGTTGCAAATACGTCTATATTTTACATTTTAGCACTTCTCCAAACGTACTAAGACGTACGTTTAGTCTCTTTGAAAGTAACGTATTAATACCTACGTATTTACGATGAGACCAGACTGTACTGGCAGCGTTTCTCTCACGCACTCCGACACTGTCATTCTCATGCTTTGGTTTATGATGGGCAGCATAAATCTGCTGCAAATGTGGCGTGTTCCCCTCCGTCCAAACACATGCATATAACATGCTGTCTATAGGTAGTTAACCTTAAAGTTAATTGTAACGCTTTAGATTACGGCCCGGAAAATACTGCATAATTAAAGTGAATTTACAACATAACTTTCAGTAATTATAGTGTAACTATAAAGTAAGTATGTGTAGGTATAAGGGAGCTATGTTATATTTGGGGAATAAAGGGGTACTATCAGGAAAATTAACAAATTATTTATAATGTAAGTATTTTTTAATTAAGTTGTGTAGTACGTACTTACCCTGTAACTATTAGTGTAGTTACGGGGTAAGTATGAATGTGCGGGCTTTAAATTGAAGTGGCTCTTGTTCCCCTCTTGTTTCATGAAGTTACAGGGTAAGTACAATAAAAACACAAATATAATCTGATATCACTCGGAAACCTTTATTAAAAAAAAGAAAGAAAAAACTTAAAAAAAAAAAAAAACAGATTTAGAGCACATTCTTTTATCTAGCTTGGCTTCATCCTTGTTTTCTTCCTTGCCACATATGAATCTTAAGAAGGATCCCACACGTCTCTAGCTAGTATTCTGTAACTGTTACACTGAAAATACAGTGAGCGCAGAAATGTCCTCACCGTTTACTCGTCTTTTACCCTCATGCCATCCAAGATGTATGCGACTTTATTTCTTCAGATGAACACAGAAAAATGAATACTCTCTGCTAATGAAAATTCATTTGGGTTTCTAAGAGTTAAGACATCAAACAGCACATACAGCAATAACTACAGTAATCCATACGATCCCAATGGATGAATCAATGTCTTCTGAAGTTAAACGATAAGTGTTTGTAAGAAAAATACAATATTTTAAAAAAATGTAACTGTAGATTGTATCGCTCCCGACCAGCAGTCATCTGCGTGTGCATGCGATGGTTGAGTTCACGCTAGACGTAACTTGAAGGGTGACTTGCATGCACCAAAAAACTCATGCGGATGTCTGATGCTGTACGTTTTTTTTTTTTAATTTTATGCTCACAACAGTAAACAAACTAAAATAATATATGATAATGGCAATTACATTACATTAAAAACAAAGGAGGAACTCCACATGACAGAGGGGTCATTTCTGAAAGAATGTTATTAGCAAACACAGAAAATGATCGGTCACTCAAGTAAGAGGAGAACCAATTTAAAACCATCCATGAGAACGCCCATTTCATTTTGTCTATTTATCAACACATTATGGTCTAATGTATCAAATGCCGACGATAAATCAAGTAAAATCAACACAGAGTAGTGTCCAGAGTCTGCAGCCATCAAAATGTCGCCTGATACTTTTAGAAGTGCAGTCTCCGTTGAACGACATTTGCGAAAACCTGACTGGAATTTTTCAAACGACTTTTTTCCTTCTAGAAACGGATTCAACTGCTCCGCCACTGCTCTCTCAAGGATTTTAGATTTAAAAAAAGGCAGTTTAGATATAGGCCTGTAATCAGATGGGTCAAAAGAATCCAGATTGGGTTTTTTCAGTATGGGGCTGACAACCGCTTTTGGAACAAGCCCAAAACAAGCGACTTTTTTTCTACGGAGCCCCCCTAGGAAAAATAAATAAACTGTGTGCACGCTTTTACAATCCGTGGGGATTTTAAACTGTGGGTACAGATTGTCAATTTAAATCCATGTGGACAGATTGGTAAACTGTACAGTTTATTTATTTTTCACCCCCCTGAGCTTCAGGACAATGACCACAAGAGGGAGTTAACTACCTTTTAACATTATAAAACTGATGGGATATCAAATATAGACTGATGTACCAAGTACATTATACACAGTAAACATCTGAAATTTACACACAAATAATCTTCCTGAATTCACAAATTCTTTATTTATTATGATTTCACACTTATGCTGCCTTCACAAGCTATCGGAATTATCGTAAATACGAGCGCCCTCCCGGTTCAACATTTGTATGTGATGTGCTCGTAATCACGACTTCAGAAGTGGGAATTATCAATTATCCAGAAGTGGGAATTATTCTTTAGAATCGTCCCCCACAACGGGTTGATCCATTATTTTACTCCTTTCTCTTTCTTCCAGTCTTTGTTATATCTCTTCCCATATTTTGCCCACTTTATCCCAGCCATTTGTTCCTGTCAAAAACTCCCACAGTCCAGTCAGTCACCATCAGTGCCAATGCGCGCATTCATTTAAAGTTTACGCCACACAGTGATTATTTTTTCCTAACCAGAAAAAAAAAAACAGATTGCCCTGCTCTGCCTCTGAGTGGCTAGCGTTGCCATCTGGGCCAGAGATATGTGGGTGGGAAAAAACTCTGCTGTCTCTTGTGTGTATGGGTAAAACGGGAGGGACAGAGAGAACGGGCAAGACAAACTCCTACTGAATAATAAATATTAGCTTGATAACTTATTATGGAGCTGGGATCAAGCCCACATAAGCAACTACACTTTAGAAAATTGTAAATTAGATTTCAAAGGTTTGTCTCAGCTTTATAAATTAAATGAAATTGGGTCTATACTGGAATGAGACAAATGTTTTCATCAGCTCATTTAACGTGGAGCTGCTGTTATTTCTCACGGTTATTTGGAGTCACCGAGAGCCCCCTGGAGGAAACAAGTGAGGAACGTTTGCTGCTCAATGCGTGCGGTAGGTTTAATGAGTGGGATGTTGTTTGGTCCACTAGTTGGCAGTAATGGGAAGTATAAAGTGGGGTGCATTGAGTGAAGAAGTAGTTGGTAATTTGTATGTGATGGAAGTCCCATGTTGAATAAAGAAACCAGTTCCCGCAATCTCAAGTTCCTCTGATTTGTCTGATGCCTTAATAATACATTGTGTTCACGACAGCTGAGAGCGCGTTTGCGGCACCTGGAGAGCGCAAACTTGAGGAAGTGAAGATAGATGAGAGAACGGACAAACCTCAAGAGGTAAACACGTAACTAACGTCATATACTGGATTCAGTCAAATTATTATTGAATATATCTGTAAGGTTACTTAAATATGTCAATAACACAAATGACAGTTGGGTGTGAACGTTTGTAAATCTACATATTTACAGAGTTGACAACTTTTAAGTTCAGGTTGGATTGAGACTTTTTGGGAGGGGAGGGTGGGGGGAGTGCGAGATATTCGGTTCGTTTTCAATTCAGTATCAATTCATATGTAGTATACTGTACATAATAGGAAAAAAATGTTTGTCTTAGCACAATTTTCCACGTTTCTTGGGTCAAATTATGTGCTCCCATTCATTAATATTCACTTGTGTGTGCTTATGTAAGTATCATTGCAGGGTTGCCAACTCTCACGCATCTGGCGTGATTCTCACGCTTTCATGGGCCTTTCACACCGAACGCGGCAACGGCGCCGCTGCGCTAAGAAATCCATTCATTTCAATGGCTTGCGCCGCGCAAGGACGGTTTTTTGCTGCGCCGGCCAAAGCGCATGCGCAGCGGAGCGCACCCTTGACGAGCTTGCGCGCATGCCGCGGTCAAAGTTCAAAATATTTTAACTTTTGCCGCTGCGCTCTGTGACGATTACGCGCGCGGCCAATTGAAACGGTACATCGAAACGAGCACGGAAATCAAAATGGATGAACATCTTACTGTGCGTGTCAGTACAATAATATTATTATAATATAATACACACATATAGGCCTACACACACAAACAATGTGCAAACAAGGCATATACATAATAATGATAATGATATATTGATATATGTCTTATTTATATGCCTTTTTTCACACTGTGTGTGTGTTTATATATACCTCTTCTTCCTTGCTGCTCTCCCTCTTCTTCTTCTTCTTACTAGAATGGTTATTGCTATCGCTTAATCGCTCGCTTTTTAGCACGGGACAGATACATATTTGCTGCTGATTGAATGAATAGAAATAGACATATAGAACTCCCGCAAAAAGTTTTGAAAACTCCGCCTACTTTGCGCTGACCAGTGAAGCGCATCTGAAGGGCTGCGCTGAACCCCGCGGCAAGCGCAGCGCATTCCGCGTTCGGTGTGAAAGGCCCATGATACTCACGCTTTCAGGCTCTGTCTCACGCTCTCACTCCGCCCAACTCAATCTCACGCCAAATTGCCAAACCTGCTTTTGATATTAAACAAAGCTATAAGCTTTAATTTTTTTTAATGTGTTTTAATGAAATTCAAACAATAAATAGCGTTTTGGCGCTAATGTGGCATAATGTTAAAGCCAGAGGCGTTGAAAAGCGGAGTTGCATGCTCTCATCTCCCTGCGGTGCGCGCTGGTCACGTGGCCCATGAGCGCTCAATACTTCTAGCGCTCTGCCAATGCATTAAAATGGCTTAAGCGGATACACAACAGTTTCACCATATAGATGTTTGCTGCAAGTTTTGGTAAACAGTACAGCATAGTGTTAGTGTTTATTGATTATTAAGTCAGCCATATTTACAGGATCGTTTTATTATGGAGAGTGATAGAGATTCAACATTGTTAACATTAATGTTATTCTTGTATTTAGCCCTCAGGTATTCCTTACTAATAGGTCACACTCATACTCATTAAATTATATTTATTGAATATTTTGAGGAGATCTTTTGGTACTAAATACTATTCGTGCAACAATTATTTTCAATAAATGACCACTTAAAATATTTTTCTTCTAATATTTGTATTTCTTCTAAAATTTATATTACAATTAGTGTAGTAATTAATATTAAAATAGAGAATTCCAATTCAAAGAGGCAAATTAGAGTCATTTTGTGGCTAAAAAATATTAATGTTTATTTGTAATGCCATTAGGTGCCTTATGGCTCTTTAATAAATATACATGTATCTAATCTAGTTGCTCAAAAATATATTGCAGTCTTTGCATTCTAATAAATATTTAGATATGATGATCAAACACTAGATTTCTTTAAATGTGAAATTTCAAAACTTAAATAACTAATTATTTACTAATTGTACTAATTGTAAAATAAATAATAAAAATATTAGAAGAAAAGTATTTTAAGTAGTCATTAATTGACAATACATATTGCACAAATGGTATTTAGTACCAAAATATCTCCTCAAAATATTCAATAAATATTATTGAACTAAAATATAGAACATTTATTTAATTGAAAAATAGTTACGGTGTATGGTCACATTTGTCATCAATGAGTATGAGTGTGACCAATTAGTAAGGAATACCTGAGGGCTAAATACAAGAATAATATTAATGTTACAATGTTGCCTCTCTATCTCTCTCCATAATAAAACTGTCCTGTAAATATGGTTGACTTAATAATCAATACACTCTATGCTGTACTGTTTAACAAAACTTAATGCAAACATCTGTATAGTGAAACTGTTGTTTATCCGCTTAAGCCATTCAAATGCATTGACACAGCGTTAGAAGTATCGAGTGCTCCATGAACCACATGACTGCGCTGGGAGATGAGAGCATGTTGCAACTCTCTGGCTTTACGATTATGCCCCATTAGAGCCAAAACGCTATTTATTTATTACAGGTTTGGCAATTTGGCGTGAGATTTAGTTGGGCAGAGTGAGAGTGTGTGTCTCATGCCAAATGCGTGAGAGTTGGCAACCCTGATATTTATCAATTGTTTTATGCATGATGGTCTAGTCGGCCTCCTATTTATAACATCTAATAAGAATCGGCCAGGCATAGGTGAATAGCGCTTTATTTCCATCTCGTCGTCTTTGGGTCGGCCCAATATATTGGAGGCCGTGTTCATGTTTGCACATGCCCATTCATCTCTTTGCAACCAACCAGAGAAAATGCGACGCAGCGCCATCTTTAACTTTTCGCTTGAGGTAAATCAGAAAGGGAAAAAAAACAGGCAGTTGTAAGTGCAGTTTCTCACTGCAGCCGAATTGGTTAGATGATAATTTTTTAGCTCAGAAATGTTCAAACTCTCGTGCCAAAGTTTGTGTAAATTACCAAACTGTCTGAACATTTGTCATCCTCTGCTAAATCTACTGAACAGGTCATTAAGTTGATATTGGTAGATGTTTATTTATGTAATGTACACACATATGTATGTTAACGTACGTAATTGACATGCTTCAGTAGAATATTTGCTTTCTTGAAATTCAGTGTCTTTGGAAAATGTCCGTTAGCATCAACCGTTTTCAGAACCGGTTTGCTAATATACTGTAGCAAGTCTAGAGATTGATTATGTTCTATTATTGTTTAGAGATAGGGTGTACTCACACTAGGCACGGTTGCCATGAACTGGGCCCGAGTACGAATGTCCCCCCTCCCCACTCCCCCGCTGGCCTGCACTCACATAGGAGGGTTTCAGCATTCGTGCCGGAGCACGCTTACGTCATTATGGTGCGACGGTTTCGGGATAAACAGAAAGAGCGGTGCTCTCTGAACACAATGGAGTCCATCGCTCTGTTTTCTTTGTGGATAATTTTGTGTCGTTTGGTTAAACAGCCTGTTGTTAAACAGATGTGTCGCCTTAGTGGCGCGAAAATGTTCACGTAATCGTGCTGCTCGTATGAGGAGGTTTGCAAGGTACCAGCTGAAGTGCAGCAAGGACTTTGCAGCTTTGATTACGGACTCCAGCATGGTTAGCGCTCAAACTGCATGCGAACCGCGCTCGAGTCCAACTGAATCACGCTCTGGCCCACCTCTTCCAAGCGGGCCAGGGCCGGCTAATCGAGCCGCGCCCGGGCACGGTTCGGAGCACTCACACTAGTCAAACGAACCGCGCTTTGGTAGTCAAACGCACTCGGGCACGGTTCAAACTGGCTAGTGTGAGTACACCCATAGAGTGTGTTTTCGAGGTGCATGTATGTTCTTTCATGTGTTATGTGTTCTGGGTGGTGGGGCTTTAAGGCATAGGCTGTTCTTCTGAAAAAAGAGCCTACAGAGTGATGTGAAGGTGGGGTCTGTGGACAGCGTTTGACTCGCTGGTCTGTATGACTGTTCACAGCGCGGCGGCAAGGTGGCCGGAAGTTGTTCATTTTCAATGGGAGCCGGTAGCTAGCTCGTTCTTGGCAACTAGCGAGCGAGTTCTTGTGGGCGGAGGGTTAGTCAACAAACTGTTCTAGTGATGTCATTACATCCCTGCACTTCCTGCCAGTGTTAGGCAAGCTACAAGGAAATGTAGCAAGCTAAGCTACAGCAACTTGAAAAAAGTAGTTTACTACATCTCAAAACTAGGATACGGGATTAAGCCGGGATATCTTGGGGATCTTGTCATTTTTATGCAAAATTTAGTACACAGCTGTCATGTAAACATACCCTGAAGTCAAACTCATACCAAGAACGATAACGATAATGAAAGATAACTGTATATTAGTGGAAAAATTGAGCCAGGATCACCAAAATATCCCGGCTTAATCCCTTATCCTAGTATTGTGCAATAGACCCCTGGTGTCGAGAGTGTGTGTGTATGTTCATCTGTATGTGTATGATATGCATACACAACTGTGTGTTTGCATTTATGCTCAATTTAGACTTGGGCACTTTTGCAGGACAAACTGTAAGTTAATTTACAACTCAACTTGTACAAAAAAAGTCCAGTCCAGAAAGTACAGTAGCAAAATAATTAACACCTGCTCCAAACAGTACCAACATGGCAAAAAAACAAAACAGCGTGTGTCTGTGTGTCTGTGTGTGTGTGTGTGTGTGTGTGTGTGTGTGTGTGTGTCTCCCACACACATGAAACAAGTTTCATTCATTCATTTATATCAAGAGGTGGCCAGGCTAGACCCCGATACTTTTAACAAGAGGTGTTTATTCAAGAGACACAATAGATTTTAAAACTTTGCAGTTTCTCTTTTGTAACCGTGCGGACGATGCACGTTCAACAGCGACTTGAGCGCTAGGGGAAAAAAACGTCAACCAGATGGCGCGTGCACATTCACACTTATCCCGTCTTTACGCGCTCACTGCCAAATGAGTACTTTAAAAGGCTCGCGCGCGAGGCAGAAAGGAACGTAGAAAGTGAAGTATATCAGCGTTCTTATCAGTTTCCAATTTGTGCTTGATCCTCAGAAATGCTTGGGAAAAGGTAACGTTAGCTTGTGTGGACGCTGACGCACTACTTGATCAACAGAAGAGCTTCGCTCCTGAAAAGCTATTTCATTGAGAAAACAGCGACGCTACCACCACGCTACTGAAAAATGTAGTTAAGCTAGTAGCTTCACTACTTGTAGCGACACAACTGCCCAACACTGCTTCCTGCTGTAGTCCAAACCGGCCGTTCGCTGTAGGCTTTGAAAGGGAACTTCTGTTAAATAAAATCTCTCGCTTGGCATTGAACTTTTGAGCTTTATAATTTTGCAGGTATTATTTATGCTGTAACAGCAACATTACACACTAACTAA
The DNA here is from genome assembly GCF_024679245.1 of Pseudorasbora parva. Lineage (NCBI taxonomy): Eukaryota > Metazoa > Chordata > Actinopteri > Cypriniformes > Gobionidae > Pseudorasbora > Pseudorasbora parva. Next base: position 42,296,599 of record NC_090179.1, read on the forward strand.
AGTTTGAAAGATGGAATTGCGAAGAACGGGACCTTTAAGATAGTCAGGTGATTCGTTCATGAATTAATCATGTTTGAATGACTCGCTCATTAACAGTGACTTGCTGCCGCCTAGTGGTGGTTGTTTTAATTTTACATTTAAAAAATCTTTTCATCTCAATTTTTTTTCTTCAAATATCAGTATTCAACGTCATGTGTTTAAAACATCAAAACATTATTTTTGCATAACTGCAGGTTCTTTGTCACCTCTAAACTCATTAAAAAGTCTGTGTAAATGCCAAACAGCCCTATTGTGTCTTATTATTATGATTTAATTTGATTAAATTCATGAAATTAACACAAAGATGATGCATGAATATAATTAAGTAAAAAAGAATAATAATAAAAATGATTGTTACTGAGAAAATCCCAGAAAATATTGAGATATAATTTTTTGTCAATATCGCACACCCCTAACGTGCTGGCTTCTCAGTGATGCATTACAACAGCGATGATAAAAGAAAAACGGGGGCAAAACGGTCTCTCATTGTAAACTCTTCATGCATGCGAGACTTGCGAGTGCTGCCGTATGTCCGAATATGATCAGTCATTTCTCCGTCATCACCCGATTGTATAGTGCCAGAAGACGTGAATGAGAACTCGCTCGCACTGTGAAAAGGTCCATCTCTGTGCACTCGTCCCAAAGCACGCGCACACTAATATTGAGTTATCTTTCGAGTCTTGTGCTTGAATGGACAAACTCACACAAGAAGTATGTCAACATGTCCATCTTGACGAGTATCCAAGCAGACATAGTCTGTATATGGCTTAAGAGAACTTTATATAGTTGAGAAAGATGACGCATATCCCTGTATTAGGTCTTAAAGGGGCAGTAGCCTTTACTCTGTTTAATGTCAAACAAAAGATAAGGACATCACTCACTGCTCTTAAATGAAAAGCTTGTGTAAGTTTAATAAGGATTAATCTGTCATTTAAACAGTGAAATATGCAATTAATTTACATTTGATTCATTTATTCAATTTCTCTACCTAAGAACTAATGTTAGACCTAACTGAAAAGCATTGTTTATTGTATTAGTATATTTGTGCAATAGTATTTATTTGTGCTGCTGCTTGTTTTTAAATTATCTGTTTTTATTTTATTTATTTTTATTTGACAGTAGTCCTTTTTCCCTGAACATAGTAAATACAGAACTAGTGTTGTCAAAAGTACCGACCGCGATACCAAATCGGTACTGAAATGTTAAGAGGGAGGGTGGGAAATTAACTTTTTTGCCCACTAGCCACAGTGGCTGGTGGATGTCCAGTTTTACCAGCCATTTATATTTTTTACCAGCCGCTTTTTACAGAATTCAATTTTAAAAGAATGTGCATTAGCATAGTATGGGGTGAATTTGGGTTGATTGGGACATTTTTCCCCAGGCATTTCAATGGCAGAAACGGTCAGTATCATGAAATGAGTTACTCGACAAAGGTGCATTATTGTTACTAGCAAAATCATTCTTTGACAAAAGCTGTTCAATCCGTTACTGTTTTAAGTAGTAACCAGTAAAAATGTTTTACAATTCACCTGCCACTGTGGCTGGTATACACGCCACTTTGAAAAATGACCCGCCATTGGCTGGTGGCGGGTGCTAATTTCCCACCCTGTTAAGCGGAATCGTAAACGGACAGATACACACAGAGCGTTTGAATGCAGGTGTCTATCAGCCTACTGGTCCACTGGTCGACGCCTGCTTGTACTTTCAAACGCTCCCGCTCCCGCTTTCAAAACACTTCTGTGTTCTTTCAAACCGCTGCTGTGCATTGATCATTGTAGCCAATCACAGGCACATCAGAAGAGCGCGTGAGCACAATGACCAGTCAGAGGTGTTTACTATTACAGCTCAACAGCGCTCGAAGCGTCACATTTTTTACATTTCAGTACCGATTTGGTATCGCGGTCGGTACTTTTGACAATACTATACAGAACTGAACCGAAACCATGAACCTAAAACTGTGATACAAACCGTTCTGTACCGTTACACCCCTAGCGTAATGTATGTCGCGCACATATTCGGAAAGCCTTCGGCCATTTTAATCTAGATTAAGTTCAAAATTAATCCAGATTTAAAATAAAAATAAAAAAAATATATATATATATTAGGGGTGTAACGGTTCACAAAATTCACGGTTCGGTTCGATACGATACACTGGTGTCACGGTTCGGTACGGTTCGGTATGTTTTAGATACAGCAAAAAGAAAAAATTGGCAGAAATTACCTTTTTTTATTTTTTTTATTAAAACTAACAAAGTATGATTTTTTGTTGTTGTATGATTTTACCCATCTTCTATGTAGTTACAGGAATAAGACATTAGCTCTTTACATTAGCGTGTGCGTTGCAGGAGCCCCACACCCTGTAGTGCTTTACATATGCTGCGTTTGCAGTCCGCAACTGATCCGCTGTTGCACACCACAAACAGCATTTATTCATTATTTTTTATTTAAAATCCAAAAGTTTTTACTGAACATGCCTCGTCAGAATTCCAATTTTCTTTGTTTACTCTTTAATAGAAGTCAGGTTACGTAGCCAACTACATTTAAACAACATTTTATTAAATTCATTTATTCATATTTATATACTTTAGATTTAGCTCACACAAGTGGCAAAACATTTAAACATAGGTTATAGCCTTAAATCACAAACATTTTAAATTAGAAACTTACAATAGTCTATTCAAAAACAGCCGACTCTCGTCTTTTCTTTCGTTTTTACACCCTTTTAAAAGAAATCCTGCAGGTCAAAAAGAACTTTGCTTTTCACCTCCAAGAAAGTACGAGTGCTCTCCATTATGGCACATTTTTTTTAACCTACATGCCAGGTATGGTGTCGTTTTGTTGCTTTACTTGAGAAAAAAAAAGCCATGTGTTGACTTTGAAACGAGAGTATATTTTAAATGAGATGCATCTGTGGTGAAATTACTAGATTTTCGCGTCAGTACATGTTTATTTTAATGCGAACAATGTTCTACCACTTTAATGCAGCAACGCAGCGCAGCAAAAAATACACTCGGTACGAAAACGATCGCCGCACTGCTGCAGACGCACCGCACCTGGAACGGACTGACGGACAGCATCCGCGTGCAGTTTGAAACCTGTCATCCGTTAACATGGGTACGGAAAAAAAATACGCACCGCACACGCACTGCAGACGGAGTATGTGTGAAACGGGCGTTAGGTCTCATATCCGCGGCTATAAATGGACCACTCGCCCCGGTGATGTCTTTTGCCATTTGAATAAGTTGGAAATGTCTGTCTAAATGCTGCGGGGATAGTTTGTGGGATAGTTTGTGGCTGTTTCTCCTTTTTATCGTCTTGTTGTCGGCGTAAAGACAACAAGATCGTCTTGTTGTCGGCTTTGATTGACATGACATAAATTATTCCCGCTGCTGTACTCTACACCAGACCTTTTGGTTATTGGAGGATCTTCTATTTCTGGTTTGTTAAACGCAATTGCCATTTTGCCACGAGCATTCAGCGCGTAGCCTACTGAGTAAGCGAGCACCTGCCTGAGCAGCCTAAAACATATTTGGTGTTTTTTTTCGTTCTTTCACTTCGGCGGTGTCAGGGGCATTGCCTGTTATGTCGTTTTGGTTATTGGGCTACCTTGTTGAACGCATATTATTATATTTCACACACTTTTTTATTTTCCAAATTCTAATTAATTAGTCCAAGAACCGTTCGGTACATAATGCGTACCGCGTACCGAACCGAAAGCCTCGTACCGAACGGTTCAATACGAATACGCGTATCGTTACACCCCTAATATATATATATATATATAATATTATGGATGCCCACCTCTAATTGTTGTAAGGAAGAGACAGGATCCAATAATGCACAGAGAGATAGTTTATTGAGGGAGCGCTGCAACGTCTCTTTTCAAATTAGAAAACTAACCCTTTCAGCATTCATTTTCAACATTTAGCAGCAATAGATAAAGGCTTAAAGCAGGTTGGAACTGTTTTTCTTCGCGGAAGCTTTGTGTAAGAGCTAATAAAATATTTCATCTCAAGACAATATTTTGTGTCCCGTGTAATAAGCGGGATAATGTACACCAAGCCAGTTGTTATCGCAGAATATATCTGTGTCCTGATCACTCTGTCGGGGTTTATTCTGCGATAACAACCGTCTGGGTGTACATTATCCCTTACTTATATCTGTTGTTTATTTGTTAAATTTTTACTGTTCAATGGTTTTGATGTTTTTTTGTATTTACTAATTCGGGGAACAGACACAGTCTCTATGTGATTAATATCTAGGTGAAAGAGTCTCTATGTGCTGGGATTTAGCTGACTCTGGTGACGTGAGACAGCTAGCAGACGGTTGCTTTAGCCAGTTTGTCTGCTTCCTGACCTGGGCCCCAGTGAGTCAAGGTTTAGCTCTAAGACTATGTGCCAAATTACTAGAGAGAAGAGCAGCACCAGCCCGTCAGAGCAGCACCAGATGAATGCCGTCTATCTTCAACAGGTCAGGTCTGCCCCAAAAACTTTTCCAATTGTCTATGAACCCTGTTATTCTGTCCAGAGATATGTGACATACACTTAGATTCTAATGTTGTACTGCAGTGCTCATTGACATTTTGACTAAAATTACAGAACTTAAGTTGGGTTCATTATAAATATCACTCCCTCCAGGAAATAAACGACACCGTGGTTCTGGTTACTGATGGATTTATTGCATGTCATCCTTTCTCCGTCATCACATTCACCGTCAATTTAATCCACCGTCAAACTACAGTATGACAATATAAAAGAAACATGTTGACATACACTATAAAGCGGTAAATACAAATAAACTCAGGAAATACAAACGTAATACACATACCTCGCTGGCTGCATATAACCAAGAGGGAATGAGTTGACTTGAAAATACCCGGTTCAAAACACAAAAATGAAAAACATCTTCACTTCTTTGAGCAAACATGAGCAACTATTGTAAACACAAGCTACTCTCTGCACATGGAGAAAAACGCTGCCTTCACCGAAATGTAAACATTTCCTGTTGCACCTTTTAAAAATGTCCGTGTGCAACACAAATGAACCTTAGTTCCTTATTGACATTAACACTCAATATTCATGAAAAGATTAAACGAAAATAACAAAAAATGTTAAATAACAAAAATATGTATGGCAGTTATACTCCCACCAAATGACTATTTGTCATTTCACCTCACAACTTAAACCTTTTCACAGCTTAATCTCAACCATACAGTATGCCCTTAAACCTTACAGTAACCAAATACTGTATTAATCAAATGGCAACCATAACCTTTACTCTGCTTCAAGCAGTACAACTGTCTTTTGTACAGGCCTATCAAGGTAGACTGGCTTAGATATGCGTCTGCCCTGGCTGTCTAAGGTCGAGTCACTAATTAACAGTTTCACCTTTCGAACCTTTCCATCAGAGCTCGGATACACCCCTGTCACTCTTGCCAATCTCCATTGGTTACGTGGAGAACTGTCCTCCTGCAGGATGACAATATCATTAACCTTCGTATTTCTCTTCTCTTTCTGCCATATTTGTCTTTGCTGAAGATTAAGGAGATACTCCTTCTTCCATCTTGTCCAAAATTCGTTTGCCAAAAACTGCACCTGGCGCCATCTCTTGCGCAAGTATAGATCCTGACTCACAAACTCCCCTGGAGGTGGGGATATTATCTTAGACTTCATCATAAGAATGTGATTGGGCGTGAGAGGTTCAAGGCTTGTTGGGTCATTTAAATGCTCTACTGTCAGAGGTCTACTATTTATAATAGCCATCACTTCATACAGAAAGGTTCTGAGCGAAGTACTGTCGAGTCGTTTAGCAGACTGGTCAAGCATTGCAGTTAAAATACTTCTGATCGTCCTTATTTGCCTCTCCCATATGCCTCCCATGTGGCTCGATGATGGGAAATTCATTATGAACTCACATCCGTATTCCTTTAACTGTTCATGATCCATATTTTTCATTGCATTCATGAACTCTCCTCTTGCACCCACAAAGTTAGTGCCTTGATCACATCTCAACTGTCTTACATGTCCACGTATTGCGATGAATCCACGCAATGCGTTGATAAAAGCATCCGTAGTGAGGTCATCAAGCATTTCAATATGTATGGCTCTAGAGCACATACAGGTGAAAATAAGACCATATTTCTTCAGTTCCTTTCTTGCTTCCTTCACATAGAACGGTCCAAAGCAGTCTATGCCACAATATGTGAAAGGAGGTGTCATTTCCATTCTTTCTTCTGGCAAATCAGCCATTTTAGGATCTTGTGTGTTCCTTCGGTACCTTCTGCATGTTGTGCACTTGTAAATATGTGAGGAAACTGCACTGCTGCATCCTATGACCCACACTCCATTGGATCGCAATTCATTGGCTGTTATTCCTCTTCCTTGATGATGCACCCTTTCATGGTAGTGCTTAATAAGCAGCGACGATACATGACTCTTATTTGGTACAATGGCCGGATGCTTGACATGAGGATGAAGAACAGATCTTGTCAAACGTCCTCCAACCCTAAGCACACCATGCTCATCTACAAACGGACTCAGTTTGTGTAGTTTGTCTTTGGGTTTTACTTCTTTGCCTTGCTTTATACCTCTGATTTCACTGCTGAATGCTTCCCTCTGAACCAATTTGATTATAAACAGCTCTGCTTCTTGCCTTTCCTCAATACTTGTTGCTCCACTTACTTTATCTTTGGTGCCCTTGATCTGCTTAGCATGACGCTTTAGAAGAGCAATAGCCTTGACAGCTCTTTTCCAGTCTGAGAACTTGGTTAGGCGGTCTAACAATGTCCTCTTCTCCCTCACCTTGGTGCATAGCACCAGGCCCTTTCTTAGTTCCGGATCATCATCATAGACTTCTCCCACCATAACATCTCCTCTGGGTAGCTCTCTTTCCCATAAAAAAATCTGGGCCAGTGAACCAATTTGAAGCAACAAGCTGCTCTGCGGAAAGACCTCTCGATGCATGATCCGCAGGATTATCTTCAGACCTTACAAAATGCCATTGTGCAGGATCCGTAGTGGACTTGATTCTTTGGATTCTGTTCGCCACAAAAACATGAAACCTTCTGGCATCATTGTTTATATAGCCGAGGACAACCTTTGAGTCAGTCCAAAAATGTTCTTGAAGACCTTCTATTTCAAGTTCATTTCTGAGCATAACACTTATTCTTGCCGCTATCACTGCAGCCGACAACTCAAGCCGTGGCACTGTGGTTACCTTGGTAGGAGCAACCCGTGCCTTTCCCATGACTAATGTGCAGTGAACATCTCCCTTGACGTCGACTGCTCTGAGGTAAGTACATTCCCCATAACCGATGACACTTGCATCTGCGAAGTGATGAAGTTCGTACTGCTTGACATCCTTGAAGTTATCTGGGATATAGCACCTTCTGATCCTTACATCCGATAAGTTTCGAAGATCTTGAAGCCAAATTTCCCACTGTGCTCTTAGCTCTTGTGGGAGCGGCTCATCCCAAGTTACTTTGTCTCGACATAGTTGCTGTAGGATCTGCTTTCCACGGAGAATAAAAGGCGCTACGAAACCCAATGGATCATAGATCGAAGCCACTGTAGAAAGTACTCCTCTTCTGGTATTTGGGTGTTCCTTGACGGTCACTCTGAACTGGAAGTCATCAGAGGATACACACCATTGAACGCCAAGAGCTCGTTCCATAAGTGGCTCCCCCAAAGCCATGTCAATGTCTTTGACACTTTCAGCACACTCGTCCATCGGTATTGATTTCATAACCTCCTTGCTGTTGGAGATGAACTTGTGTAGTCTAAGCTTGCCTGTGCTGCAAAGTTCTCTCGCTTCTTTAATCAGTTGGATTGCTTCAGCGTCAGATGTTGCACACACCAATCCATCGTCAACATAAAAATTCCTTTGGATGAACTTAACCGTACTTGGGTTAAATCTATCCTGACCCTGAGCGGCTAGATGCTTAAGTCCAAAATTGGCACATCCAGGTGAGGAGGCTGCCCCAAATAGGTGGACCTTCATCCGAAAAATTGAGGGTGGAGACTCAAGATCACCGTTCTCCCACCATAAGAACCTTAGGTAGTCTTGGTGCTCAGGCTTTACATGGAACTGGTGGAACATTTTTTCCACGTCACACATGATGGCAATTGGGCCTTTGCGAAACCTACAAAGGACTCCCACCAAGGTGTTTGTGAGCTCTGGACCAGTAAGAAGTTGGTCATTCAGTGACGTTTCTTGAAACCTTGCTGAGCAGTCAAAGACCACTCGTATCTTCCCAGGCTTTTGGGGGTGGTATACGCCATGGTGGGGAATATACCAGACTGGTTGATTGTGAAGCTCTTCTCCAGGGACCTTTTCTGCGTCGCCACGAGCAATAATGTCTTTCATAAACCCCAAATAGTCAGTGCAGTATTGCTGATCTCTCCTGAGCCTTCGTTCTAATGACATTAGACGTCGAACAGCACATGATTTATTATTTGGTAGATTAGGTCTGTCTTGTTTGAAAGGCAAGGGCATTTCAAAATGACCGTCTTGCTTCTGTCTGATACCGTCTTTTAGTTTAGCCAAGAAGTGAAGATCTTCTTGAGAGAAGGTGGTCTCGTCTCCAGCTTGCTCACTGAAATCAGATTCCAGCATCTTAATTATGTCAACTGGAGTGACCATCTCACTGATCTGGGTATTGCAAACATAGTGGACTTCTCCTTTAAGCTTGACCATTGCATTAACTTCTGGCATGACTTGTTTTACGATGATGCGGTGACTTACTCCAATTGCATCACCGTAGTGTTCACCGGGGTCACCATAACTCACTATGCTCCATCCTAAGTCGGTCTTCTGAGCAAATGGCTGGCTTTCTTCTCCACAAACGACTTCTCGAGGCATTAGAGCTTGTGGGCAATTGTACCCAATCAACAGACCAATTTCACATTCCTTTTGAGGTGCGATGTGGTCAGCAAGATGCTCCAAATGAGGCCATGCCTTTGCTGTCTCAGGCACTGGGATGTGTGTGCGATTAGCAGGAATGAAGTCACGAGTGTAAACTGTTGGCACTGTTAACTTCTTGGAGGAAAACAGGCCCCTTATTTGTAGGCTATTAAGTCTTTTACAGTGAACGATTGTCCCCTTTGATGACATTGTAGATAGTTTTAACTTAACTTGTTCAGTGTTTGTATCAAGAACATCTGCCACCTCATTAAGAATGAATGAAGAGTCACTCTGTGAATCTAACAGAGCATAGACGAGAACTTCCTTGCCTGGATCACTTGGCGTTGACACATAGACAGGCACTATTGCTGACGTCTGTGTACTATTAGTGTCTTGTACAACTCTGTTAGAGGTTGTTTCCTTTGTGACGTCTGGTGGTTGAGTTCTTTCCTTAGATTGTTCTTTCTTTAGTTCTTGGTCCCTTTTTGAACGTTCTTCGTGCAGGCAGGTCGGGTGCCTCCTTGAGCATAAATCACAGACCATCCGGTTACTGCAGCTCTTGGACTGGTGGCCAGGGCTCAAACAGCCGAAGCACAGTTTTTCACTTTGCATAAATTTTACGCGGTCAGTAACTGGCTTCTCTCTTAATTTATAGCACTTGTTCAAGCTGTGTCCTGATTTTTGACAAAACACACATGTGACCTTTTTCCTTTCAGTGGTGTTTGTTGTGAAGATTTTGGCACCTACAGTTTGGTTCTTGGAGGCCATAATGTTCTGGGTTCTGATCCTTGCTTTATCAGATTCACTTTGCCGTAACGCATGGAAGGATGTAATGGGGTTGCAAGCGATGCTAGCTTCCATTGAAAGGAACGTCACAAAATAACTGAAGCTTGGGAACTTTCCGTGTTGAAGTTGATATTGTGTGGCCTGTCGGTTCCATCCAGAGCTTAACCAGTCAGGTAACTTGGCAGTAAGTTTTTGATTCTCAATTCCATCATTAAGAATGTGAAGACTGTCATTGTTAGCCATAGCACTCTCACAACTGCGTAAAAGGTCCACAAATTTTCTCAACTCAGCACTCTCTCTTGAAGCTATTTTTGGCCATGAATGAAGTTTGTCTCGGAAAGCCTTGGCAATTACAAAGGGTTGGCCATATCTTTCATTGAGCAGGTCCCATGCTGCATTGTATGAATCTTCTGAACCAGCCAGAAAATGACCTTCTAGGGCTTCTCTAGCAGCTCCTCCGACATACCTTTGAAGGAAGAAGACTTTCTCTGCGGTTGGAATATTCTTTTTCTCTATAAGTGTCTGAAAGGAGGATTTCCAGTGATTAAACTTGAGTGGATCTCCACTAAATATTGAAGGCTCTGGAATGGGTAGCCTGTTTGCTGTCATAGCTTCAGCTAAGACCTTCACCAGCTCTCGTATGTCATTTTGAGGTTCACTTTTTGGAGTCACATCTCTAAGCGGTGGTGGATGCTTATCAGCAAGACCTGCTTGATAGATTATCTGCATATCTGTCGGCAACTCAGCCTCAGAATTTTGTGGTACAAAATCTTGGGTTGGATAGAACTCATTTGCATTGTACACTTGCAGCTTTGCTTTAGCTGCATTTAGCCTCTTTAGCTCTTCCAAACGCTCAAGTTCTCTTTTCAAAATTTCAACTGACCTTTTCCTTGCAGCATTCTCTTCATGTTGCCTCTTTAACAGTGCAGCCTCTTGTCTCTCTCTTTCTATCTTGCGTTCAATTTCTTCCTTTTCTCTTTGAAGACGGCGAGTCGATGCAGCTGCTTCTTGGTCTGCAACTATCAACTTATCCTCAGCTTCGAGTCTCTGCAGTTCGGCTTGTTGGCTATCTTGCTCACTCATAATCTTCAATACAGCCTGTGTATGTGCATACTCAGCAGCAGCTTCTTGTCTTCTGGATGAGGATACAGCAGAGTGAATGGAATTAGCCTTAGCATTACTGCTCTGAAATGAAACACTGGAGGTTTAAAGACGCAAATACAGATGAAGCATCAGGCCAAATAATTTCCTCCTCATTTCCTTGAATTTGAGACTGTGCATTCTGTATAACATTTCTGGTGACGGATACACATCTGTCCAACTTGCGTCTCATGTCATGAGCTGGGCTGTCAATCTTTCGGTATTCATCATAAACACTATTCAGCTCAGTTTCTTCTCTTTGAATACCTTTAATGTGTTCTTGGAGGATATCACTGGGATCTTGTTTGATTACAGATTTTTTAGCCACCTTAGTCAAAACTTTCCAGCGTTCATAAATACTGCCAAAGCGAAGTAATAATCCTTTCACCTTTTCCTTCTGAAATTCCCTTCCTTTCTCTGTTAATGTTCGATCTCTTTCACTTCTACGAGGCTCTGCAGGCTGTACTGCTGGTTGTACATTGCTAGACTTCCCTAACACTTCTTCCCTTTCACTTGTTTGAGACATCTTACATTATCTGGGAAATGCCTGTACACACTTAAATTAGTTGTGTATTATCAGCGAAATCTCCTTTTTCTTTTCTTTTCTTTTCTGGTTATCAAATTATGTCAATGTTCAATTAAGCAACTTTCAATTAAAGCAACACTCTAAAGACTTGGTAATATTAAGTGAACATCCTTAGAAAAGAATAAATTCAAAAAACTGAAAAATATTAGCTTGCTTAAATGTGCACAAATTATTTACTCCTTTTAAATAATTAACTTTCTTCAATAGACAATGTCAATAAATTCCCCTTATACAAGATAAATCACAGTTATTATTAAGGTTACACACAGTCCCTTGTAGTGTTTAAACTTATTGTCACCTTTCAGAACACAAGCTTAAGTGTCTGACTTTTGGACGTCTTAATGAAACACTGATGAACTGCAGGTCCTTAACGTAAACATGGGCTTATCTGTGTAACGTTACATCCCGCCTTGCCGAGTGTGACGCAGTTGGTCTGGGCCGGGCACGAGCAGCTTCGGGAACGTTGACGCAGGTCCGAGTTTGACTATCACTCCCTCCAGGAAATAAACGACACCGTGGTTCTGGTTACTGATGGATTTATTGCATGTCATCCTTTCTCCGTCATCACATTCACCGTCAATTTAATCCACCGTCAAACTACAGTATGACAATATAAAAGAAACATGTTGACATACACTATAAAGCGGTAAATACAAATAAACTCAGGAAATACAAACGTAATACACATACCTCGCTGGCTGCATATAACCAAGAGGGAATGAGTTGACTTGAAAATACCCGGTTCAAAACACAAAAATGAAAAACATCTTCACTTCTTTGAGCAAACATGAGCAACTATTGTAAACACAAGCTACTCTCTGCACATGGAGAAAAACGCTGCCTTCACCGAAATGTAAACATTTCCTGTTGCACCTTTTAAAAATGTCCGTGTGCAACACAAATGAACCTTAGTTCCTTATTGACATTAACACTCAATATTCATGAAAAGATTAAACGAAAATAACAAAAAATGTTAAATAACAAAAATATGTATGGCAGTTATAATAAATCTGATATTTGATAGACAGACACATGATCTCACTTTCTGTTTTTTATTATATCTGGGTTTACTTGAATCTTCATTTATCCTCCTTGGACTGATTCTCACTACTTAATGTTTACTTCAGACCCAATGGAAGTGAAAGAGCGAAATCAAGTGAAATATAACTGAAGGGAAATTACAAAGGTGATGATCCTGTCCCAGCAAGCAATTTTCCGTCTAAAAGACGTCTACTAGCCGTCTAAACACAGCCCAGACGTCTAGGCTAAATCAAGGCTAAACTTGGGCTGTCAGTGAAAATCTAATAGACGTCTAACCATAGCCCAAGGATAGACTAGTCATCAAATAGATGGCTAACGAATGACTAATATATACATTTAATAGACAACAAAATGGCTAAAGGATTCTTTTCACTCAAATATAACAGGTTCTAAAAAATAAAAATCCATCCAAACACATTAAATATAAAGGGTTTATTTAGAAAAAGAACATTAACAACATAGATAACTTAAGATAATACAAAAAGATCAAAAGATAAAAATGACCAAATAAAATGTTAAAAATACAATTAAACATAAAATTAGGATAAGAAATATGGAATATTTACAACGTAATATTAAAATTATATATATATATATATATATATATATATATATATATATATATATATATATATATATATATATATATAAAGAATAACAAAATAAAAAGTTAACCCTTTTGTTGGTTTATAAAACGCATCATCATGGCACCTGCCAAATAAGAAACAAAACATTGCACAAGAAAAGCATTTTTGACATCATAATGTTTTACTGTATTTAAAGTAATTGTGATGAAGTCATTCTCTTTTGCTTGGATGCACACTAAAGCTGGGCAATAAAAGGTTAAGATACATGTCTGTGACATGTTTAAAGAGTCATCATTTACTCACCCTCAAGTTGTTCCAAACCTGTATGGGTTTCTTTCTTCTGTTGAACACACAAAAATATATATTTTGAAGAATGTTGGTAGCCAAACATTTGATGGTAGCCACTGACTTTCATAGTAGGAAAGTGAATACAATGGAAGTCAATGCGGCCCATAAAGCTTTTGATTACCCAGGTTCTTCAAAATATCTTCTTTTGTGTTCAACAGATGAAAAGAAAAAACAAGAAGCGACAGCAACTTGATTTTTGGGTTTAAAAGATGTTTTAGCCATTATGTTGCATTAGAACAATTAGATAGATGATTGGGAAAGCATTGAATGGTTTAAGGCCAAAGTAAATGTCTGATCTTCTGCTGCATTATGAGCCATCCTCTCAGGGTGTCTGGGACAGGTCTGCTTTCTGTCCCCCGAGTCAAAACTAAAGATGGAGAAGCAGAATTCAGTTTTTATACATAATATATCTGGAACAAACTCAAAGAAAACCTGCAGTCCTCCGGCAACTCTTAATTCTTTTAAATCAAGGTTTACTGTTTGCCACTGCCTTTTATTAACTGGAAATAAATAATGATACATTTCTTACACTGCACTGTAACTTTTACTCTGCTGTTATCATGTTTTTATTTTTGTTTGTTTTTTTATAGAACAATGTCTTCTTATATTGTCTTTTTAGATTCCCCAATGTTGCTTTTATGTTTTATGTAAAGCACTTTTGGCTTGGTGAAATATGCAATACACATTTGCCTTGCCAAGTCAAAGACTCATATTTTCATATAATGATCCAAAGAGTAAAAGGATATTTGTGGCTATCATAACAAATTATAATAGTTTGCATGTTTCATGTTTATCCCTTTGAAGGTGCCTACAGATACTACAAGTAGCATATAAGCTAACCACATGGCTTTGACAATATTACTTAGCTAAAATCTCACCGTTCATACACGATAACAAATAATGTATAATGAACACATGTCAAAACGAAAACACAGATACTTACAAGGCCAAATAATGTCCTTTAACATTTGCTGTTGCCCGTTGCTGTTCTCCGTTCTCCTCCTGTTGTGTAAAAACAATTCACTCCGACAGAAATGTTTTTCGCGATATCTGCCGTTGCCAGTAGCACAGGCTACAGTTGCCACCTAGCGGTTGAGAGTTGTAATTGATTTTTTTAATTTTATTTTAAAACGAGACAATAGTTTACGATTTTCTTTGACTGTCTTGCATTTTAAGTGAATGTTATGCGGGAAAGCAAAGCTAAAACTAATTCAAATGTTTACAAAAGGTTGGGCTAAAAGCAGACTACACATAGCCCGTCCAATTCAGAGCTAAATCGTGGCTACAGATAGACCGTGACATGAAATGACACATCTTGCAGATATTATTGACATTGCGAACATGATGTAATAGCAACCATATAATTTGCTACATTGCCAAAAACTACAATTAATCAGTTTAGTCTTTTGACTAAAAATGGGCTACAAATAGCCGGTCTGTATAGGAGCTAAACCGTGGCTAGGCATAGCCATGAATATATCACGTTAAAGAAATGAAACCAGACACATTGTAGTCACTGTTGACTTTGCTTACATGATGGAATATCATACATCTCCCAAGTTATTTGGACAAAAAATACATGTAACCAAATTCAAGGTTATTTTGGCTAAAAGTGGTCTACTCATAGCCGGACTATATCAGGTCTATAGTTAATCTAGACGGTGAAATGACGGTTATTGCTTGCTGGGGTAGTTTGTTTCAGCCACTTGACACCAATAAAATGTGCCTAATGTGCCAATTTACAGCAGATCTCAGACATCACCATAATGAATGAGGTGAAAACAGGGAACTTTTGGCTCTTCAGCAGCTCAGTTAAACATTATGGCCTGTTCTTTTTAAATGCAGATTGAATCAGAACGCAGTGATCACAGTTCACACCTGCAGTGAAGACCCGCCCACAACAATTCACCAATAAATACTGGGAATATTCACATCATCCTACAAGAGAAGGACAAACTCCAGGTGTAGCAGCTGAACTCTGTGTGACTGTTAAAGATGGAGTTTATTAAAGAGGAGATTGAAGACATGAGTGATCCAGAACCATCCAGAATAAAACATGAAGATACTGAGGAACAAACAGGTTGGTGTCCATTCTTGATTCTTAAGTATATCTATATGGATGATCAATGATAAAGAAATGTATCTAAATTATCATAACCCTATATATAGCAGTTGTAAAGCATATTTTAGCTATATTAACAAGTGAACGACAGAACAAACATTTGCCTCATGAAAGATCTGGTATCTGATTTTCTTTCTGCTATTAAATCAGGGTTCACTTAAACTGATTCTAACTTAATGTGTATTTTAGACCAGGTGAAAGTGAAACTGGAAAGACAAGAACTGAATGAAGTGGAGGAGGAACATCAAACCTTTAAAACTCAAAGAACAAAAGCCAAAAAGCTGAACACCTGCACTCAGTGTGGAAAGAGTTTCACACATAAAGGACACCTTAAAACACACATGAGAATTCACACTGGAGAGAAACCGTTTACATGCCCTCAGTGTGGAAAGAGTTTCACACAAAAAGGAGACCTTAACACACACATGATAATTCACACTGGAGAGAAACCGTATACATGCCCTCAATGTGGGAAGAGTTTCACACATAAAGGAAACCTTAGCAAACACATGATAATTCACACTGGAGAGAAACTGTATACATGTACTCAATGTGGGAAGAGTTTCACACGTAATGGCTACCTTAACACACACATGATAATTCACACTGGAGAGAAACCGTATACATGCCCTCAATGTGGGAAGAGTTTCACACGTAATGGCTACCTTAACACACACATGATAATTCACACTGGAGAGAAACCGTATACATGCCCTCAATGTGGGAAGAGTTTCACACATAAAGGAGACTTTAACACACACATGAGAATTCACACTGGAGAGAAACCGTATACATGCCCTCAATGTGGGAAGAGTTTCACACATAAAGGAAACCTTAGCAAACACATAAGAATTCACACTGGAGAGAAACCGTATACATGCCCTCAATGTGGGAAGAGTTTCACACAAAAAGTAAACTTTAACACACACATGATAGTTCACACTGGAGAGAAACCGTATACATGTACTCAATGTGGGAAGAGTTTCACACAAAAAGGACACCTTAACACACACATGATAGTTCACACTTGAGAGAAACCGTATACATGCCCTCAATGTGGGAAGAGTTTCACACAAAAAGGACACCTTAACACACACATGATAGTTCACACTTGAGAGAAACCGTATACATGCACTCAATGTGGAAAGAGTTACAAATATTTATCTGTTCTCAAGTATTATCTGATCCGTCACTCTGGAGTAAAACCATTTACCTGTGATCAGTGTGGTAAAGCTTTTATTTCCTCATCACATCTAAAACTACACCTGACAGTTCATTCAGATGAGAAGCCTCATGTGTGTTATGTCTGTGGGAAGAGCTTTACTATAGTTGGCCATCTGAAACAGCACCAAAGATCTCATACTGGAGAAAAACCTTACAAGTGCTCATACTGTGACAAGAGTTTCACACTGTCTGGATCTCTGAAATCACATGTGCGAGTTCATACTGGAGAGCTGAACCGGAGCTAAAATTCGGCTCTGGCATACCCAGCACATCCGGCCCATGAGTTCCCTGTGAATGTTTTTGCTGGGGTTGGGGCCTTAAATTGGAGTATATAAATAAAACTAGGATAAGGACAAATAATGATAGATATAATCGAATTTGCTGCAAATGCAGATAAATTTAATACAGATTATTTCATTTTATGCTCCACAGAAATAAATTCATTTAGGTTTGGAATGACATTAGGGTGAGTAAATGATCACATTTTTGGGTTGAACAATCATATTTTTCAAGAGTTAACACATCATTTAAGTAAGACACTGATATCTATCTTTCATGAGGCTATTCAATTTCATTAAATTGTATTAAAAAAGTTAATAAAACTTTTAAAGAGGAAGAGGAGCTTTGTTCTTAATTCATGGGATCCAGACTTAAAGCTGTTTTATAGACTATAGTTTAACTGTAGGCCAGTTTCATTTAATACAAGATCATTATATGGCTATATGGTTTCTAAAACTATATAAAATATATATAATAAACTATTATATTTGTAAGTAAAAAAAAAATGTAAACACCTGTAGAAAATACGAAAACAACCTCAATAAAAATGATTTATATTCTGCAATATTAATTTAAGTAATATAGCAACATTTTTAGTGAAGTTTTATTAACTAATTTCGGGAGGAGCACTAACAGATAATTAAACAACGGAGCCGTCAGCTAATCAAACCTAATTAACTAGGGGAGCACGTCAGATAATTAAACCTAATTAAACACAGGTGGAGCATGGTAAGCTAATCAATCTGATCAACGATAGGAGGTGTACTTATACTACAGATTTACCTCCTCTCGTTGACCATTTTTATTTTGGCATGGATGGCTTCAGGCAGGTCGCCCCGCCTGCACACTCACGCTGCTAGGCTAACTCCAAATGCTCAAGAAACAAGTATTTTCCTAACAAAATTTTAAGCTATTTATAAACTCAATTCATACCGCTTCATCAGCATTCATGGTAAAAGATTTCTGCTTTTCCCTACGAAACACAATTGGCATTTTGTCTTCTAACAATTCTAATCGATGAACAACTTCAATAATCAATGTCCTAAAGGCATGTTAATAACGTTGCGTTTTTGGAACCACGACAACAGAGTCAACTGCAAAAGCAGCACTCGTTCATCAAAGAATGCACACTGCAGAGACTTGCAACATTAAACTACAACAGTTTCTGTCTTAAGAAATAGAAAACGATCTTAAATAATGAATGTATTACTGGCACACCTCAAGCTTGCGATCGCTGTGTACTTTGCCTACGTTACTTTTAATCCACGAGAATACGTACATCATGGACGCGCACGCGGTGACCGTGGCGATGAACAAATAATTATACTTCTGGGAAAGTGAATATACAAATATTTTGAGGCTACATCACTCAGATAATGACAATGCTACAGCGTACATCACAAAAAAGACAAGCCACTAGTCGGAACCAGCTCTCCCTTGATTCAATACGTCTCAACTTGATGCCCATATGAGCTCGGTCACACAGGGACACAGTGAGTACAACCTTCTTACAAGCATTTGCGACTCAGGGCATTTCCACACCTTAAAGTCCGCACCGGGGTCTGAACTGAAGCTCATGTTTTGATTCATTTTTACATGTTGGGTTAGTTTTGTTTGCTTTCACATTGCAAATTGTGCGAGTGCAGTAAAGAACTTACATGACATACCGCGTCCTGCTGTAGTGATGCTGTTTACGAACGATTCATTCATTTTGTATGAATCTTTAATCCGAATCTTTTGAACAACGAGTTTTCTCAGAGAGCGATTCGTTCATTTGTTTACCGAGCACGCGCATATGTTCTGTACAGGAAAGTACTAAACGTGCTGGAAAATGTAACATGTAACATTTTAATTAGATTCTGCTTAAATTAACGGGATCACTTTAGAAAAGATTTGTCCATTTTGCTAAACAAGATTCAAAGATCCGTATCAGTAAAAAGGATCCGAACTTCCCACTACTATTGTGTGCTGCTTCTTGACATTGATCGGCTCGTAAACGAACGTGCGTCTGACGTCAGCGCATCGTCACTCGGGCGAGTAACTCCCAAAAACTTAGCCAGCTGACTCTTTGCCTCACTGCCTTACGAGACATGGCTTGTAAAGCAGCGTTTTGTCAATGATTTTGGACAGACTTTTAGGCAGTGTAACAGTTTAATGATCTGCAGCAAACAGTGAGAGCTTTTGTGAAAACTAAGCACATCTAATTACTTCACTAGTACTACATTTATAATGACACCAGAAGTGGAAATATTGGTGGTTGCGTGTTTATAAATAAATAAATAAATAAATTAATTAATTAATAAAAAAAAAAAAAAAAACTTCCTGTAAATGGTCAGATAATTCAAACCATACAGAACGCTTTCGCACAAGAAACGAACCTAACCTTCGTTCAGTTTGATCCGGACAGAGACTTTGCAAACTGAAAGTCAGAATCCGGACGAAGCAAGACGAGCTGCATTTCATGAAATACAATTCAATTTGGAGCTCCTGTTTTCCTAAATATAACACAAATTTCTTACAGTAGGCTATATTGTATAGCATAATAATCATTATTTTAAGCCATCTTATATTTTGGGGAAAGAAAACGTATATCACGATTACGCAAACCTCAAAGGCCATGATTTCATTAAATAAACGTGAGCTTCACATTCAGAATCTGAGCGTTCTACAGCCTTCACAACAACAACGCTTTATTTCAGAGCAGTTCACAATCATGATTAGTTCTCGTTTATGCCAAGTAAATGCATACAATGAGAAGGTTTCTGTACTACGATTATATCGTAATTTGTTGCACACAATTGTGAGGGAGTATATGTTATTTCCTTCATACTAGTTAAAAGGAGCATTCTGCAATAATCAAGCAGTAATTTCAAAAGTCTCAGTTGGTTATACAAACATGTTTCTCCATTTGTCTGTTCAACCATTTTTTCTTCTGCCGCAGCAGTGCCGTTCCTTCAGTTCCCGCAGGAGCTGAGTTTCTCCGGCTAATTTTCTCCACAGCAGCAGCAGTGCTGTTCCCTCTGCTCCCACAGGAGCTGAGTTTCTCCAGCTAATTTTCTCCACAGCAGCAGCAGTGCTGTTCCCTCTGCTCCCACAGGAGCTCTGTTTCTCCGGCTAATTTTCTTCACAGCAGCAGCAGTGCTGTTCCCTCTGCTCACACGGAGCTCAGTTACTCTGGCTAAACTTTCTCCACTGCCGCAGCAGTGCCGTTCCCTCTACTCCCACGGGAGCTCAGTTTCTCTGGCTAATTTTCTCCACTGCCGCAACAGTGCTGTTCCCTCTGCTCCCGCAGGAGCTCAGTTTCTCTGGCTAATTTTCTCCACTGCCGCAGCAGT
This sequence comes from Pseudorasbora parva, assembly GCF_024679245.1. Classification (NCBI taxonomy): domain Eukaryota; kingdom Metazoa; phylum Chordata; class Actinopteri; order Cypriniformes; family Gobionidae; genus Pseudorasbora; species Pseudorasbora parva. The sequence goes on from NC_090179.1 coordinate 42,316,987, forward strand.
GCTGTTCCCTCTGCTCCCACAGGAGCTCAGTTTCTCTGGCTAATTTCACCACGGCCGCAGCAGTGCTGTTCCCTCTGCTCCCACAGGAGCTCAGTTTCTCTGGCTAATTTCACCACTGCTGCAGCAGTGCTGTTTCCTCTGCTCCCACAGGAGCTCAGTTTCTCTGGCTAATTTTCTCCACTGCCGCAGCAGTGCCGTTTCCTCTGCTCCGCAGGAGCTCAGTTTCTCTGACTAATTTTCACCACTGCCACAGCAGTGCTGTTCCCTCTGCTCCTACAGGAGCTCAGTTTCTCTGGCTAATTTTCTCCACTGCCACAGCAGTGCTGTTCCCTCTGCTCCCGCAGGAGCTCAGTTTCTCTGGCTAATTTCACCACTGCTGCAGCAGTGCTGTTCCCTCTGCTCCCACAGGAGCTCAGTTTCTCTGGCTAATTTCACCACTGCTGCAGCAGTGCTGTTCCCTCTGCTCCCACAGGAGCTCAGTTTCTCTGGCTAATTTCACCACTGCTGCAGCAGTGCTGTTCCCTCTGCTCCCACAGGAGCTCAGTTTCTCTGGCTAATTTTCTCCACTGCCACAGCAGTGCTGTTTCCTCTGCTCCCGCAGGAGCTCAGTTTCTCTGACTAATTTTCTCCCTTATCCATCTGGCGAGGCTCCCCCATTGGAAGCAATGAGTCTTAATCTCCCATCGGATGCCGTCAGAGCATCTCAGTCACTATCCATCTTTTCTTTTTCCGTCCGGTGAAGCTTCCCTTTCCGATTGCAGTGAGCATTGATCTCCCTTCGAATGCTGTGAAAGCTCTCCTGGCGTGTGTTTCCCCATCTCTTTCTCCGTACCGTCGGCCGATAGTACCCACTCATCTGATGCCAGGAATCTGCTCCTGGCGGAAGCTGGGTGGGCCCCCTCGGTCAGTCTTTCTTTTTAATTTCGACGCCCCATTTATCGATTTGGTAGGGCTCACTCATCTGACGCTGTGATTCTAATCTCCCGTCAGATGCGGCTTGAGCCCCCGATCGACGGTTTTCAAACTTTGCGCATGTTGAATCTCGTTGTGCACTCTTTCTCCGGACGGTAAGGTTTTTTCGTTTGTTGCAGTGAGCCGGGCCCCCCTCAGACATTGCAAGAGCTTTCCCGATTGGTCATCTTAATTTGAGGAAGCTCCTCATTTATCGGCCATTAGGGTTAGTTTCTCGTCCGTTGCAGTGAGCCCGGCCCCCCTCAGACGTTGCAAGAACCTTCCCGATCGGTCTTTCCAATTTGAGGATGCTCCTCATTTATTGGTCGGTGGGGGTTTGTTTCTCGTCTGTTGCAGTGAGCCGGGCCCCCCTCAGACGTTGCAAGAACCTCCCCGATCAGTCTGTCAAATTCAAGGTTGCTCCTCATTTATTGGCCGGCAGGGTTTTTCTCGTCTGTTGCAGTGAGCCAGGCCCCCCTCAGACGTTGTAAGAGCCTTCCTTATCGGTCCTTCTGATTTGAGGATGCTCCTCATTATCAGCTGGTACAGCTTGTTTCTCGTCTGTTGCAGTGAGCCTGGCCCCCCTCAGACGTTGCAAGAGCCTTTCCGATCGGTAATTTTATTCAAGACCCCTCCTAATTTAATCGGCCGGTAGGGTTTTTTCCCATCTGTTGCAGTGAGCCTGGCCCCCCTCAGACGCCGTAAGAAGCCTTCCCAATCTACCCCGCTGATTTTGAGGATGCTCCTCATTTATCAGCTGGAAGAGCTCATCTTACATCTGTTGCAGTGAGCCAGGCCCCCCTCAGACTTGGTAGAGAGCCTTCCCGATCGGTACGCCAAATTCTAGGCTGCTCCTCCTCTATCGTTCAGTAGGGTCTTCTTTTTCATCTGTTGCAGTGAGCCTGGCCCCCCTCAGATGCTGTAAGAAGCCTTCCCAATCTGCCCCCCTGATTTTGAGGATGCTCCTCATTTATCAGCCGGAAGAGCTCGTCTTACGTCTGTTGCAGTGAGCCAGGCCCCCCTCAGACTCGATAAAGAGCCTTCCCGATCGGTACGCCAAATTCTAGGCCGCTCCTCATTTATCGTCCGGTAGGGTTTTTCTCGTCTGTTGCAGTGAGCCCGGCCCCCCTCAGATGCTGTAAGAGCCTTCCCATCGGCCTCTCTGATTTTGAGGATGTTCCTCATTTATCAGCCGGAAGAGCTCGCTTCTCGTCTGTTGCAGTGAGCCGGACCCCCCTCAGACGTTGCAAAGGGCCCTCCCGATCTGTAATTTTACAAAAAAATTCTCCTCATCCATCGTCCGGTAGGGTTCTTTCCCGTCTGTTGCAGTGAGCCTGGCCCCCCTCAGACGCGGCAAGAGCTTTCCCGATCGGTCTTCCAACGCCCAGTTTCCTTCAGCCAGTAGAACCCGTCCGCCCAAAGCAGCGAGGCAACACGGGCTCTCCTGGTCTAGCAGCCAGGCCTCTCAAATTATCAGCCCACCAATTTTTCTGCGTATTTGGGGGTTTTTCTGGTGGCTGTCCTCCACTCCTTGCATTTTGGGGGATACTCTGGGTTCGGGCAAAAAAATCCGAGCCCGGAGCCCTCCCCTGGACAGCACGCCAAATACGCATAATCTTTACTCTATTTAATTTGATGTAAGTGGGAACTCGTGAAGTGAAGTTTTATTAACTAATTTCGGGAGGAGCACTAACAGATAATTAAACAACGGAGCCGTCAGCTAATCAAACCTAATTAACAAGGGGAGCACGTCAGATAATTAAACCTAATTAAACACAGGTGGAGCATGGTAAGCTAATCAATCTGATCAACGATAGGAGGTGTACTTATACTACAGATTTACCTCCTCTCGTTGACCATTTTTATTTTGGCATCCCTCCACCACCCCATCTCCTCACTTCAATTTAATAAACCCTCATTAGATGCCATCACAATCCATAAAACATTACAGTCTAGTTATAGAGTATCTCTACCACAGGGGGGGGGATACTCTGGGTTCGGGCAAAAAAATCCGAGCCCGGAGCCCTCCCCTGGACAGCACGCCAAATACGCATAATCTTTACTCTATTTAATTTGATGTAAGTGGGAACTCGTGAAATGAATGTTTCTTCCAAAACACCATATGTCTTCGCTGTTAGTAGCTGCAAGGTAAATTGTGGTTGTGCTAAAGTATTGCCGTGAAGGGGGGGGAGTGGGCCGACACCCTTGCCTCTTCATCATATGCATCTTATCCCTTTGAATGATTTTTTAATAACCTCATGAATTAAATAATCAGTTATTATCCTTTCAAAATAATGAATTATTGACAATCAATTTTATTTGATCATTAATACATTTAACTATTATTTAATATGATTTCGACTCTGTGTCTGCTGTATGGTGTCTAATTTGCTTTCCAGAGACGGTCTGACAAAGACAGTCTGACCCCTATCTATGTGCCCTGACATAGATAGCCTGACCTCTATCTCTGGGTCCTGACCAACAGGGCCTTGGAGAGAAAGTTAGAACTTCCAAGAGGTGAATCCTGCCTGTTGTTAGTAACCCCAGGACAGGAAGGGGTGGGAGGATTTGAGTCTCCCAATTTTGATTTCTTCCCATTTATATAGTGTGATTTTTTTCCCCATTGATAGAAGTACATTTTTGTCTTTATATTTCTTTATAGAATGAGGTAGATGATATTAGTCATACTTTTCTTTCTGGAGATTTGTTTGTCATGTGGTGTTGATATCTGCTGCGCTAACTTTGAAGGAGAGATGTGCCCTAGAGTCGTGTGTGTGTGTGTGTTACATGTTCTGTGCAGGTCTATGGACTGGATTGGACCGCTTTTCTCACACCCTAGACCTCTTGGTGTCTTTCTAGGACTCCCCTGAAGTCAACACTACCCCAATCTTGGGATTGTCTGATGTATACATCCTGATTAACAACAACATCTCCTATCTATTCTCGCGTGACACATTGTTTAGACTTTATGCCAATCAGTAATATTCCACGTGTTTGTAATGATGTAAATCATGCCCTTGAAATTGGTATAACTGGTGTGGTAATTTTGTGTAGAGTAGAGTCTGGCCTGACACCGCCCTGAGAGACTCTGAAGCTGACTCTACTGATGAAACTGCAAACTATTCTTCAGTAAAATTCTCTCCGATGATTGAACATCCTGACTCCTGGTCTTCATTTCGCATATCTGGTCTATGGGTCAAAACTTCAACCCCTAACAGCCGTTCTCCACTTTACCTCGTCATGAATACATGCTCGCGGCTGTTTTCAGCTGATTCAACACAGAACATGTTCCCATATCACATGATTGTATAAAACTAAATTTGGAGTCCAAGTGCCGTATAGAGCAGCATTTGAACGCAGCGTACGTTCGTCAGCGGCTGCGCTGTGCGGATATTCGCTTTTTGCAGTTCCATGCGCTCAAATACTAGCCTAATAAATAAATACATAGAAAAAATAGCCCCTAATATGGAGGGGAGGTCTCTCTTGCTTCGGCTTGTCAATTCATAAGACAAACCAATGGGCCGCTGTCCCTGCATGTTGTCAGTGGTACACATTTTTTTTTAAAAATTGAAAAACACTACCAGCCCCAAAGAGCTAATTTAGTGACTCATTTTAAAAAGTATTGTTCTGTGTCACAGTGAGCAAATGTTTTCTTCAGATCAAAAATATAAATCATGAAATCATGTGTAGTTAATTAACTAATAAACTCATGTTTCTGTGAAATGCCACAATATTTGTTCTTTATCAAACTATTCCTATGAATATTATTGAATTATTCCTTAATTGGACACTTGTTCAAAGAAATACCAAAATGAACTAACGCCAGCTTCACATTGCACAAGGCAGGGCAGAAGAAGTGCCTATGGAGAGCTGGAGCCGTGCGCGTCCATTGTGCATTCATACTGGCCAACGTGATCTCATGAAAATACGTGAGTATTTTTACGTAAAGTGTGATTCTACTACACGTACATTTACTAACGTTTTCACACACAATAAAACGTACAATATTGACGTATTGACAGCACTAAAATGTAAATTATCTACGTATCCAAGTGTGAACGTGTAAGCAGCCAGCCAACGGCTCCCATAAATCGTGGCATTAATATCGTTTATTTTATATCCAATAGTCACATCAATACATGTTTTCAGTCCCATTTATTAAATGCATTTTACTAAGTTAATCAACCTAATATAAAATAACAGAAATATAAAATAACATTTTGCTCTCGTGACTTCTGCTACAAACTCATTTCGGATGACTAGATAATGTTAAAAGAAGACCGTCAGATGAATAACATTCTTGCCAACCATTTTGTGGTATTTAGCTTGTTGTTTGCTGTGAGACATAAAAAGGCATTTTCTCCTATTCAGCAACTGGCGATCACAAGATACATCAATTCACAAAACACAACACTTTATTCGTTCGCTGTAATCCAAATCGTTAGAATCCATAAGTTTGCGAGAAACAAATCCATTAGCCTTCCATTAGTCTTCATCTCCTCTCAGTAGCGCGACGGTAAACATCAAATCTCGCGCTCGTTGTGAATTCAAATTTAAAAAACGCACCCTCATGAAGCGTTACGACATGATTTACGGCAGTGGCATCGAACGCTCATTGGCTCTCGCCTGCTTCGTCACAGATTTTGACATGTCGTGTTTCAGTCGATTTGTATTTGAAATGGGAAACGCGCAACTTCACGGAGAGAAGCCGGATTAATATTTTCATTGATTAATAGCTAACATTCTGCTCTGTACCTCATACAAAACTATTAACGTTATATACCACCAGAGAGGACTGCGACTGCAACACATCTTCATTTGAACTACTTTTGGTACCGCTTTTGACATGTTTGCAATAAATAAATTATTGTGATTACACTGGTCTGTCTGTTATGCTTTGGTTTATAACAGTACGTTGTTTTAATAAATGCTAATGGGTAGGTTTAGGGGTAAGTGTAGGATTAGCCGTTCAAAATATTTTTTTAATGCTATATTGTTATCAAAATCGTCATTTTCCAACGTTTTACCTTTTATTTTCTTTATATTCTGTATTAAATTGGTAGGTTTAGGTTTGGGGTAGTGTTAAGGGATCGTACATTAATCAATAAAATGGTCAAAGGGAAATTATATAGATATCTTTATGATATAGCAAAAAAGAAAATGTTTTACCGGTATAAAGTTTTGTATTCTTAAAAAAAAAGATTTTTATGATGGATTCGTAAATATTTTACGTTTTTTAGCTGTAAAAATGTAATAATACTAAGTTTAAATGTTGCAAATACGTCTATATTTTACATTTTAGCACTTCTCCAAACGTACTAAGACGTACGTTTAGTCTCTTTGAAAGTAACGTATTAATACCTACGTATTTACGATGAGACCAGACTGTACTGGCAGCGTTTCTCTCACGCACTCCGACACTGTCATTCTCATGCTTTGGTTTATGATGGGCAGCATAAATCTGCTGCAAATGTGGCGTGTTCCCCTCCGTCCAAACACATGCATATAACATGCTGTCTACAGATAGTTAACCTTAAAGTTAATTGTAACGCTTTAGATTATGGCCCGGAAAATACTGCATAATTAAAGTGAATTTACAACATAACTTTCAGTAATTATAGTGTAACTATAAAGTAAGTATGTGTAGGTATAAGGGAGCTATGTTATATTTGGGGAATAAAGGGGTACTATCAGGAAAATTAACAAATTATTTATAATGTAAGTATTTTTTAATTAAGTTGTGTAGTACGTACTTACCCTGTAACTATTAGTGTAGTTACGGGGTAAGTATGAATGTGCGGGCTTTAAATTAAAGTGGCTCTTGTTCCCCTCTTGTTTCATGAAGTTACAGGGTAAGTACAATAAAAACACAAATATAATCTGATATCACTCGGAAACCTTTATTTAAAAAAAGAAAGAAAAAACTTTAAAAAAAAAAACAGATTTAGAGCACATTCTTTTATCTAGCTTGACTTCATCCTTGTTTTCTTCCTTGCCACATATTAATCTTAAGAAGGATCCCACACGTCTCTAGCTAGTATTCTGTAACTGTTACACTGAAAATACAGTGAGCGCAGAAATGTCCTCACCGTTTACTCGTCTTTTACCCTCATGCCATCAGAGATGTATGCGACTTTATTTCTTCAGATGAACACAGAAAAATGAATACTCTCTGCTAATGAAAATTCATTTGGGTTTCTAAGAGTTAAGACATCAAACAGCACATACAGCAATAACTACAGTAATCCATACGATCCCAATGCATGAATCAATGTCTTCTGAAGTTAAACGATAAGTGTTTGTAAAAAAATTACAATATTTTATTTTTTTTAAACTGTAGACTATCACTTTTGACCAGCAGTCATCTGCGTGTGCATGCGATGGTTGAGTTCACGCTAGACGTAACTTGAAGGGTGACTTGCGTGCACCGAAAAACTCATGCGGATGTCTGATGCTGTACGTTTGTTAATTTTTTATTTTTATGCTCACAACAGTAAACAAACTAACATAATATATGATAATGGCAATTACATTACATTAAAAACAAAGTAGGACCTAAAACCCTGAGGAACTCCACATGACAGAGGGGTCATTTCTGAAAGAATGTTATTAGCAAACACAGAAAATGATCGGTCACTCAAGTAAGAGGAGAACCAATTTAAAACCATCCATGAGAACCCCATTTCATTTTGTCTATTTATCAATACATTATGGTCTAATGTATCAAATGCCGACGATAAATCAAGTAAAATCAACACAGAGTAGTGTCCAGAGTCTGCAGCCATCAAAATGTCGCCTGATACTTTTAGAAGTGCAGTCTCCGTTGAACGACATTTGCGAAAACCTGACTGGAATTTGTCAAACAACTTTTTTCCTTCTAGAAACGGATTCAACTGCTCCACCTCTGCTCTCTCAAGGATTTTAGATTTTAAAAAAGGCAGTTTAGATATAGGCCTGTAATCAGATGGGTCAAAAGAATCCAGATTGGGTTTTTTCAGCATGGGGCTGACAACCGCTTTTGGAACAACCCCAAAACAAGCAACTTTTTTTCTACGGAGCCCCCCTAGGAAAAATAAATAAACTGTGTGCACGCTTTTACAATCCGTGGGGATTTTAAACTGTGGGTACAGATTGTCAATTTAAATCCATGTGGACAGATTGGTAAACTGTACAGTTTATTTATTTTTCACCCCCCTGAGCTTCAGGACAATGACCACAAGAGGGAGTTAACTACCTTTTAACATTATAAAACTGATGGGATATCAAATATAGACTGATGTACCAAGTACATTATACACAGTAAACATCTGAAATTTACACACAAAAAATCTTCCTGAATTCACAAATTCTTTATTTATTATGATTTCACACATGCTGCCTTCACAAGCTATCGGAATTATCGTAAATACGAGCGCCCTCCCGGTTCAACATTTGTATGTGATGTGCTCGTAATCACGACTTCAGAAGTGGGAATTATCAATTATCCAGAAGTGGGAATTATTCTTTAGAATCGTCCCCCACAACGGGTTGATCCATTATTTTACTCCTTTCTCTTTCTTCCAGTCTTTGTTATATCTCTTCCCATATTTTGCCCACTTTATCCCAGCCATTTGTTCCTGTCAAAAACTCCCACAGTCCAGTCAGTCACCATCAGTGGCAATGCGCGCATTCATTTAAAGTTTACGCCACACAGTGATTATTTTTTCCTAACCAGAAAAAAAAAAAAAAAACAGATTGCCCTGCTCTGCCTCTGAGTGGCTAGCGTTGCCATCTGGGCCAGAGATGTGGGTGGGAAAAAACTCTGCTGTCTCTTGTGTGTATGGGTAAAACGGGAGGGACAGAGAGAACAGGCTAGAAAAACTCCTACTGAATAATAAATATTATCTTGATAACTTATTATGGAGCTGGGATCAAGCCCAAAAAAGGAACTACACTTTAGAAAATTGTAAATTAGATTTCAAAGGTTTGTCTCAGCTTTATAAATTAAATGAAATTGGGTCTATACTGGAATGAGACAAATGTTTTCATCAGCTCATTTAACGTGGAGCTGCTGTTATTTCTCACGGTTATTTGGAGTCACCGAGAGCCCCCTGGAGGAAACAAGTGAGGAACGTTTGCTGCTCAATGCGTGCGGTAGGTTTAATGAGTGGGATGTTGTTTGGTCCACTAGTTGGCAGTAATGGGAAGTATAAAGTGGGGTGCATTGAGTGAAGAAGTAGTTGGTAACTTGTATGTGATGGAAGTCCCATGTTGAATAAAGAAACCAGTTCCCGCAATCTCAAGTTCCTCTGATTTGTCTGATGCCTTAATAATACATTGTGTTCACGACAGCTGAGAGCGCGTTTGCGGCACCTGGAGAGCGCAAACTTGAGGAAGTGAAGATAGATGAGAGAACGGACAAACCTCAAGAGGTAAACAAATACGTAACTAACGTCATATACTGGATTCAGTCAAATTATTATTGAATATATCTGTAAGGTTACTTAAATATGTCAATAACACAAATGACAGTTGGGTGTGAACGTTTGTAAATCTACATATTTACAGAGTTGACAACTTTTAAGTTCAGGTTGGATTGAGACTTTTTGGGAGGGGAGGGTGGGGGGGGTGTGAGATATTCGGTTCGTTTTCAATTCAGTATCAATTCATATGTAGTATACTGTACATAATAGGAAACAAATGTTTGTCTTAGCACAATTTTCCACGTTTCTTGGGTCAAATTATGTGCTCCCATTCATTAATATTCACTTGTGTGTGCTTATGTAAGTATCATTGTTTATTAAAAATATTAGGATGCAAGTTAATTATTGACGTTTTAAAATTTAACCTTTAAAGAAATCTAGTGTTTCATCATATCTATTAGATTAGATACATGTATATTTTTAAAAGAGCCATAAGGCACCTGGGTAATGGTAATTTTTTTTAGCCACAAAATTACTCTAATTTGCCTCTTTGAATTGGAATTCTCTATTTTAACCTTAATTACTACTCTAATTGTAAAATAAATAATAAAAATATTAGAAGAAAAGTATTTTAAGTAGTCATTAATTGACAATACATATTGCAAAAATGGTATTTAGTACCAAAATATCTCCTCAAAATATTCAATAAATATTATTGAACTAAAATATAGAACATTTATTTAATTGAAAAATAGTTACGGTCTATCTATATTGTCATCAATGAGTATGAGTGTGACCAATTAGTAAGGAATACCTGAGGGCTAAATACAAGAATAACATTAATGTTACAATGTTGCCTCTCTATCTCTCTCCATAATAAAACTATCCTGTAAATATGGTTGACTTAATAATCAATGCACTCTATGCTGTACTGTTAAACAAAACTTAATGCAAACATCTGTATAGTGAAACTGTTGTTTATCCGCTTAAGCCATTCAAATGCATTGACAGCTCTAGAAGTATCGAGTGCTCCATGAACCACATGACCACGTGAGCTGCTGGGAGATGAGAGCATGTTGCAACTCTCTGGCTTTAAGATTATGCCCCATTAGAGCCAAAACGCTATTTATTGTTTGAATTCCACAGGTTTGGCAATTTGGCGTGAGATTTAGTTGGGCAGAGTGAGAGTGTGTGTCTCATGCCAAATGCGTGAGAGTTGGCAACCCTGATATTTATCAATTGTTTTATGCATGATGGTCTAGTCGGCCTCCTATTTATAACATCTAATAAGAATGGGCCAGGCATAGGTGAATAGCGCTTTATTTCCATCTCGTCGTCTTTGGGTCCGCCCAATATATTGGAGGCCGTGTTCATGTTTGCACATGCCCATTCATCTCTTTGCAACCAACCAGAGAAAATGCGACGCAGCGCCATCTTTAACTTTTCGCTTGAGGTAAATCAGAAAGGGGAAAAAACAGGCAGTTGTAAGTGCAGTTTCTCACTGCAGCCGAATGGGTTAGATGATAATTTTTTAGCTTAGAAATGTTCATACTCTCGTGCCAAAGTTTGTGTAAATTACCAAACTGTCTGAACATTTGTCATCCTCTGCTAAATCTACTGAACAGGTCATTAAGTTGATATTGGTAGATGTTTATTTATGTAATGTACGCACATATGTATGTTAACGTACGTAATTGACATGCTTCAGTAGAATATTTGCTTTCTTGAAATTCAGTGTCTTTGGAAAATGTCCGTTAGCATCAACCGTTTTCAGAACCGGTTTGCTAATATACTGTAGCAAGTCTAGAGATTGTTTATGTTCTATTATTGTTTAGAGATGGAGTGTGTTCGAGGTGCATGTATGTTCTTTCATGTGTTATGTGTTCTGGGTGGTGGGGCTTTAAGGCATAGGCTGTTCTTCTGAGAAAAGAGCCTACAGAGTGATGTGAGGGCGGGGTCTGTGGACAGCGTTTGACTCGCTGGTCTGTATGACTGTGTTCACAGCGCGGCGGCAAGGTGGCCGGAAGTCGTTCATTTTCAATGGGAGCCGGCAGCTAACTCGTTCTTGGCAACTAGCGAGCGAGTTCTTGTGGGCGGAGGGTTAGTCAACAAACTGTTCTAGTGATGTCATTACATCCCTGCACTTCCTGCCAGTGTTAGGCAAGCTACTAGGAAAATGTAGTGAGCTAAGCTACCAGTTCCTCTACATTAAATTAAGCTTCACTACACTGAAGCTACCCCCCTTGGAAATGTAGCAAGCTAAGCTACAGCAACTTGACAAAAGTAGTTTACTACATCTAAGCTACTTTTTATTTATTTAATTTTATATTGAACCCACTTCATTCCAATCAATGCTATTTCAGTGATCAATAAAAGTCAAGCATATAGACACACATTTTTTTTAGTTATACAAAAACTATCCGAAATCAATTCGGCAACAAAAACATGTGATCCATAATATTAACAAAACCAGGGGCCTATTGCACAAAACTAGGATACGGGATTAAGCCGGGATATCTTGGGGATCTTGTCATTTTTATGCAAAATTTAGTACACAGCTGTCATGTAAACATACCCTGAAGTCAAACTCATACCAAGAACGATAACGATAATGAAAGATAACTGTATATTAGTGGAAAAATTGAGCCAGGATCACCAAAATATCCCGGCTTAATCCCTTATCCTAGTATTGTGCAATAGACCCCTGGTGTCGAGAGTGTGTGTGTATGTTCATCTGTATGTGTATGATATGCATACACAACTGTGTGTTTGCATTTATGCTCAATTTAGACTTGGGCACTTTTGCAGGACAAACTGTAAGTTAATTTACAACTCAACTTGTACAAAAAAAGTCCAGTCCAGAAAGTACAGTAGCAAAATAATTAACACCTGCTCCAAACAGTACCAACATGGTAAAAAAACAAAACAGCGTGTGTGTGTGTGTGTGTGTGTCTCCCACACACATGAAACAAGTTTCATTCATTCATTTATATCAAGAGGTGGCCAGGCTAGACCCCGATACTTTTAACAAGAGGTGTTTATTCAAGAGACACAATAGATTTTAAAACTTTGCAGTTTCTCTTTTGTAACCGTGCGGACGATGCGCGTTCAACAGCGACTTGAGCGCTAGGGGAAAAAAACGTCAACCAGATGGCGCGTGCACATTCGCACTTATCCCGTCTTTACGCGCCTGCTTGTACTTTCAAACGCTCCTGCTCCCGCTTTCAAAACACTTCTGTGTTCTTTCAAACCGCTGCCGTGCATTGATCATTGTAGCCAATCACAGGCACATCCGAGGAGCGTGTGAGCACAATGACCAGTCAGAGGTGTTTACTATTACAGCTCAACAGCGCTCGAAGCGTCACATTTTTTACATTTCAGTACCGATTTGGTATCGCGGTCGGTACTTTTGACAACACTATACAGAACTGAACCGAAACCGTGAACCTAAAACTGTGATACAAACCGTTCTGTACCGTTACACCCCTAGCGTAATGTATGTGAGAGGGTAGCACACATATTCGGAAAGCCTTCGGCCATTTTAATCTAGATTAAGTTCAAAATTAATCCAGATAAAAAAAAAAAATTATATATATATATATATATATATATATATATATATATATATATATATATATATATATATATATATATATATATATATATATATATATATATAATGCATATGGATGCCCACCTCTAATTGTTGTAAGGAAGAGACAGGATCCAATAATGCACAGAGAGATAGTTTACTGAGGGAGCGCTGCAACGTCTCTTTTCAAATTAGAAAGCAAGAAGCTGCGGGACCGTAGATCCCTTATAACTGGAACACAGGCAGAAAGCGAAATATAACAAAAGGTTAGCAGCACAGTCTTAAGAAGGTTCCCCTGCGAACGGGACAGTCTCTCTCTCTCTCGTGATAGGGTGGAGACCGGAAGGTGGCCGTGAGTCCGGAAGACCAGCGAGCGGGACTAACCCCCTCGTATCCACGCACCAGGCTCCGGGAGATCGTCTACTGCGGGAGGGCTGGACCCAGAGTGGTAGAGAGGTTATAAGCAGCGAGGTGTTAGGGCTGACCTGATCCAGATAGTGGACACATGACAGGATACGACAGGACACAGGAGGGTAATATAGCAAGTGGAAAGATGAGAGAGGCAGGTGCAACGAATCAGTGGAACCCCGCTAATGGGGAACAGCTGAGGAGGGAAACGAGAAGAGAGGAGAAGAAACCAGCAGGGGCAGCGAATACAGAGAAAGGGGACAGACTATGACACTTATATATATATTAGGGCTGTCAATAGATTTTTTTTTTTTAAATCGTGATTAATCTCACCTGTTCTGTGCGATTAATAGCATGCTTATTATGAATTTAAGCAGTCGCCATTTATCTTATTAAACACATTCATTTTGTCATAATTTGCTATAACTAAACCATTACACACAACGTATTTTCTGCAAGCTTCAAGGGTCATTGGAGACCCCAAAAGGAAAACAAATAACCAAATATAAGGAGTCCATATAATTCTATAATATAATAAATTCAAATTTGTACGCACCTAGAGAACAACATTGAGATTTTCATTGTAAACATGTTATGTAAAATAGACATTTAAATGTAGACCTCTCAAGCTGCGATACTGAGCAGAACCACACAGAGACGCCAAAAAAACTACGAAAAAAAAACGCTTTGACTTCACAAAACTACTATGACTAAACACAACAATGTCGCTCCCTCTGCTGCATGCTAGCTCAGTATATATCTCTGATTATCATCATCAGTTCTCTTTTAACAGTAGGTTAAGTCAGTGTACTGTTAACTGAATAACTTTGGGATTAGGGCTGGGCGATATGGCCAAAATTTCATATCCCGATATAGCTCATTTGATATCCCGATAACGATATACATAACGATATAGCAATTTTTCTGTTAATTCAGTTTATGAATAGTCTATACAAAATTGCAATGTGGAAATGCAGTTTGAAATGATATACAAAACAAATAAAGGTAGTATGGACTACATTTTTATTTTATTTAGAACCTTTTTTTCAAGCAAGACTGTTGGTAAAGTTAACACCTGCCTAGGGATGTTAACCGATGACCGTTTGACCGATGGCTGACCGTATCAACGTTAACCGATCAAAGTTGTCGGTTAAAATAAATAAAAAAGTGATCTCTAAATTAGGCTATTATACAGTGGGCTAAACGCTACAGTTAGCCGTCTCATTCCAAAATCTTTTTGTGTGATTGAACATATCCCTCGCACTCAATTCTTCATAACTCGCCTGTTTGTACTTAATAAACCAATAAGAACATTTGGCGCGAGGTCACAGCGCGCTCACAAGGTTTGCCAAAAGTAAACACTCGAGCTTAGAGTCAGGGCAGACGACAGGATGAAGCGTCATTCCGCATAAGATGGGCTTACATTTGGAAATATATTACATCTTCATTTCAGTGGGAACACATAAGGTGTTGATCGTCTTTCTTTATTATTGTTAGCACTACCTCGAGCTAAAGCGGCGTCTCTTCGGAGCTGTCATTTTCTTGAATGAGCCGCGGCAATGTTTCAAATGAGCTTCTAACGCTAGACAAACGCCTTTATTTACAACGCGATCACCTTAACCAAACAATTTCGAAACTAAGGAGCCATTTGTCCTCTGATTACAAACAAGCTCCTCTGCGGCGCGTTTGCGGGACTCGTGTTTCGCTCTGTGGGGGATTTAAAAAAAGTGACGTGAGTGGAAGGGAGGCGGCAGCGCGTGTGTGTGTGAGTGTGTGAGAGAGAGAGACAGAGGGAGCGCGGCTCGCGGCTGTTATTTCAAATAGCGCAGCTTATTTTAAACTAATCGGTTAACCGGTTTCAACCGGCTAATGAGGCTCGGTGGTCGGTCAAGAAAATGTTTAGTTTTCGCCATCCCTACACCTGCCAATATATATATATACATATACATACATATAAACAATCTTTCAAACTTCCAAACCCAACTGCCACATATAAACAGCTGCGACATGTTTAGTGTTTTACACTCTACACTAGTTGTGATATTCTAAAATATTTCAATATATGGCTATGGTGTGCCACGCGTAAAAGCCCGCTGCAGCGTCTGTGTCTGAAGTGTGTTTCGAGCACTTTTGCCATTACTCTGGCATCATTACTCTGATAATTACCCTGGTCTGAACCGCGTCTACTACCGTCTTCCTCCATGTGTGTTTATGTATTGCAGTGTGCATGGGCATGCCGTGGCGTGAGGTGCATCTTGACGTAAAATTCTGCCATAAACGCCTTATCGTGGCGTAAGCGATAGAGCCTTATATAAAACGATAGACATTTTCTATCGTCCAGACGATATATTTCGTCATATCGCCCAGCCCTATTTGGGATGTTGCTTTATTTCGAGTCAGAGAGAGAGAGAGAGAGAGAGAGAGAGAGAGTCAGACACGTCAAAAAGTGAAAAACGTAAGAAATGTGTGGATTAGTGCTTACTTAAGACGCAAATTATTATTTGGAACGGTTCAGTCCGATTTGATCACTGAACACTTTCCCAGAGTTTAATGCTTAAACTCACCAACAGAGAATCAGCTTAAATAGCTAGAATGGAAATTTCCTCCTACCAGGGTTACAGGTGCAGATGCTCAGTGTTATTGATAAACTCCCGACTTTTATGATCGACTGTGTGATGCAAATTACTTTAATGTTACAGCTTCACGTACTTCTGTAATTTATTTGCATTAAGTAAGGGATAATGTACACCCAGCCTGTTGTTATTGCAGAATAAACCCCGACAGAGTGATCAGGACCCCGACGCGAAGCGGAGTTAATAATCTATGAATGTAGTTTAATGTAATTTAAACTACATTAATGACCCAGTTTAAATACAGATTCATCTTCATCTATCTAATATGATAAACACAGCTGTGTTACCTCAAACTCATGACCTGAAGAGCGGGAATTGCGCTCGCGACTGTGTCCCGTCATAATAAAAGTCCCGTGAGCCGTGTTCGGCAACAATCGCTCCAGCTGCCTTTGTCATCTCCTCAACACTTGGTCCTGCTCTGCTTCATACTACAGTAATGTTAATAACCACATCCATGAACATGATTTCTGTGCGCCTTATTACATGGTGCTTATTACACGGCTACTAGTCTCAAATAAATAATTATTAGGCACAAAATATTGTCTTGAGATTAAATGTTTTATTAGCTCTTACGCAAAGCTTCCGCGAAGAAAAACAGTTCCAACCTGCTTTAAGCCTTTATCTATTGCTGAAGATTTGGCATGTGCCCTTGCTAAATGTTGAAAATGAATGCTGAAAGGGTTAGTTCACCCAAAAATGAAACCAAGCCTATGATTTACTCACCCTCAATTATCATAGGTGTATATGACAATCTTCTTTCAGACAAATGCAATCGGAGTGATATTTAAAAAGTCCAGGCTACCGTTAATCCCAGCAGTAGTTGTTTGAAGTCCATAAAAAATGCAGCTGTCCGTCAAATAACGTGCTCCACACGGCTCGACGGGTTAATAGAGCCTTCTGGTTCGAATCGATGCGTTTGTGTAAGAAAAATATATATTAAAAACGTTATAAAGGAAACCTGCCTTGAAGTCTTCCATTGTAACCCACGGCTGTTTAAGCCACAAGATGGCACCAGCGTAAAGCATAGAAGTAGTACCGGTCAAGATAACTCGTAGTACCCGTATGAGCGGGTGTTATCTGGAAATAACATATACCGCTGGAATGCGCGATTGACCAATCAGAATCAAGGCGACAGGAGCAGAAAAAGGTTAAGGAGGAAATGTTTCTATTGCAATACTCTTTCTTTATTTTACTTAAAAGACTTGAAAACTCTTACTTAAAACTTTACTTTAAAAAAACCTTTTACACATTCCCAGTGTATTGTATATTTTTGTTAGCCTGGCTCTGCCCTCCTACGTACTTCCGCTCAGTTTTAATTTTCCTTCAGTACTACGTCTGGGACTGCTGAGTAGTCTTAGGTTTTCTCCGAACACATTTTTACCGGTCCAATCAGCGAACAGAGGGAGTGGCTGAGAACGATGATGTTGATGTCGAGCGCTAGTTTGAGATGTAGTTCAGTAATGGCGGCGGAGAAAGATGCAAACTAAACCATTCAATGCATTGTGGCACCGCTGCCGAATATCCAGAAGTTAAAGCCGGAGCAATAACAGTCTTTGCTGGGGTTTGTTGGTGGCCATGATGTTGTGGCCCTCCAATAGGGTAAATTCGGGAAAAGTTTGATTTTCCAGAAGGAGTTGGCTGAAGCTATTCGGACGGTAACTGTTTCTCGTGGGGTCGGAAGGTATTGCCATCATTTAAGTTACGGGGGCTAGTCAGTTATTTTATTGCCGTCCGTCTCTCACCACCTGTGTAAAAATCCCCGGCTGAGTTACCTACTGCTTTTGACAAACGCAAGGTCGTGTTGATGTAATAGCTGTCCGAATCTGAGTTTTCAACAATATATCACTTCAAAATTCACTGTTTGTAATAATGTTTGACCACTGCAGAACACCATACGGTTGCTTTGCTGTTATTAGGATGCATTTATAGACTTGTATTTCCTTAAAATGCTGGCAAGTATTTAGAAGAGCAATATATTTTATCACCGCTCAAACAAATTAAAATAAAAGCACTTAAACATTTGAATTGGTCCGTTATTTATAGCAGCATTTATTATCATACCAAGCATATG
The DNA here is from genome assembly GCF_024679245.1 of Pseudorasbora parva. Taxonomy (NCBI): domain Eukaryota; kingdom Metazoa; phylum Chordata; class Actinopteri; order Cypriniformes; family Gobionidae; genus Pseudorasbora; species Pseudorasbora parva. Next base: position 42,335,044 of record NC_090179.1, read on the forward strand.
ACATTTTATTTACAGCATACCATGATGTTACGCACCACGTGAGTGCCGCGTTCCCGATCACAAAACTCTCCTCTCCACCGTGGCGTGAATAAATCACAATCCGAATGCACGAGTTTTAGGTTTTATCCTATAGTTTTATTACTGAGGTGGCATGCACATGTGCACTTTCATTTTGTCGGATTTCCATGAGTGAAACAGGGGCGCATGACATACGTCACGACCAAACGTTAGCGATTGGTTATGGCAGATCCAGAGTGGCTCAGGGCAGATCCAATAGTTTTAAACCTCAACAGGGTGCCTGCCTTCGCGGAAATAAACCTTTGTCAATGAAGAGTGGCCAGACTTTATGTAGAAATGAAATGTACGAGAGTCTGGTAAAACCAGGCTATATTTTTGTAGGGCTGTCCTCGACTAAGGATTTAGACATTCGAATCAGAATTGTCGAATCTCTATGGTCGACCGATAGTCGAATCATCTATGTGTGTGTGAATGGGTTGGGAGGGGACACCAGTCAGCACGAGGGTAAAACTATTCTTATTTTTCTTTACACGCGACTGCATCCAGCAACAACTTTAATAAAACGACCAAAACTGCCTGCCAACTGACAGACGAACTGACAATGGCTTTCTTATTTAGGTTTAAATAAAAGGTGGTGGATAAACATTCGTAAACCGTTTTCTCATAACATGTTAAAGCCGCGATTGAAATACAGAACATCAAACAAATATATAAAAGAAGTCAAATTCTCGAAGTCCATTGCTCGAAGTCAAAAGTGTCTAGTAATTTAAGAAAGTCTTTTGAAAGTGGTTTGGAGTGACAGCAGATGTGGATGTTAAAATCCCCTAAAATCAAGATTCTATCATGACTAGTGACAATTTCTCCCGTGAATTCAAATTAATTGAGAAAATCCTTGTGTACATGAGGTGGCCAATATATAATTGCAACAACCACTGGGTTGTCCAAAGAGAGCAGAAACAACTGAACTTCAAAGCTACTACGAGTCCCAGTTGATCAACAACGACAGAGAAGAGTCTTTAAACACCGCCGCTAATCCCCCACCACGACCGGATAACCGAGGGGAATTTAAAAATGTACAGCCCTGTGGCACCAGCTCAGTGAAAGGACTCAAGTCTCCAGGTTTAATCCAGGTTTCCGTAATTCATTGTATATCCAAGGCATGTGTAGTAAAAAAGTTATTTAATAAAAACGTTTTGTTTACCAGAGAGCGCGGGTTGATCAAAGCCACCTTATATAGCGATGAATCTCCCTGAAGCTGCTTTGTCCGACACAACGGTCGAAGATTAAAAATGTTCACACCACGGCGAACACAGGGAGGAGGACAGCGTGAAGACATGGAAAGAACACTGGGTACAATAGGCCGAAGCCACCGAGGCAACGCTTCCAGCCAACTCCAGCAAGCACTGCATTCAGAGGCCAAACCAGGCCTATCAGACAACCCATGCGACATCCACGCAGAGGATCTCAGCCGAGCAGCAACTCCGCCCACCTTTCCACGTTTCCACCGATGTTTCCTTTTCCAATGCAGGTCAGCCAGACGCCAGCAATGGTGTACAGGGAGATATGAATGTGTAGGCAGAGAAGTGCGTGACAAACCAATGTCACACCTGGCAGTTTCAATAGCCACTCGAATGTACATGAGTGTTTGGCGGTCATAAACAAACACCTTATTACAGTTTGTGATTAAAAGAGACACGCTTAAAAACATAAAAAATACAGACGACAAGGAGAGCAGCAGACGGGATGCCACACACGGCGCCATCTTGAATGAGACAAAGCGTATTGTGATATAGTTAATTATTTTTCATAATGTAATGATAAAAATTAAACTTTCATATATTTTAGATTCATTGCACACCAACTGAAATATTTCAGGTCTTTTATTGTTTTAATACTGATGATTTTGGCATACAGCTCATGAAAACCCAAAATTTCCAACCCGACTGCTGTCCAGAAGGCCATCATTGACATCCTCAAGCGAGAGAGTAAGACACAGAAAGACATTTCTGAACGAATAGGCTGTTCCCAGAGTGCTGTATCAAGGCACCTCAGTCGGAAGTCTGTGGGAATGAAAAAGTGAGGCAAAAAACACTGCACAACGAGAAGGTGACCGGTTTGTTGAGGAGAAGTACCGATTCCAGACCTTGGGGGACCTGCGGAAGCAGTGGACTGAGTCTGGAGTAGAAACATCCAGAGCCACCGTGCACAGGCCTGTGCAGGAAATGGGCTACAGGTGCCGCATTCCCCAGGCCAAGCCACTTTTTGGGTACAGAGAAGCAGCACTGGACTGTTGCTCAGTGGTCCAAAATACTTTTCTCGGATGAAAGCAAATTTTGCATGTCATTCGGAAATGAAGGTGCCAGAGTCTGGAGGAAGACTGGGGAGAAGGAAATGCCAAAATGCCTGAAGTCCAGTGTCAAGTACCCACAGTCAGGGTGCGTTCACACTTGTCGTGTTTGGTTCGATTAAAACGATCCCTGGTGCGCTTGTTTGTTTAGTGCGGTTCATTTGAACATATGTGAACGCTGCCAGCCGAACCCCAAAAACCGGACGTAATGTCACAAGATGCGACGCGTAGTCAGCTGATTTGAAGACGCGGAAAGATCAGTGTATCCAAAATGAATAATGTACGTTAGAGGGCAAACGTAGAGCAACGAGGAAGTGCCTCATCAATATTTGGTCCGACGAGCATGTTTCGAAAATGCTAGAAGAAACGCACAAAAAGCATATCTGGTTCTTCTCATGAAAGGATCCGTGTTACCCATTAGTCGGTACAGAAGACAGAACTGCGCCGTCTCTTTTCTGCATACAACGGAGGAAATACTGTTGCTGTTTTGAATGTTTTGAACATTTTATGAGTTTCATGAGTTCTCAACAGGTAAAAATAATGCCATATGTACACGCATAAAATGATCGCGTTTAATCCAGCACACAGTATTGTTTTGAACATTTTATGAGCTCTTCATTAATTTCTCAGCTGGTAAAAATAATGCCATATGTACACGCATAAAATGACCGTGTGTAATCCAGCACACAGCATTGTTTTGATTGTTCGGTAAGCAAGCTCCTACATCATATAAGCCGACCAATCAGGTTGTGAGCGTCTCCCTGAGCCTTTGGTTCGGTAACTAGGTTTGCTGTTAAAAATGCCAGTGTGAACGCTAAACGGACCAGGACTATATTTTTTGTTTTTTGGTCCGAACCAAACTAACCGAACTACAAGTGTGAACGCACCCTCAGTGATAGTCTGGGGTGCCATGTCAGCTGCTGGTGTTGGTCCACTGTGTTTGATCAAGGGCAGGGTCAATGCAGCTAGCTGTCAGGAGATTTTGGAGCACTTCATGCTTCCGTCTGCTGAAAAGATTTATGGAGATGAAGATTTTGTTTTTCAGCACAACCTGGCACCTGCTCACAGTGCCAAAACCACTGGTAAATGGTTTACTGACCATGGTATTACTGTGCTCAATTGGCCTGCCAACTCTCCTGACCTGAACCCCATAGAGAATCTGTGGGACAATGGCCCTCATTTATCAATCTTGCGTAGAACCGGGCATATATGTTGGCATAAGATTATGCTTACACTCCTCTCACCGCCTGATTTATGAAACTGTGCGCACCTCTGCAATCCAGGTGTACGCAATACCTGCCATTGATAAATGCCCTGGCAGAAACCGATCGTCATTAGAATAACACGCCCCTATATATTCAAGTCTCCGCCTCCCCCACGCCCTCATTTTACACCATGGACACGGAAGACGGCAAAAAAAAAGCTGAACTTCTCAGTGGAGATCGGGCACGTCTCAATCATTTTACTAGTCCATTAGTCAGGGCACGGATTAGGACATAAGTCAATGGGCTGACTCCCTGATCAGTGCCCTGACTACTGAACTAGTGAGATGATTGAGACGCGCCCATCGAGCCGCTCACCAGGGAAGTGGGAAAAAATGAAATTGTTTAAAGAGTGAGGTTAAAGGCACCCACAAAAACAAAATATGGACCTAAATTACGAGTATTGTTAATAGTGTGGGGGTTGAGAAGCGCACTCCAGAAGTTTAAATAGCTGTTTAGATGAGAAATTATCAATGCATTATTTTACAGAACATGTTTTGAAACAATTAGCATTTAATTTCGTATCATGGCACATGTAGGCTATTGGGGTGTACAATAGTGATGATGATGTGATGTGGAGTACCATTCATTCACATTAATAATTGCATGACAATTTGTACGATTCTTCTTATTATGATTTTTTATTATTAATGACGCTTAGTTATTTAGAAGAAGAATGTCGTCGTTATTATTTATTTTATTATTTAAAAGAAGAAGAATGTCTTTTTTACTATTTTGTCAGTCTGAATTATTTTCAGTCCCAGTCCGTGCGCAGCTGTCGGGCCTAACCCTGAAACGTCAGGTAAAGCGCACAGGCTCGCAACTGGTGGAATACATGCCAAAATCAAATGCTTTGGTAAAGTCACATTAAAGTCCATGTTGTAGTAATTTTATAGCAAGTTTATAATTACTATGTTGTTGTTGTTGTTGTTTACAGTGGGTCATAATATAGCATATCTTTGTTAGTGCGTTTTGTGGTGTTGGGAATTGTTTTTCTGCGTATTTTCGCACTAACTCAAAATGTACGTACACCAACTCCTGAGCTGGCGTAGGATTTGAGCGCGTGTGTGTACGTACACCACCTCCTGAGCTGGCGTAGGATTTGAGCGTGCCGTACGCCAACGTCCATATTGATAAATCTCAAAGTCACCGTGGGTTTGGGTGTACGCAAGGTGTACGCTGGAAATTTGGTGTACGCACTTTTGATAAATGAGGGCCATTGTGAAGAGAAAGCTGAGAGACACAAGACCCAACACTCTGGATGAGCTTAAGGCCCCTATCGAAGCATCCTGGGCCTACATAACCCCTCAGCATCCCCTGATCGCCTCCATGCCACGCCGCACTGAAGCAGTCATTTCTGCAAAAGGATTCCCGACCAAGTATTGAGTGCATAACTGAACATAATTATTTGAAGGTTGACTTTTTTTGTTTTAAAAACACTTTTCTTTTATTGGTCGGATGAAATATATTTTTTTGATTACTTCATTAGTACATGAGTCGGTGGGTGGGGCTACTGAACTTCACGCGCTTATTATTCTGCAGAGGCTGTGTTTCGTCACGCACTGACGTCAGTAGAAGCAAACACCCCTTTTTCTGGGCCTGGTGTCTATAAAAGATTTTGTTTGACTAACAAGGATGTTTTCAGCGCTGAAATTTACAGAATAATCTTATATTACCATGACCTTTTATAAATCAGTGAATGAAGCAGTGAATGTTGAACAATAGTAATCTGGGGCCATCTACGATCTTTGACAGGTATGGGGTTAATACAAACTTTTTAGTTACTTTTTAGTTATCTCTATGCTATTGAAATTGTGGGTTACATATTTGTCACCTTTTTCACCCAAGGAGTTTACATTTGATGATAGTAATTCATCTGCTGTATTCTCTTGTCCTCCATTCTCAAGGGTAAACTTTCTTTATAAACCATCTACTCATCCATATGCATTTATTTTGTGTAACACAAAAGGAGAGTCACATAGTCTCAGTCACCATTAGAAAAAAACCTGGGATTTGAGTCTCATTATGTTCTGACTGGCATCTCGGAAAAAAATAATAGGTTTGGCAGATGATCAGTTATTCTTGAGCAAAATATTGCTTTTAGTTTTTTTTTTTTTACTTGAGACTGTTTAGTCTGTAATTTACCTGTAACTGCTTTGTAAATATTAAAATAATGTTAACTGAATATGATGTGTGATTATTACATAAACAAGGTAATTTATCTTTTTATTAAGTGTTTGCAATTTCTTTTTAAAACTAAACCGTTAACCAAACTGAAATCAACATCGTGTTTCACTCAACTGACATCAACCTTATTTCAGCATAAGGTAAGCAAATCATCTGCGTAGATTTACGTTAGTTTTGAATGGCGTGTGTTGGAAACTCAGAAGTGAAGACCAGGAGAGCTTGGGTATATCTTTCGGGCAGGCGTTCCTCTTTATTGAGAAACACACGTGCCGTCTGTGGCTGCGGTCGTCCAAGTCTAATTCTAAACAGTATACATTGTAATTTATCCACATTTCAGGGGGAGGGATTTACACAGTAGAGGAGGAGACAATCTAAACAAAGGAATGCACATGTTGTTTAGGTAAAAGGGACACACCCCATACATTTCCAGGTCACCAGTCCTAATCCTATCAGCATAACAGTGCCAATCAAACCACCAATCCAAATCCTATCAGCATAACAGTACCAATCAGACGAAGAGATGAAAATGTGATCACTCTGACAATGTTGCTTATAGATCAGGAAGTGCATAAAGACAAAAGACTGATTAGCTTGATCTCCTTAGAATGTAGTCAACCTGAAACCTCCAAACTGTAAAGCATTATGTACATAACAAACTGTTAGTATACTATTACATTGGAACCTTGATATAACAATTTATAAATTTGTAATCCCACAGTCCCCCCTTTGAGAGTTCTAATAACTCTCACATAATACAAATTTAAACCTTTATAAGTCCATTCTATAGCTTATGTTTGTTAGCATAAGCCCCATCTTCAATTCATGTAACTTGAAAAAGTTACAGGCACATATCACTTGCTCTGTGTTGATTGTCTGTAGTGACGAGTGACATGCTGACACAGAAACAAACATGCCACTAGGGTCCGTGTAGTTCTTAAGGGTAATGTTCTTATGAATTATGTAGAAACCAGGGTGAACCTGCCGTTGAATTGACTGGGTAGGATGTTGTAGACCAGAAGTTCCTCCCATCATATGCCAGCCATGGGATTCTTGCTTCTCGGGAAGGTGGGTGTGGCATGCAGACATCTTTCCAGCAAACATGGCATTTCTTGACATATTCATAAGCTCTAAGAATAGGTTGTTTCTGGAGTCTACACTTTGTGCGATGTCCATGATGATTAGTAGCAAGGCAATCTTGATCATGTTGACAGATGACTGAAGTTCCCGTAGGTGATTCTCTGCGTTGTGTATTTTTTTTTTCATGACAATTGGCTCGGTAGTGGGTCTAGTTGTCCTCTAGAGGTTGTGGCTTCATACGCAGGTGAGGAAGTCGGTGCGTATAGATCTGGGGACAGCCATCAAGTGGTATCTGCACAGAGTAAGAAAGAAAACAAAAGACAGCAGAGCAGTATTTGTTCTAAAAGACTGCAAAGATTGGGGTTGTTTCCTCTGTTCAGTCTGAGTCTGCTATTGTGGTTCCTTCTTTCCCTATGTCTTAATTCCTGCGACACCTAAAGAACAGTGAGGTAAGGATGGACTAGTGGGTAGGGGAAAGCCTATGAGGGAATCTTCACCGCAGGATTGGCCCCCGATGCCTGGTGCATTCGGTTCTTTCCTGGGCTCCTCACTGGTCCGTGTGTCCTAACCTATCCCTGTCGGTGGAGGAACAACTTTACAGTGTGACACATGCGTCCAAGCTTTCCTTCCCTGACACAACACTGCAGCTGCTGTAATCAACATCACTTGATGTGGTCCATGCCACTTAGGCTCTAAGGGCTTGTTTTTGAATGACTTTATCATCACCCACTGACCTGGGATGATCGTGTGTCCACCTTCTGGTGGCGTCTGCCAACATGACTCAACTCTCTCTCTGGCACTCTGTACTGCCTTTGTGAGGTTTTCACAGTAAGTGATTAGGGCATCTGAGGCAATGTGAACATCAGCATTTCTAAGATCAATCACGCCTGGCATCTGCATTGGCCGTCCTGTAATAACCTCATGAGGGCTCAGTCCTACGGATCTGTTAGGTGACGCTCTCATACTACACAGAACTGCTGGCAGCGCCTCAACCCATGATACTCCTTCCTGATGCATTTTGCTTAGTCTGGTTTTGATTGTTCTGTTGGCACGTTCAACCTGTCCTGATGCTTGTGGCCTGTAGGGGCAGTGAAGATTCCACTTAACTTTCAACATTTTAGACACTTCCTTGACTACCTGTCCTGTGAAGTGTGTACCTTGATCTGAGTCAATGGAATCTGGTAATCCCCATCTAGGAATGAAATCAGTGACAAGACATTTAGCGGTATGTGCAGCTGTAGCACGCCCTGTTGGATAAGCTTCTATCCATCTTGAGAACTTGTCTATCACAACCAAAACATCAGTTTTACCCTTACAAGGAGGCAACGATATGTAATCAACTTGCAGGTGACGAAATGGTCCTGGTGGAGCTGGAGTATGTGTTGCTGCTGTAATTGCTGCTGGCACATCATTATTTTTCTGACATGTAACGCATCTTTTGACTGTTTCGTTAGCTACATTTCTGAATTTTGAATTCCACCATTGATTTGAGAACCTGTGATTCATTGCTGCTGGACCACTGTGACCCAAATTGTGTATTTGTTGAGCCAAATATGGAAGCAGTGATTCTGGGGCAACATACTTTCCCCCCTTGGTCCAGCAGCCAGATGAATCCACTGTGGCTCCTTTGTCTAACCATGTCCATGCTTCATATAGAGGAACATCTTTGTACAGGTCAATTATTGATTCAGGAGGCAGAATCGTCTTTTGTGCTGTACTACCTGAACATACTTGTACAGTTGCATAGGAACAAGCTTGTTTAGCAGCTACATCAGCAAGAGCATTACCTTTAGCTTCCATAGTATTAGTTGTGAGATGTGCTTTCACTTTGATCACCGCTAATTTCTTTGGAAGTTTCATGGCAAACATTAGATCTTTTACTAATCCAGCATGCTTAATGGGGGATCCAGCAGAAGTTAGAAACTGTCTACTTTGCCAAATGACACCAAAATCATGAATTACCCCAAAAGCATACCTGGAATCAGTGTAGATATTTGCAACCGATCCTGAAGCTAGCGTGCATGCCCTAGTTAAGGCTACTAGTTCTGCAGCTTGAGCTGAAAAATGATCTGGAAGACGTCCTGAAGCTACCACTTCAGTGGTGGAAGTGACTGCATAACCTGCTCTTCTGTTACCTACAATCACTTGAGCTGAACCATCAACAAACAACTCCAAATCTGCATTCTCAATGGGAGTTTCTGCTATTTCACTTGTAGCTGCGTATGTGAGCGTAACACAATCGTGAGTCATTTCTCCTTCATCCTCTAACAAAACTTCAGTCATTGCAGACATCATACATGAGGATGGGTTCGTGACAGGTGCACGCTGTAAAACAATGTTCGGGGCTGTGAGGATTGTTAACCAATTTCCCCAACGAGAAGAGGTGACAGAAGTGACTTTTGCTTGACTCATTAGTGCGGACACTGCATGAGGGCATCTTACGTTTACAGTCTGTCCTAACACCATTCCTGATGAAGCCTGAAGGGCTGGATCATTGTTTAAACCTTCAGCCAATTTAGTAGGAATTACTGTAATTTCTGCACCTGTATCAAGCAAAAAGTCAGTCTCTTTCTCGTGTTTGCTACCTTTCACAAAAATTTTATTGTTATTGTGATGGATTACAGGGGAAAGGTAGCTACTCACAGCCCCAACAATTAGTTTTTTGCCTGTTCATTTTGTGCTTTTAGAAGAGCCTGATCAAGCTGTCCTAAAGTTTCAGTGTACCCTGGCGGAACTACTTCAGGATTGTAGGCTGGCTGAGAAGGAACAGAATTATGCATAGCATTTCTTTTACTATCTTGCAACTTCTTCCTACACTCTTTCTCCCAGTGACCTGATTTTTCACAGTAGTTACATTTGCCTTCTCTCTTAGGCCATCTGTTGTCTTGATTTCTTGTGCTAAACGTAGCTGCTACTACTCTTACTTTTGCCTTAACATCCGCATCTCTTTCCCATGTAGCTAACCTTTCTAGGTTACTTCTGAGAGTATTGTTAGACCAAGTTAGATCTAGGAATGGCAATGCTTTTCTGTACTCGGCTAAAAGACCATCTGACCAGACACGAACAAAAGCTCCCTGGTCATCTAAAACACATTCAGAATCATCAACTATTCCACTGTAAGTTACAGCTGACTGACAAAATCTTTCAGTGTATTCGCTGACAGTTTCTTCTTTCCTTTGCACACAGTTAGTGATTTTGGACCAGTCTACTTTGGGTCCCATGATATTCTTTAGAATTTTCAAAACACCTTCTCTCATATCGCCTTTACTGACATGTTGTAGTTCAGAAGTAACAGCAGACTCAAAACTGTTGAATTCAGATTCAGTTAGAATTTGTGACATCAGCTGTGTGACTTCTGTTAACGACATGTCGTAGAGACGCATTTTGCATAACAATGTCCTTCTAAATTCAGAAAAATGTGTGCGTGCTGAGGGTAAGCTCTGGGATAATCTTTCTATGTCTTTAGGTGCTAGACCTTTAGCTACAGTTTGTACTTGTTCAACAGAGTTATGAGGAACACTTTCAATCCCAGATCTTTTCCTTGCACCACATACCTTCACTGAATCGACAGGCACATCAGTTACTGTTTGGATAGCTACATCTGTTTCAAACAAAGTTTGTAATTTAGGATAAGTGTTATCAGTCTGACTAACTTCATTCACATCAGTTTTCTCTGCAGCTTTGTTGCGGTTCAATATCTTTGTCAAAGATGCTACCCTAGCACTGAACTCTTTGTTCTGTTTCTCTAGCTCTGAGATACGCTGAGACTGTTGTCTAGCTAGCGCTAAACCAAATTCTCTGAGACAACAAATAATGCCTTTCACATTGTTCTTGCGAATACAGGCTCCTAAAACTTTTTTACATTCATCAATTGACCAAGTCTTGTCTGGATGGATTTCATATTTCTTTGTCAAATACAATCTGACTGACTCAGTCACAATTGAGTCCATGTGCTCTCCTAACAATGACTTAAATTCACTATCTGACCACAAAGGCGTCGCAAGAACACCTTTTTCAATTGTGGAGATCAGTCTAGCATTCTTTCTAAACATGTTTCTTTGTAACCACACAATCAAAACACTAAAACTCTAGTTAACAGAGGGTATACTTGTTAACATAGATCAACTACTGTTAACCTTCCTTGGTAAAACAGAGGACAACACAAATATTAGCCTGCAATGCTAATCTTCCCTGCTGAAAAACAGAGGCTGAACAACTATTAGCTGGTGATGCTAATTCTTCCCTGTCTGGAACAGAGGTAAAACAATTCTTCCCTGCTTGAAAAACAGAGGCTTAAACAATTCTTCCCTGCTTGAAAAACAGAGGCTTAAACAATTATTCCCTGCTTGAAAAACAGAGGCTTAAACAATTCTTCCCTGCTTGAAAAACAGAGGCTTAAACAATTCTTCCCTGCCGAAACAGAGGCTTACAAACTATTAGCTTGTGATGCTAACCTTCCCTGCCTGGAAAACAGAGGATAACTTTCATCTCTAAAACACATTTTTTAGAGGATAACTTAGTTAATCAAACCCTACAGCTGTCTGATAACTCTTCTCTGGCTGTGCAGAGGATAACAAATTTGTACTGGTCTTAATGGTTCTTTTGGATAGAGTGACTCACCAACCCTTGGTTGTACAGAACAATTCAGCTGGATTCAGTCTGGAACGAAGTCAGAATCTTTGCTGAGCTGGATTCAGTCTGGAACGTGGTCAGAATCTTTGTTGAGCTGGATTCAGTCTGGAACAAAGTCAGAATCTTTGCTGAGCTGGATTCAGTCTGGAACGTGGTCAGAATCTTTGTTGAGCTGGATTCAGGTGGAACGAAGTCAGAATCTTTGTTGAGCTGGATTCAGGTGAGGATCTCTATCCAGGTCACGGCACCAAAACTGTTGGAAACTCAGAAGTGAAGACCAGGAGAGCTTGGGTATATCTTTCGGGCAGGCGTTCCTCTTTATTGAGAAACACACGTGCCGTCTGTGGCTGCGGTCGTCCAAGTCTAATTCTAAACAGTATACATTGTAATTTATCCACATTTCAGGGGGAGGGATTTACACAGTAGAGGAGGAGACAATCTAAACAAAGGAATGCACATGTTGTTTATGTAAAAGGGACACACCCCATACATTTCCAGGTCACCAGTCCTAATCCTATCAGCATAACAGTGCCAATCAAACCACCAATCCAAATCCTATCAGCATAACAGTACCAATCAGACGAAGAGATGCAAATGTGATCACTCTGACAATGTTGCTTATAGATCAGGAAGTGCATAAAGACAAAAGACTGATTAGCTTGATCTCCTTAGAATGTAGTCAACCTGAAACCTCCAAACTGTAAAGCATTATGTACATAACAAACTGTTAGTATACTATTACATTGGAACCTTGATATAACAATTTATAAATTTGTAATCCCACACGTGTCTGACTTTGGTCTTTGATGCCGTGAGTAACGTTGATTCTATGCCAATGTGCTATCTGGGTAAAACCCAAAAGGTTCAGCTTAAATGAATAAAGGTCCTAAAGGTCCTAGAAAGGCCATGCAGAGTGGCCAGGATTTACAATTTTGCATCATCCACACGTCGGCCAGAGAGCATTCGCGATCAGATGCTGATGGCCCGGCAACATTTTCCCAATTAGCAAACGCTCTCTGAGCTACAGTACGTCTTGCCGATGGAACTTTGTGCACCGGGTCAGCCCGATGTACATGTGCTAGGGATATATGACATACATTTAGAGCCAAATCTTGTACTGCAGGTCTCATTCACATTTTGAATGAAGTGACAACTAAACTTTGGCTCATTAAAAATCTGATATTTGATGGACAGACACATGATCTCATTTCTGTTTTCTGTTATTAAATCAGGGTTCACTTGAATCTTCACATATATTCCTTGAACAAGTGAAATATAACTGAAGGGAAATTTTAAAGGTGATGATCCTGTAGTTTGTTTCAACCTGTTGAAACCAATAAAATGTTGTTAATGTGCCAATTTACAGAAGACCTCAGACATCACCATAATGAATGAGGTGAAAACAGGGAACTTTTGGCTCTTCAGCGGCTCAGTTAAACATTGTGGCCTGTACTTTTTAAATGCAGATTGAATCAGAACGCAGTGATCACAGTTCACACCTGCAGTGAAGACCCGCCCACAACAATTCACCAATAAATACTGGGAATATTCACATCATCCTACAAGAGAAGGACAAACTCCAGGGCTAACAGCTGAACTCTGTGTGACCGTTAAAGATGGAGTTTATTAAAGAGGAGATTGAAGACATGAGAGATCCAGAACCATCCAGAATAAAACATGAAGATACTGAGGAACAAACAGGTTGGTGTCCATTCTTGATTCTCCATTGACTACTTTGGTAATTTATTACAAATTAAATAAGGGTATGGTATAAGTGCAGGTTATGAACGATTAATGATTATAAACATGTATAGTACTTGACAAATGTATTGTTAACTATCGATCTATATATATAAAAATACAAATTTTGCTTCATGAAAGATCTGATACCTTATCTTCACTTGAACTGATTCTAACTTGATGTGTATTTTAGACCAGGTGGAAGTGAAACTGGAAAGACAAGAATTGAATGAAGTGAAGGAGGAACATCATAACTCTACAACTCAAAGAACAAAAGCCAAAAAGCTGCACACCTGCACTCAGTGTGGAAAGAGTTTGTCACTTAAAAGAAGCCTTAACAGACACATGAGAATTCACACTGGAGAGAAACCGTATACATGTACTCAGTGTGGAAAGGGTTGCAGACATAAAGGAGACCTTAACAGACACATGAGAATTCACACTGGAGAGAAACCGTATACATGCCCTCAGTGTGGAAAGAGTTTCACACATAAAGGAAATCTTAACAGACACATGAGAATTCACACTGGAGAGAAACCGAATACATGCACTCAGTGTGGAAAGAGTTTCACACATAAAGCAGACCTTAACACACACATGAGAATTCACACTGGAGAGAAACCGTATACATGCACTCAGTGTGGAAAGGGTTGCAGACATAAAGGAGACCTTAACAAACACATGAGAATTCACACTGGTGAGAAACCGTATACATGCCCTCAGTGTGGAAAGGGTTTCACACGTAAAGAATACCTTAGCACACACATGAGAATTCACACTGGAGAGAAACCGTATACATGCCCTCAATGTGGAAAGAGTTTCATACTAAAAGTAAACTTTAACACACACATGAGAATTCACACTGGCGAGAAACTGTATATATGCACTCAGTGTGGAAAGAGTTTCACACATAAAGGAAACTTTGACAAACACATGAGAGTACACTCTGGAGATAAACCATTTAAGTGTGATCAGTGTGGTAAAGATTTTATTTCATCATCACATCTAAAAGAACACCTGACAGTTCATTCAGATGAGAAGCCTCATGTGTGTTCTCTCTGTGGAAAGAGTTTTTCAAGGCTGTTCAGTTTTAAACTGCACCAGAAAACACATGATGAAGTGAGAGATTATGTGTGCTGTGAGTGTAGGAAGAGCTTTACTAGATATGACCATCTGAAACGGCACCAAAGAACTCATACTGGATAAAGTTTCACTCAGTCTGGAATCCTGAATACACATGAGCAAGTGACTGATTTTAAAACGTGCTGTTCTTTGTCACAGTGAGCAAATGTTTTCTTCAGATCAAAAATGTAAATCATGAAATCATATGTAGTTAATTAATTAATAAACTAGTGTTGCTGTGAAATACCACAAGATTTGTGCTTTATTCAGTTATTCACGTGAAGATCATTTAATTATTCTTTGATTGGACGCTTACGCAAAGAAATACCAAAATTAAAAGAGACTGCAAACAAATGTAACAAAAGTTATTTGTGAAAAAATTTCCTTAATTTTAGTTTTTAATTTCAATGTTTTTTTTTTCAAATTTGTTTGTTTAATTACATAAAACCAGTTAATTCTCTACATTAAAATTACATCAGAATTCAATAATAGTGTCCTAGTTAAAAAATTTTTGACATGAATGCCCTCTCAAGTGAAAATTTGAATGTAGCCTATGTAACGTGATGGCATAAGCTCTGTACACCAGATGTGGGACACGTGTCAGTGTCCTGCACGGGTCCGATTTTATAAATCCGCACCCGCCTGTACCGACGGTGCGTTAATCCGCATCCGACCCATTTTCCGACACGGAGCACTAATTCAAATCTGCACTCGACCCGCTTAAAATAGAACCGACACCTGATTTGCACCCAAAATAAAATCAGTTTAGCATATAACATTACATAGGCCTACACATTTATTGCTACTGATTTCACCCTGTGCTACAAGATGCACACATCGTGCAGCTCTTCTGTCAGAAATGGATTCAAAACTGAGCTTGCGCATATATAATGTGCGTGTCCGGCTCTGAGCTTTGAGTCCGGTGTGCGACCCGCTCGAAGCCTTGTGAGATTTGAGATTGAAAGTGAGAGAATCCAGGGAGGGCGCGCATCGGCGCGAGCACAAATAACCTGATATTGTTTTAAAATTATCTGATTAACTTGAAATACAGGCAAGACAAGAATATGCATACATTTTTACGTTTGTACGTGACTGTTTTAAACCCGTGTTAGACCCTTGTTTCCCCCTTGTCCGACCCGCACCTGTATCCGACACAGTTGGATGTTTTTCACCCGTTTCCACAAAATTTGCGGGTCGACGTCACATGACTTGACTCCAGTCACAAATTTAAGGACTTGAGACTTGCTTGACTAAATTAAGAAAATTACTTGACTTTGAGTTGAGATCCAGTGACTGACATTATGAGGTTTTGAGATTGACTTTTGTTAATATTAAGTTGTGTTGGTTGGTGTTTTGGTTTTTCCTTTTGTTGCAGGTTGGGTGCATAGACCGTAAAAAAATATGGACGACTCGACATCATCCGTTTCCGCTTGGCAGATTTGAAGCTTTCAGGCGGCCTTGCACGGCGAGGACATCTTGGGACAGAGTCTGCGCAGTAGCGATTTCGGGACCGGAGTTGCGCAGTAGAGCACAGGAAGTAGAGCAGGAAGTACAGCTGCGATATCAAAAGCCCGCCCACACTCTCGCAGATGCAGAACAATTAATTATGTTGGTGTGAAATAAACAGTTATGGAAACGTAGAAATTAAAGCTAAAGCTCTAATCTGCTCCCAAAAATTTCGAAAAAAGTCTGTTAGTGCCTCAGTGACAACTTCACTCAGAGAAGCCGTCAGTCTCAGCTGTCAATCATGACGTCACCCCCCCCCCCCCCCCCCCGTTTTTATAGCATCAAATAACTAACTCAAACTAAACTTATTTTTAAAACGAACACCTGAAATGAAATCATCGTGATGATAACTGCCTTCAGTGACATAAACTAACTTTGGGGAAAATTTTTTGAAGTGTAATTTTATTATTTAGTTTGCCTCGCGTCCATTAGAAAACACAGAGGGGCGGCTATACTGGGACCGGTCACCGGGGGGCGATCGAGGCGCGAAAGCTTCAGTAAATGAGAGGGAGACTGCAGGCTTGGTTGGGTGATTGGTGTGGGAATTGCATGCATCTGTTGCTCATCACAGGATCTGATTTAAGTACGGAGAAAGAGGTTTTCGGGGCAGTTGTTCAGCGCTTGTTCAGGAGCAGTTTGCTATGCACTCTTATGTTTTGTTTTGTTTTGGTTGGGTTGTACATTTATTAATTTTTGGAACTAAATCTTGACTCACTGGGGCCCAGGTCATGAGGCAGACAGACTGGCTTAACCAACCTTCTGCTAGCTGTCTCACATCACCAGAGTCAGCTAAATCCCAGCACATAGAGACTCTTTCACCTAGATATTATCACATGGAGACTGTCTGTTCCCTGAATTAGTAAATACAAAACACCATCACAACCATTCAACAGTAAAAATGTAATTGATGTCCAGCAAATAAACAACAGATATAGGCCTAATACAGATGAAAAAATAATAAAGCTCGGGTTGCTGAATATTCAATCCATTTCTCCAAAAGCGCTTATTGTTAATGATATGATTACAGATCATAACCTAGATGTTCTGTGTTTGACAAAAACCTGACGACTACATAACTTTAAATGAGTTCCTCCCCCATATTATTATGTAATAATATTCATAATAATATGGGGGAGGGCTTCAAATATGGTAGGACTATCACCGCTGTGACCGTCCCCTCGCTTCAAATATGGTCGGACTATCAAAGCTGTGACTAAAGATTGCTTTGTAAATAATCTACCTTATCAGTTCCATCTCCTCAGCATCCCAGATAGCCAAGAGGAACTTGATGTTGCAACAGAAACTATTGACTCACAGAAACTATTGATGCACTTTAGATGATTTATGAACTTCTTAACTAGTAAGATTGATAATACCAACTTTATTTGTTAAGCCCTTTACAACAACCACAGTTGACCAAAGTGCTGTACAGAAAAACATATATACAATTAATAGCCACTCAATAAAAGCATTCAAAGTAACAAATTAAATCAAATAAATAAAGTCGACATCTAAGTGTCAAAAGCCAAAGAAAAAAGATGGGTTTTAAGATGGGTTTTGAAAACAGACAGAGAAGAAGCCTGCTTAACATGCAAAGGCAGATCATTCCATAGTTTAGGGGCAAACACAGCAAATGCACGATCCCCTCTGAGCTTAGGCTTAGATTTAGGCACAGTCAGAAGCAGCTGATCATCTGATCTGAGTGAGCGGACCGGTTTATAAGAGTGCACAAGCTCAGAGAGGTATGACAGGGCAAGACCATTAAGTGATTTAAAAACAAATAACAGAATTTTAAAATGGATCCTAAATTGAATAGGCAACCAATGTAAAGAACCTAAAATAGGGGAAATGTGCTCATGTTTACGTGTGCCCGTTAAAAGACGTGCTGTTGCATTTTGTACCATCTGGAGACGGGTGATGGAGGACCCACTAACCCCCACATATAATGAATTACAGTAATCCAGCCGTGTAGTTACAAAGGCATGGATTACAGTTTCAAACTGTTGTCTTGGAATCCAAGATGGCCGCACATGTGTAGTAGTGTTTGTTTGTCTAAAGTTTGTCTAATGTTTGCTGAACCCGACGAATCTACCAAGAAGTGGAATTTCTTTTATATTATTTTATTTTAATGCCTCAACTTCCTGACTAATTTCTGCCCATTGCCTACACCATCTCAGCTGCTAAGTTTTGCTGGAATTGTTTGCTGCTGCTGCCTGGCTGCGTTGACCTGGCTAATTGATTAACTCTCACTGCATGCTGCTCTGGCTGTTTGGCTTCATCTCCTTGCTGTTGTTGCTGCTCATGTCTCCCCGCCACATGGATTTGTTTGCTACTGCTGCTTGGCTGCGTTGACCTGGCTAATTCATTAACCCTCACTGCATGCTGCTCTAGCTGTTTGGCTGGCACCTTCTTGCTGTTGTTGCTGCCCAAGTTTCCCCCTGCATGGTCTTCAACAGGCTTCCTACTTGGCCTTACTGGTAAACTATGATACCCGTCTTGTTGCTTCACCTGGTTTCGACTGGTAAGACATTTCCTTTGCCTGCATCTGTGCTTGTTTTCTGAGCCACTGAACTCTCCAGCCTTCTAATTGCCTGCACAAGCAGTCATCTGCCAAGCAAACTGCATTTTTTTTAAGCTGTAACTCTACAGTGCCAAAAATGACATTTTTTCTGTTGAGTTTTGTCTTGCTCTGGGGACACGGGCATATGAACTATGACTCTTATGAAACCTCTCTAGTGAAGGCTTGGGGTCCCTCACTTGTTCCCAGTATGACTTGCTCCAGGCCAGAGCTACCTGTGCAAAAACTACAGCCCTTTCATGGTCCTCCTCCAGAATCCCTTCTTCGCTCTTTGTGTCTTGCTGTTCTGAAAAGCTTTACTGTTTTATCTGACAATGATCTTATGTTGTTTTTTAACTCACTACATACGGGAAAAAAAATGCTGTGAGCCTTGGTGCAACAATGAAAGAGAGATGTTTGATTATTAGGTTGTTAATTATCTGTGGTGATGTGCAGCCAAATCCTGGCCCAGTTGATATTGACTCTAAGATCTGCAATACTCCGGCTGATTTTAAAAATAGGTCTGGGTTGGGTATTATTCATTTGAATATGCAAAGTATGCTCCCTAAGATTGATTCCTTACGTATTTGGGCAAAATCCACCGATGCAGATATTATAATTCTTTCAGAAACATGGCTCTCTAAATCAGTCACAGACAAAGACATTGCTGTCGGTGGATATAATGTCTTCAGAACTGACAGGCCTCGTAAGGCTGGGGGCGTGGCTTTATATGTAAAGAGCAAGTTCATTGCCAGTGTAGTTCTTTCCATATCTGTGAGTAAACAACTTGAATTTCTGGCCCTAAATGTTGAGGTGTATAAAGGCATGACGGTCACTGTTGTTGGAAGCTACAGACCACCCTCTGCAGTAGCTGACACCCTTCAGACGCTGTCACAGCTTTTATCACAGCTGCAGTACAGTGAGATTGTCCTGGCAGGCGATATGAACTGGGATTGGATCAAACCTGCTTCTGACGGATTCAAGGGTCTTTGCAGTGAATTAAATCTTACACAATTAATTGAGTCTCCTACTCGTCCAAATCCAAAACATCCAGAGAAATCTACTCTAATTGATTTGCTTTTGACCAATGCTCCCCATAAATTTTCTGAAATTGGTGTGTTTGCTAATGACATCAGTGATCATTGCACGATTGCTGCAGTTAGAAATGCCAAAATTCCAAAATCTAGGCCTCGATGCATTGAAAAACGTGATATGAAACATTTCTCCTTACAAGGTTTTACACATGATTTATTTTATTTTAATTGGGACAGCATTAGGCTTATTGATGATGTGGAAATAGCTTGGAAATACTTTCATAATGGATTTTTGCAACTTATTAATAAACATGCTCCACATGCTCCTTATTTTTTTACAAATTGCTGCAGATTTTGTTGCAAAACCGCTAATGTATATTTTTAATTTGTCTTTGGCTCAGAATGTTGTGCCATCAATCTGGAAATCTGCCCATGTCCTCCCCTTGTTAAAGGGAGGAGATCCTACCCTGCTAAACAACTATAGGCCTATCTCCAACTTGTCTGTGCTGTCAAAGGTCCTAGAACGACTAGTAAGTGAACAATTGAAAGAATACCTGAGTGTTAATAATATTCTCTCAGAGTTTCAGTCGGGTTTTCGAAAGGAACACAGTACCATCTCTGCTTCACTGAAGGTTGTGAATGACATCATTGAGGCACTGGACAGCAAAAAGATGTGTGCAGCTCTTTTCATCGATATTTCTAAAGCTTTTGATACAGTGAACCATTGTATTTTAAAACAGAGATTGCTCAACATTGGTCTTTCTGAGAAGGCAGTTGGTTGGTTTGAAAATTATCTCTCAGATAGGACTCAGTGCGTCACTTTTGACGGTATCTCTTCAAGTTTTTTACAAGTTGTATCGGGGGTTCTCAGGGATCGGTGCTGGGCCCACTTTTATTTACCATTTATGTCAATTACCTCGGTTCAAATGTCCACAATTCTCTGTTTCATTTTTATGCTGATGATACAATAATTTACGCTTGTGGAGAAACCCTTCATCAGACTTTTCAGTACCTGCAGGATGCCTTTGACACTGTACAATCTTGTCTATTTGACCTCAAGCTTGTGTTAAATGCAAATAAAACTAAGACGGTCCTGTTTTCAAATAATAGGAACTCTACAGCAACCCCTCCAAAAATTGTCACACTGCAAGGAAATTTAATAGAGCATGTGGCTGAGTATAGGTACTTGGGGCTTTTACTTGATGACCATTTGACTTTTAAGGCTCATATCCAAAGTTTAGCACGGAAACTTAGGTTAAAGCTAGGGTTCTATTATAGGAATAAGGCCTGCTTTTCTCCTGCAACAAGGAAGAAATTGGTAGAGGCTACTTTCATGACTCTTATGGACTATGGTGATTTTTTTATATATGCATGCCCCTAATAAATATTTGCACCAACTGGATTTAGTTTATCATGGTGCACTGAGATTTATTACAGGGTGCAAACCCTTTACACATTGTTGCACTCTGTATAGTCTAGTCCAGTGGCCTTCCCTTGCCCAGCGCAGACTAACCCGGTGGCGATTGTTTATATATAAATCCATCATTGGGACACTGCCCCCTTATTTATGTAGGCTTATGTCGTTCAAGGCCAGCACTCGCTCTCTGCGGTCTAACGATAATCTCCACCTGGTTGTGCCTAGGGCTCGCACAGAGTTAGGGAAGCAAGCATTTAGAATTTCTGCCCCTTTAGCGTGGAACCTGTTACAGATTGACTTGAAACTTGATAACTTGGTTTCCTTTGGTCAATTTAAGAGGATAGTAAAGTGCCGGGAAGCAGGCACAATGGGCACCTGTCCCTGCTTCACAAATTAGGAAAAGTCTATGGTTACAGTGGGATCTTTTTTTTTTTTTAAAAATATTTTTTATTTTTCTCTTGGTTGTTATTCCTTGTATGTTCATTGTATTTATTAGATTTTGTATTTTATGTGGAACTTTGATTGTGGCTTTCTTGGCCAGGGCTCCTTCGCAAAAGAGACTTGTTCGCAAAGGATTTCCCTGGTTAAATAAAGGTTAAATAAAAAAATAAAATAAAAATAGTCAGGATTGGCTTTATTTTGGCCAGCAGCCTCAAATGAAAAAAGCTTGATTTGACAACAGCCTTGATCTGACTGTCAAATTTAAGCTCAGGGTCCACTTTAACTCCTAGGTTTGTGATACTAGGTTTAATATAGGGTGTCAAGGAGCCCAGATCCACCGGCGGGGTCCCAGTGGTGCCTCCAAAAACCATCACTTCTGTTTTTTTATCATTAAAATTTAAAAAATTCAAAGCCATCCAGGCCTTTATATCGTCGAGACAAGCGAGTAATTGTCCAACAGAATTATCATTTTTCTTTTTAAGAGGAACATAAATCTGACTGTCATCTGCATAACAATGGAATGAAACGCCATACTTTTTAAGTATGGAACCAAGTGGAAGCAAATACAGAGAGAAAAGTAGAGGGCCGAGGACTGAGCCCTGTGGGACCCCACACAACAGAGGAGCAGAGGAGGATACGTAGTCACCTAACCTAACACAAAAAGTTTGATCCACTAAGTATGACCTAAACCACTCCAGAGCTATGCCACTGATGCCCACCCACTGCCTTAAACGTGAAATCAATATTTTATGATCCACTGTGTCAAATGCAGCAGTTAAATCTAAAAGCACCAGGATAACATAGTCACCAGAGTCAGTAGCTAAAAAGATATAATTAAAAATTATAATAGTATATTATGTTCTTCCAAAAAGGCCAATAATTGATTGTACACAATTTTCTCCAAGATTTTTGAAAGGAAAGGCAATTTAGAAATAGGCCCAAAATTAGCAAGAACTGACTGATCTAGGGCTGGTTTTTTAATCAGAGGTTGAACTACTGCATGTTTTAAAATTTCAGGGACCACGCCCGAGGTCAGACTACTATTTATAACTGTAACAACAGATGGTCCTATAGTTGGGAAAACCACCTTAAATAGTCGAGGGGGGACAGCATCATTTGCAGTACCCGAAGGCTTCAAATGACCAACAACCTCCTCTAAAGAGGAAAAAGTCACCTGCTCAAAATGATCAAAAACAGCCGAGCAAGGGACAGAGACTGAAGGGTCTGAAGCTGAAGGTACAATTTGAGACCTAATAGAAGTGACCTTATCAATAAAAAAGCAAAGGAAGTTTTCACACATAGCTGGGGATGTCTCCATATAAGCATTCTGCGGGGCATTTAAAAGTGAGTCAATGGTGTTAAACAAAACATGAGACTTGTGACAATTAGCCAGAATAATATCTGAGAAACGTTTTCTTTTAGCATCCTTCACAATTGCCTGGTAATGACGCCAGCAATCCCTTAACATTTGAAGAGACACCTGCAATTTGTCCTTTTTCCACTTGCGCTCAGCTCTATGGCACTCACGTCTGGCAGCATGAGTCATGTCATTTAGCCAGGGCTCAGGTTTAGTTTTAGGCTGCCTAGATTTTAATGGAGCCACAGTGTCTAAAACAGTTTGGCAGGTGGAGTGAAACCATGAACTAAGCTCATCTGTGTTCAATACAGACTGAGGAATGATGGAATTCTGACTAAAAGCAACTGAGAACTGAACAGCAGTGGAAGGGTTAATCATGCGACAGAGCCGTGCAATAGCGCGAGGTTTAACTGTATGACAGGCAAGAGTAGTCTTAAATAATACAGGCATACGGTCAGAAAACACTGCGTTACATATCTCTAATTAATAACAGGCAAACCATATGATAAAACAAGATCAAGTATGTGTCCATGTTCTTGTGTGGGTCCAGACACAGATTGCACAAGATTAAAAGAATCAATGAGGTTTAAAAAACCATTTGCCATTGGCTTATCAGGACAACATACATGAACATTAAAATCTCCAACAATAAGAACACGATCATATTTAGGCATGATTTCAGCCCAAAAATCCGAAAAATCATGTAAAAAGTCCTTATTTTACTTGGGTGGCCGATAGACCACACACAACACTGTGTGAGAGCGACCTATCTCAAATACACTCAGTTCAAAGCTGCTAAAAGCTGATGACAGCAATATCTGCTTACATTTATAATAACTCTTATATACATTTGCTATTCCCCCTCCTCGACCAGATTTTCGCGGGGAGTTAAAGTAGCAGCAGTCATGGTGTAAAAAATCATTGAAAGCGCTAGACTCACCATCACTCAGCCATGTCTCAGTTACACAGAAGAAATCCAATCCTCGGGACGTGAAAAGTCCTTTAAAACAAAAGTCTTATTAGCTAGAGATCTAGCATTTACCAGCCCAAACCTGGCAGGAACCGGCGGGTCTGCAAACTATTATTAGTAATATTAGGAATAAAATTATAACCATGCAGCTGTCTACAACATCACATCAGACAGAGCATTGTAGTGTCACTGAGGAAAAATTACACTCATTCACTGCTATAGGAGGAGAAGAATTGGCTAAACTTTTTAAATCATCAAAATCAACAACATGTATGCTTGACCCTATACCAACTAGGCTATTAAAAGAGATACTTCAAGAGGTCATAGATCCTCTGCTTAATATCATTAATTCATCTTTGACATTAGGATATGTACCAAAAACTTTTAAGTTGGCTATAATTAAACCACTTATTAAAAAAACACATCTTGATCCTAAAGAATTTTTAATCAATTACAGGCCAATCTCAAATCTACCGTTTCTATCAAAAATACTAGAAAAGGCAGTGTCTTCACAACTATGCTTCTGTTTAGAAAGAAATAGTATCTGTGACGATTTCTAGTCAGGGTTTAGACCGTATCATAGCACTGAGACTACTCTAATTAGAGTTACAAATGATTTACTCTTATCATCTGATCGTGGTTGTATCTCTTTATCAGTGTTACTCGATATTAGCGCTGCATTCGATACCATCGACCACAATATTCTTTTGAATAGACCCGAAAATTATGTTGGCATTAATGAAATTGCATCGGCATGGTTTAAATCGTACTTATCTGACCATAATCAGTTTTAGCCGCAAATGAAGGGATGTCACACCGATAACAAGTTCAGTATAGAGTACCACAAGGCTCAGTGTTTTTCACCCTGTATATGCTCCCTCTGGGAGATATCATTAGGAAGCATGGCGTTAGTTTTCATTTATTAATTATGCTGAAGATACTTAGCTCTATATTTCTTCACGCTGTGACGAAACTTACCAATTCAAAAGATTAACAGAATGATAGCTGATATAAAAAAATTGGATGAATAGTTACAAATGCAGCTTAATTCAGAAAAAAACAGAATATTTAATTATTGGGCAAAAAAAGCTCCACAAGTAGTAACCTAGAATACTGTCTAACACTTGATGACTGCTCTGTCAAGCCCTCGTCGTCAGTCAGGAACCTGGGTGTGCTCTTGATACCAATCTTTCATTTCAATGCCACCATTCTAGCATCTGTAAAACGACATTCTACCATCTTTAAAAATCTTAATTATGGCACATGCTTTCAATGCAAAATGCTGAACAGTTAGTTCATGTGTTCATGAGCTCAAGGATAGATTATTGTAATGCTCTACTGGGTTGTTGCCCTGCTCGCTTAATAAACAAACTGCAGCTGGTCCAAAATGCAGCAGTTGGAGTTCTTACTAGAACCAGGATCATATGAGCCCAGTTCTGTCAACACTGCACTGGCTCCCTATTAAACATCGCATACATTTTAAAATCGTACTTATTACTTACAAAGCACTAAATGGTTTAGCTCCCCAGTACTTAAGCAAGCTCTTAACACATTGGGTGCGTTTACATGAACCTTCTTAAGCTGATTATGCCTAATAAGCCGACAATGAACATGGTCATATAAACGCGGTAACCCGTTTTCTTTTATCGGTGTAAGGTCATAAACGGTGTAAGGATAAACTGATTGGGACAGTTCGTTTTTTGCCTCTTATCCTGATTTTGCGCTGCATGTAAAGCATTAACCTGCATTCTGTCGGCTTATTGAAGTGCGCATGTGTGATAGGTGAGAATAACGCAAACTTAGAGCAGATTTAAACGCCTCCAGACAGAGGGAGCTAGCGTTTTGCATGAAATAAGAACATATGTCAAAAACGCAGACTCTTTTAAGACAGAAAATAGCAAAATGTGTTCTCTCATCTCATGAAGCAGAAGAGGTTCAGTCAAAACGCTGCATCTTTAACTGCATTAGGAATAATATGAGCCGTAAATCTCACGCTGACACAGTGCACGTTTTAACATCACAACTGATGTAACATTTGAAAAACTCAGAGTCAGATACAAACATTATTTTTGATGTCACTACAAGGAAATAACCCGGTTTATTAATAAAGTCATGTAAATGCGGTTCACTTGCGTTGTCAGTTTACTGGTTTGCATGTAAACCGGGAAAACTGATTATTTCAATAAGCTGATATTTGTGAGTTATCAGCTGACTGGTGTGCATGTAAACGCACCCATTATCAGGCCCAGCCCTGACCAATTTGCTGCTAGCCTGACATGGTCATACTCAATTCTGGTCAGAATATGAGTCTGAAACCGCTCCATTGGGCTGTGATTATGAGGTGCGTTTCAACCCAACCAGGAAAGACATCAATTGGATAGACCTTTGTAGGTCAATCCAATTGATGTCTTTCCTGGTTCGGTTGAAACACGCCTCATAATCACAGCCCAATGGAGTGAACCAATCAGAGCAACGAAGCAACGGATTGTTAAATGTCAACAGACAGAGCTCAACTGCACTGTGTTGCCAAGTCCGCGTTTTTTTCCACGGTTGTTTTCTATGTCCAAAGGTTGAAGCGACTATTATGTGATATATAGACCCATGAGTGCGAATTTTAGCAGCAACCTTGCCAAAATAACACATTTTACCCCCCAAACACCATTTTCCCCCCGGAGAACCCCCCGAGAAGTTTAGGGCTAGTAGTTGGCGGATTTTGCTGTAAAAACTTGGCAACCCTGTCTGCACACGCGCTGGAATAAACGATCTTTGCCGGTGTTGTAAAAAAATAAAGGAATTTATTGATACACAGAGTACTTACCCAACATGATCATCTTTGAGAGAAATTATGAAGGTGAATGCAGATACAAACAAGCTCTCCGTTTAGGATTTGAGTAAATAGGCTTGTTTGAGATCCATTGGCTCTGCGCAGACTGATCAGCATATGACATCAAAGTACCGCGAGAACGATTGTAGAGCAAACTACTCCTCATGCTTTTGAATCTCTCTCGCGGTACTTTGATGTCATACACCGATCGGTCTGCGCAGCGCCAATGGATCTCGAACAAGCCTAAAAAAATCCAAGCTCCTTTGATGACGTGCATGATTACGTTCCTGTTGATCATCTGTCCAAAGCCCGCCCTGATCATTTCATTGGTCCGAACAGTTTCTGTTCGGAGATAATTACTCCTCTATGGAGAAATGCCATTTCGAATTGCCCGACCTAAAAATGTTGTGGGCAGGGCTAAATTCGGCTGGCATCCAGGCTAATTTGATGCCCTAGGCAAGATGGTACTTGGTGCCCCTTGGATCAAGATTTAGCACTAACATTACATGTTACCAGTTTAAGTTGTGGAAACACTGGTACTGTTTTATTTTTGTAATGCATGTTGTTGTTTTATATGTTGGTTGCGTTTTAAAAATTGTACCCTGAATCCAGTAGATGGCAGCAATCTCCCACTAAACTATGCACATTCATGTTTTCACCATGAATTAAACAGAGAAATGTAGATATTTAATGTGCATTTTATTTCATTTTTAAAAATGCTATTTTAAATAAGCCTGTATATAAATATCATTACTAATTTCTGAAAATACATCTTAAAAATGCCATATATCCCCTTAAAATTGCACAACTGTAAAAGGTTACATTAGGCTTTTAAAAAGTGATGTGTTAACAAAAACTGACATTTATTTTTACAAAATTACACTGAGTACCCATAACAGCTGCTTGCATAAAATTTAAGGTAAAAATAGCTGGAATTAATTAGCGTACATTCATAGTTTACTATTTAATTAGATAAACTGTTCATTCATTACATCCCTTTGCCTCTGTCTTTATCCCTTCCCTTTATCCCTTATCCTCCCTGCATCAGTGGGCTTCAGTCTTTTTGACACAGTGAATTTGGCCATCTGTCATAAATAATCAGTCAACTTGCACTGTCTGGCGCAAGCGATCAAGCACCCTAAAAAACGAAAGCAATCCTGTCTACATTAGATGCGTGAGAGGCGACGCGGCACAACCCATTCCCAATGTTAATCTGATCGCGTGTTCTATATCTGACGCACTAAAGCACTCGCTGGGCGGGTTTTTTTTTTGTTTGTTTTTTGCGGTACTGATTTTGGGGCCCCTATGGACGAGTGGTGCCCCTAGCATGTGCCTATGCTGTGGGCCAGTCCTGCACATTATACTCCATCAGGTCTATTGTGGTCTCAAAATTCTGACCAGCTGATAATACCTAGAATATCTAAATCAACTGCAGGCGGTCAGTTTTACTATTTAGCACCTAAACTCTGGAACAGTGCTACAAGTGCACATCATATTTATTTAATAGAAAACAAAAGGGTGATTCACACTCAAAGAGGCTGTTTATATGTGTGTTTTATATCAGGTATGTTTTCTATGTTAAACAATTTTCTTGTATAATGTGATTTCTCAGCTCAATTTTAGTTCCATGCTCCCTTTTGAAATGTTACTGAATTGGGCAGAAAGGATGATTTTCACTCTCTAAAGACCCTTTCACACTGCGATTCCGGCAAATACACGGATAATGCGACCCGGCATTTGTTCCCGGGCCGCTAGATTTGGTCCATTCACCCTGCCAGCGAAATGCCGTAATATGTGCGCTTTCACACACACCGCTTAACGGTCCTGGGTCGAGTTGACACGTGACATCCTGATGTGACGTATAATGGCGAGCGATCTCAGCTTCAGCGCGGATAGTAAGGAGCTCCGTGGTCTCGACTTGTGTCCAGTTTGCGCACATTTCTGCTTGTTTAATTTTAGTTTCTTTTGTATATGAACACTCTCTGCGTTTAAAACACCGACGAGCTCTTCTGGCACTGCTGGGTTGTATTATTAAAAAATCAAGCTCTAGGAGTCGCACAATAACTACGTACACGTTGCGGCATTAGTTTCGGCTTTTGTTCACACAGCGCTCGTCCCGGGTCGAATACCACAATATTACTAGGTCCCCGACCCGGGTCGAATTCAGTAATCAATCCCGGGACGTGGTTGCTTTCACACAGAAGGCGACCCGGCAATGTTCCGGGAATATTGCGGGTCCGACGTGCAGTGTGAAAGGGGCTTAAGAGGAATAAAAGATAAAGTGAAACTGCTGCCTGTTGTACGTGTATAAATCCATAAGTCTTTCATAACTGGAGCCACACAAAAAAAAAAGATTTTTTATAGATGTAATTTAGTTATTAATTAACACGTCTCAATCATTTCAGGTTTCTGAAAGAATATTGTTGACTTGTGCCATCCATATGCTCTGTATTATAAAACTGTTTATAATTCTGAGGCAGGAACAGATTTTAAAACATTTCCAAGGTTTGTCTCAGCTTGATAAATTAAATGATCTTTACTGGAATGAGATGGCTGTTTTCAGCAGCTCAGTTAACGTGGAGCGGATGTTGTTTCTCTCGGTTATTTGGCATCAACGAGCGCCCCCTGGAGGAAAAATTTGCTGCTCAATGTGTGCGGTAGGTGTTCACGGCAGCTGAGAGCGTGTTTGCGGCAGCTGGAGAGCGCGAACCTGAAGAAATGAAGATAGATGAGAGAACGGACAAACCACAAGAGGTAAAAAAACACGTAACTAAAGCCCCGTTTCCACCAAAATTACCCGGAACAATTTGTACCAGGAACTTTTTTTACAGGAGCTTTTCTCCTCCCAGACCTGCTACTGTCTGCGTTTCCACCGCGATGTAAAGTACCGTGAAGATTAGGCAAATTAGTCCGGTGATGTAGGACTGCTCCTCCAAGTCAGTGACGGACAGTAATCATTTTTGCACGATACTAAATAACTTTTTTTCCCCATTCCGATTGAAAGATTTAGTGGACTGTTTACATGAGATGTTATCTAAACCGATCTGGTGTTTACATGTGATGACTTTCAATCGAAATCATTTTGTGACATGCGGTTTGTCTGCTGCTTAAAAAAATGTCAACGCTGTTTTCTCCAGCAGCTGGAGTGTGTTAACTGTAGCCATAGCAACTCTTAACGGCCACCAGGGCTAATACAGTATTATATAAGCTATTTATTTGTTGTAAAGTGTAATAATCATCTCAGAAAAAAAAGAATTCTTCTGTCAGGCGTTAAAGTAAAAACTGCCTGGGGCAATATACGCTGTGTCATTACTCCAACATTATCTTCATAACTTACGAAATAAAAAGTTTACCCCTCAGAAAAATGAGCTTTCCTCTCTTGTCAACATGAGCGCGGCGCACGCTGTCACGTCATGTAAGGACACACACTTAAAAGTAATTGGTCAGGTCGTTAACATGGTTAAAAAAAGACTGTTAATTTTTTTTATAACAAGTATGGAAGAGATTCAAGCTGTGCTGCTTTTGCTGGTTATGTATAACGTTAGGTTTACTAAAGAGGTAATTAACAACGACAGAAAAGAGCAGCATATTCAGAAAGCTTGTAAAGCTAGATTTAAAATGACAATGTATATCATTATCAGCTATTACGGACATTGCACGTGAGATGGCTGAGACGAACGCGCGCCATCAGACAGAGAGCAAGACTGATATTTACTGAGCGTAGACCGAACCTCGCAAAAGACTTTTAAAAATGTAGGTTGAAATAAAAGGCTGCGTGAGCTCAACCAATCAGCATGTTCAGCGCCCAAGTCCCGCCCTCGAAAGTTCCTGAACTTTGAAAAAGTACTACCTCGCGAGCAGGGCCGTTTGGAGAGGGAAATATTTACCCGGAACTTCATTTAGACCCTGGTTCCTGCGGTCTAAACACACCGAGTGCCACCCCAAAGTTCCTGGTTCCTGGGTACAGTTCCTGCGGTGGACTTGATATACTGGATTCAGTCAAATTAGTATTGAATATAGGTGTAATATTACTTAAATATGTCAATAAGACAAATAACAGTTGGATGTGAATTATTGGCGTAACTTAGTAATGATGGGCCCCAGTGCAGGCTATTACGAGGGGCCCCCTGGACTGCACAGGGGAGGGTCAGAGTGAGGGTATGAAAAAATGATAACACTTTACTTTAGGGTCCAAATCGGGATATTGGCTGTTTATTACTTATAAATCAGATATTAAGGCCTTATTCTGTATGACCGTATTGTAGGGCCTACATTCCTTAATTGTAATAAAGGCACAGTTTTAGAATCACTGAGATTCCAAATGTGAGGTAGTTAGGGTGGTTCGGGCACATGCTCCGCCAAGAAAATTTTAATTTCTATAATCTATATGTGCATTTTAAGATGTTCTAAAGGACACAAAATTAGATAACAATAAAGCTTTGAAACCATGTCAGCGACTGATATGGTTGTTTACATTTTCAAAAAAACTAAATCTAGTCAACTGATATTTATGTTTTATGAATAATTTTCGTAGCCATGTTAATTTATTGAAGGCTACCAGGAAAGGTAACTACATTTATTAAATTATTTCACATTATGCACACATTCATTAGGCAACTAATCTTATGCCCAATACAGGCAGAAAAAAACCTGAGCTTTTTTAATTTCCTGAAGGCTACAATTGGAATTGTTTTAGACTGTTTTAGTTGGTCGCCCATTTAAACCAACTAAAAGCAGTAGCCTACCGGTATATTAGTTTCTTATGGTACTTTTTGCGTGTCTCTCCAACACACACGCTCGTGTTCTTGATAATACTTTGCTTTGTGGTAAAAATAACATTGAAATACCTTTGCAGCGTTATATGGTTAATGAACATCCCAATGCTGTTTAGATGAATCGCCGAGGTGAATATGTATAAAATAAATCGCAACTATATATAAAATAAATCGGCTAAGTTTTCTTTAAAGCTACACTGTGTGATATTTTCCCCCATCTAGCGGTAAAAAGGTATATGACCATCCAGTGAATAATAGTTTCTGTTCCTCTCAATTTCGATTTTGTTTCAACTCCTACGGTGGCCGATTTAGCGGCTTCCAGTTCGACCTCTTCGGTGAGTGTTGCTCATGTTGCTTCAAGTTATGAGGTTACTTTTGAAAACTATTATAATTCGCAGTTATTTAATTTGCCAAATGAACTATAATCAAATTAATCTATGTAAAATGAATAATAGTTTTACGTTTTCGTTATTTTTTACCATTTCTTTGCTCACATCAGCTATCAGGTTCCCAGACGAATGCAAGCTAATCTTAGTAAAGTAACTTTCATCAGTGCTGTAGTTATTCTGTATATTGTACGACATCACTAGCGTAAGGCAAAGTTTACATTGTAGGCTATATCATATCCTTTAATGACCTACCAGTGCCCCATTCGTAGGCTAGTCATTCGTAGGCTAGTCATATTTACATCGTACAATAATATGTCTTAAATGAATAAGATTACAGGACTGATGTAAAAGTAAAGGTGAAAGTCTCACTTAGAAACAGCTAACTTACACTAGCATTATCAGATTAGACTACATTAATTGTGTATACAATAAAATAAATGAAAAATAACTCAAATTTAAAGTGCCTACATATATAGCCTACAAATTATAATGCAATTAAAATATTAATCTCATGTTATCCATCATAGAACATGGATTTATGTTACAAGGTAAACAATACTTTTTCATCATTGACGCGAGGAAAACTATCCTAGACGTCGTTCTAGTGTTATGCACAGCACACCATGATATAATTAGCCAAGCAACAATACAACTTCCAATATACACAAATAGGCTGAATTAATATTACCTGTCGAGAAGAAAGCAGGCAACGTCGGCGTCCTTTTTGAAATCGTTGCTCCTCATGAGCTCTTTCCATCTTGGAAAGGCCACTCCAATATTTACTTTTGTCTTGTTGATTTGCCTGTTGCGTTGCCGTCTTAATTCTCTTTTCCGCTTCCTTGGCGACTCTGGCAAATATCCTCGAGAATAAGAGTGATCCTCCATCATCATATAGCAGCCTCAGCAATCCCCCTCTTCACATTCGACACAGTGCCATCGAGTGTCAAAACGCGAAAAGCGAAGCTTGAATTTACGGGTATGTCCCTCTTTGGCAAATGTACTTTCAAGATGGAGGGGCAACATGGGGACCGACATTCGAACCCCTCATCCGTATGTATTTTCAATGGTATATTATAAACTTACGAGAATACTTTATTACTTGAAAGAAGTAAATATAAATTAATGAGCACATATATTTTTGAAAGAACTAAGTGATTTTAGCTAAGAATAAACTAAAAAAGTTACACAGTGTAGCTTTAACCCTCTGGCTGACGAACACGCCAACGTGTTCTGATGGATTTTTCCTCACTAGTCGTGACAGTGGATAAAAATTGCAATACTCCGTAATATTTGGCCATACAGATAAATTTAAAACATAATTATAAACAAAAAATGTTTTTATTTGTGTAGTCACAATAACAACAAAACTTTGTGCTTTTGTAAAATAAATAAAAAGGTGCACTTTCTGTCTGCCAGAGAATCTGAAACTCAGTGAATACTTATCACATAAACAGGAAACATACATCTAAAGAAAGCTTGAAATCAATACTTTAAATAAAACTATTCATATTTTAGAGTGAGTTGTGGAGCTCGCTGGCATAGAGAGGAATATCTAGTGGAGTGTCACACCACTCTGCTTCGCTCACATGCTCTAATGAAAAGGTGGTCAGTATCCTAAGCCCGGCGGTAGAGCGCAAATACCGTGTGATTTTCGAATCTGAAACCAGTGCATTACATTTGAAATGTGAGTGTCACAATATCCTGCAGCTTCACTGTCTGTAGTTACACCCCTGATGTGAGTGTTTGTAAATCTACATATTTTTGAATTGTTTCATGCATAAAGGTCTAGTTCGACTTAGTTCATATTTTTAGATAACAATTATAAGAGCTGTGAAAAATAACCAATTTCAAACAATGAATAAACTTTATTTATATAGTGCTTTTACAATGACAGTTGTTTCAAAGCAGCTTCACATTATTAAACAGGACAATATTACAACAAAATTTTATTTGGCTAATTTGATTTGGATGGTTTACAGAATCAAATATGACCTAATTAATAAATTTAATTTGTATAACTTGGATCCAAATATTAGTGTCCCCAACTGAGCAAGCCAAGCCAAAGGCGACAGTGGCAAGGAACCAAAACGCCATCAGGGCATGAAGGAGAAAAATAAACCTTGGGAGAAACCAGACTCAGTCGGGGTGCTAGTTCTCCTCTGGCCTATTATTAAACAGTGTAGTGTTGTCAAAAATATCAATATTTTGATATGTATCGATACTGGAATATCTGAAACGATACGATTCTCAGTTTTTACAGTATCGATACCAGCTGCGCTCTCCTCTCTGACTGAAAGCGAGTTGACACACACCGGCATATTCTCACTCAGCCCTGTTAACATCTTGGTTACGTATGTAACCCTATTTCTACCAGAAAGACTCGGGAGATAGAATGATAAATGTAGCATACATTTATTGACAGCCCAGCAAGCATAATAAAGTTTTGGCATAGGCCCCGTCCATAGTTTATAATCCGAGGGTAGCGGATCAGCATATTCCTGCCTGAAGATGAATACCCTTTGGAGGTATGGACGGAACCATCCTGGTGGTGGTGGGGAGGATGGAGGTTATTGTCGCATCGGCATCTGCGAACTCAAACGTGTAAGTACGACCTTTATACAGAAAATATGAAGACGTGATTGGCCAGAGATTAGGTTAATAAGTGACTAAGTGATTAAGTCTTCCTGGCAGAACTTAAGCTGAAGCTTCCATTTCCCTGAGGGGAACGAGACGCTGCGTGATTGTGTCGTGAAGCGCGTGTAGAACCAGTCCATTCAGGAGAACGATCGTCATCGACGTGGTGACGTCATCGACCGGAAACTATAAAGCGTCCGCAAACACAAACAGGAACTAGCTTCTGAAACAGCCTGAAGTAAGTGATCACGGGCATGCCGGGAGTATGGCCGGGCGACGCAGCGTCTCGTTCCCCTCAGGGAACTAGGGTTACATACGTAACCGAGATGTTCCCTATCTGGGAACTCGAGCTGCGTCGAAACGCTGTAAGAACGCTTATACCCACATCGCCATAGGACCAAGTGCTCGTATGTGTGAAACTGTAGCGCACACGACTACGATAACACCTGTGCCCCAACTGTAGATGCAACATCCAATTCGTAGAACCTTAGGAAATTTAGCGGCGAAGACCAGCCTGCCGCGTTACAAATATCTTGGAGGGAAGCCCCCGACAGAAGAGCTTTAGAAGCAGCCATACCCCTGGTAGAATGCGCCGGGACAGCCAGAGGAGACGGCTGTCCGACCGCTTCATAAGCAAGTGAAATGGCCTCGACCAACCACTTGCTCATTCTTTGCTTAGACACGGGTGCTCCCTTCTTAGGAGCTCCGAAACAGACAAATAGTTGATCAGTCTTTCTCCACAGGGCAGCTCTCTGGACGTCCGTGTCAAGTGCCCTAACTGGGCAAAGCAGATTTAACTTTTCCTGGTCTGACGTCACGAAAGGAGGAGGACAGAAGGCTTGCAGAGTGACGGGACCCCTAGGGCTCGTAGGAACCTTGGGGATATATCCTGGTCTGGAGTGAAGGAACGCCTTTACCATGCCAGGCGCAAACTCTAAACATGAGGGCCCTACCGACAGGGACTGAATATCCCCAATTCTTTTAAGGGACGAGATGGCCAGTAAAAAGATAGTTTTAAGGGTGAGGAATTTTTCTGATATTTCCTCTATCGGAAAACAATGGCCAAATCCCAGGTCGGGACCCTCGAATGTACAACCGGCCTCAACCTTAAAGTGCCACGGAGGAAACATGTAACTAGAGGGTGTCTTCCCAAAGACACTCCACCCAAAGGAGTGTGAAAAGCAGCTAAGGCCGCCATGTACACCTTTATTGTGGAGGGGGTCAACCCTGCCAAGAATCTCGCCTGCAGTAACTCCAGCACTGTACCAACCGGGCAGTTAACTGGGTCCAACTGGCGTTCTCTGCACCATGCTGAGAACAATCTCCATTTCAGAGCATACAGTTTCCTCGTGGATGGAGCTCTGGAGTGCAGGATGGTCTCTACGACCTCAGTCGAGAGACCCTCCTACTAGGAGCCTGGCCCCCTCAGAGGCCAGGCCAACAGTTTCCATAACTCTGGGCGGGGATGAAGGAATCTCCCGCCCGCTTGAGAGAGGAGATCCCTCCTGGTCGGAATCTCCATGGGAGAGCCTTCCAGGAGAGATATTAGGTCCGAGAACCAGATTCTGGTCGGCCAGTACGGAGCCACTAGAAGTACACGGACTCCGTCCCGGCGTACCCTCTCCAGAACTCCCGGAAGCAGAGCAATCGGGGGAAATGCGTATAGGGGCAGCCTCGGCTACTCCTGTACCATGGCGTCCAGCCCCAGCGGTGTGACAGAGAAAACCACTGAGGACAGTGGGAATTCTCTGCCGAAGCAAACAGGTCTATTTCTGATTTCCCGAATCTTTGCCACAGGAGCTCTACCGCCTCGGGGTGGAGTCTCCATTCCCCGGGCCTCGGCCCCTGCCTCGACAGGATGTCCGCTTCCTGATTTAGGACCCCTGGGATGTAAACTGCCCTGATGGAAAGCAGTTTCCCTTGGGCCCACAGGAGGATCTGAGGTGCCAGTTTGTATAGGGGACGGGACCTCAGACCCCCCTGATGGTTTATGTAGGCGACCACCGATGTGTTGTCTGTTCTGACTAATACATGATGGCCCCTGAGGTCGGGCAGGAACTGTTTCAATGCAAGAAACACAGCGAGCATCTCTAGCCGATTTATGTGCCATAGCCGCTGATGTTCCTGCCATAGACCCTGGGACGAACGAAACTATGGTCGCGTCGCACCCCACCCCGTGAGGGAAGCATCTGTCGTTAGCGTTACGCGACGAACATGATCTCCCAGCACAGGTCCCAGAGCACGAAGGCATCGCCGCGAGACTTTGATCGTGCGGAGTGGATTTCCCCTCGGCGAGACCCCTTTCGTTCTGAGCCACCACTATAACGGCCTCATGTTCAGCAGGCCAAAAGGTATCACGTTGGACGCAGCCGCCATGAGGCCTAACAGTTTCTGGAACTGCTTTACAGTGACAGCACGGTCTAGCTTCAGTTCTTTGACTGTTACCAGGATCGATGCTATGCGTGTCGGCGATAATTGCGCCCACATAATTACCGAATCCCAGTTCACGCCTAGAAAGGTGGTTCTCTGAGCCGGAGAAAGCACACTCTTCGTTGCGTTCAATTTCAACCCCAACATCGACATGTGCGCGAGAACGACATCTCGATGCTGAACCGCCATCTGCTCGGTGTGAGCTGAAATCAGCCAATCGTCGATGTAATTGAGTATGCGGATGCCCTGCAGACGCAACGGCGCCAGAGCTGCATCCACACACTTGGTGAATGTGCAGGGTGATAGTGCTAGACCGAAGGGAAGTACCCGAGCATTGCGGCGGGGTTGGCAGCGTGGCCCCCAGAGGGCACCGCAGGAAGACGGGTACCGTGTACTGAGGTAAGCACAGTCTTCCTGCGGAGGGGACTACCCTCAGCGTCCTGACACTTCTGGCGTCAGGAACGCTTCGACGAGGCCTTGGCGATGAGGACTGTCCTCAGATCAGCCCTACCCCTCGAAGGCCTCGTCTGAGATCGCTGCCCCGCCTCCCAGTCTCTTTGCGGAGGAGTACGGGTGGCGACGCTCTGCCGCTGTTGCGCCCTGTGTGAAGAGCTCGTACTCGGCTTGGGCTGCTGTTTTTCAGCTGCAGCCCCAGGGACTTGGATCCGGAGAGGGAGAAACTGCTTTAGCGCCGCTTCCTGTTTCTTTGACTCCTGGAACCTCTCGGTGACAGATTGTACTGCGTCACCGAAGAGGCCTGCAGGGGACAGCGGCAAAAAGCTCTTCTCCCTCTCCTTGATTTCGGTGGGGTTAAGCCATAGATGCCTCTCCGTGGCCACCAAGGCTGCCATAGAGCGGCCCACACATCTGGCCGTCTCCTTCGTGGCCCGGAGAGCGAGATCGGCAGAATGTCTAAGCTCATTTATGACGTCGCCCCCCACCTCATCTCTACCATCCAAGTCCCACAGCAGGTCAGCCTGGTACGCCTGCATGATGGCCATAGTGTGCAGGCATGCCGTGGCCTGACCTGCCGCCGAGTACGCTTTACCCACCAACGCCGATGTTGTCTTTAGTGGCTTGGTGGGTAAAGTCGGGGCCTTAAGGGACGATGCTGACGAAGGCGAGAGATTGCTCGCAAGCGTCTCTTCTACATTCGGCATCGCCCCATAACCATACTGCTTCAGCCCAACGATGTTGCTATATGTCGACGTTTGTGGGCTGAAAACCCGATATGATGCCGGTTTCCTCCACGATCTAGACACCTCGGTGTGCAGATCGGGGAAGAACGGCAGGCCCCGACTTTGAGGCTCTGCTGCACGAGAGGGCAGAAATCTCTCATCTAGCTTGCTTTGTCTTTTGGGTTTTTTTCAGTTGGCCAGTCGATGTTTAATCTGGCCACCGCTCTCGTGAGCACCTCAATGAGCTCTTCACTAGCAGGTGACTGAAGTGGCGAGTCTTCAGTTGCGATGCTCTCAACATCCACCTCCTCAGAGCTGGATAGTTGGAGCACCGGCGCCCCACCTGGGGGGGAAGAAACCGCAGGGCGGGCTTCCAAACCCCGAGACGAGGCGCTGGACGGTACAGGTGAGGGCTGAAATAAGGCTGGGCCCATCTCAAACCCCTCTGCAAGGTCCATTTGTGAACCCCACGACTGAAGCCTCCGCTCTGCCTCGGCAGCAGCGGGACCCGAGCCGTGGGGATCACGAGCCGAGGCACCCTCCTCGAAGAGTGCCCGGTGGGAGCGCAGCGTTCTTAATGGAAGCAGCTCGCAGTGCTCACAAGCAGCCCCCTCGAGGGCTGCCTGGGCATGCTGCGCTCCCAAACAGATAACACAAAGAGCGTGTGTATCCCCACCCGTGATGTAGCGTGGGCAGGGATGAACACACCTCTTAAACTGTTCGCTCGCCATTTGATCTCTTATTTTCTCTTTTTTGTT
The DNA here is from genome assembly GCF_024679245.1 of Pseudorasbora parva. Taxonomy (NCBI): domain Eukaryota; kingdom Metazoa; phylum Chordata; class Actinopteri; order Cypriniformes; family Gobionidae; genus Pseudorasbora; species Pseudorasbora parva. The sequence goes on from NC_090179.1 coordinate 42,373,699, forward strand.
AATATATATAGGAATATTTAACAAAGGGTGGAAAATTCTCTCTCATAGACAGACAAAAACACCAAATAGACAGACAGGTTCACACAGATCGCTTACTGAAGGCACAGAAGCTAGTTCCTGTTTGTGTTCGCGGATGCTTTATAGTTTCCGGTCGATGACGTCACCACGTCGATGACGATCGATCTGCTGAATGGACTGGTTCTGCACGCGCTTCACGACGCAATCACGCAGAGGCGTTCTCACAGCGTTTCGACGCAGCTCGAGTACCCAGATCAAGGTCAAGGTCAAGGTATCATTTATTGTCTCCCTTAGGAGAAATTTGTTTTGGATGAGAGAACTGCTGCACATCAACATACACAGACATACATCCCATACGTACATCAATTCATGAAACCCTACTCTCCAAACATGATAATTCTTAAAAAAATACCTATTAAATATACACATAATTATATAATATAAACATTCTGTAAAAACACGATTGCCATAGTTAAAATTGCTCATTAAGTGCTTTTATCGACAACGGGACAAATGAATGTTTATAACAATTATGCTTGCATAGAGAGGGACCCTATATCTCCTTCCAGAGTTCATCAACACATACTCAGAGTACAATACATGAGAAGGGTCCAATATAATCTTATAAACCTGCTGTATCATAGATGTATCAAAAATTCCTTGTATACTATTTAGTGTCCTTACTCTAATAATTTTACCTGCAACCTTTATTAAATTGCTTATTTGAGCTCTTGTTTTCACCGTCAAATTTCCAAACCAAATAATAATTCCATAACGCAAAACAGACTCAATTGTAGCCTTGTAAAAAATATACATAACATTCCTACTAACTCCAAACGATCTTAGCCTTTTTAAAAAGTGTAAGCGCTGATGAACTCGTGAACAGACATTTAGAACATGTGTGTGCCATTTCAGCTCACTGTCAATGTGGACTCCCAAATATTTATAAGAAGCCACCTGTTTAATCTCCTGACCATGAATTACAACAGAGCTCCTGTCACCTACTGATCTGGGATCTAAAATAACCTCATTTGTTTTTGTACCATTGATCAGGAGGAGATGTGCATCACACCAGCCTGTAAACCCCTCCACAGCTGCTTTATACTCCTCAATGCTGGAGTCTTTTGATAACAAATTCACAATTACCGTATCATCTGAGAATTTTATTACAAATTGATTAAATTGATGACTGGAGCAGTCATTAGTGTATAAAGTAAAAAGAAAAGGCGAACTTACGCATCCCTGTGGTGACCCTGTACTACTTACTGCTACATCAGATAGTACAGAGTTGATTTTTACTTGTTGTGACCTATTTATCAAAAAAGAATGATACCAATTTATTAAAGAAGAATTCACATTTAAATTAAATAGTTTCTCCTCCAAAATAAGTGGTTGAATTGTATTAAACGCAGAGCTAAAATCTATAAAAAGCAACCTAGCGTAAGCAACTGGGCTTTCCAGATGCTTCAAAACAAGGTGCATTAATGTTGAAATAGCATCATTGGTACCACGGTTGCTTTTATACGCACATTGATAGTGATCTAAAGATGGCTCCACTTGTCTTCGCAGCTCTCCTACCACAATCTTCTCCAATGATTTCATGACATTAGATGTCAGGGCCACCGGCCTATAATCATTATTGTCCTGAGGAGAAGAATGTTTTGGAACTGGAATTATAAAAGATTTTTTCCAGAGCTCTGGTATTTTATGCAAATCAAGTGAGAGCTGAAAAAGCCTATGCCAGGCTGGTGTGAGCTCCTCAGCAAACGTTTTTAAAAGAAAACATGATATTCCATCAGGTCCTGTTGCTTTGTTAAGATGCACATTTTTAAAAACCCTCCTAAGAGCACCTAAGTCTATTAATATTCTGTCATTACAACTATTATGATTTATTTTACCTAATATTTCACTACATTCTTTAAAAGTATCAGTCTCAAATCTCATATAGAACTTATTCAGTTCATTTGCTTTATCCCTTTCGTTGCAGGCTACCATCGGTTTCCCTTTTGGAGGCATGTTAGTCATTCCCCGAATTGAGTTCCACAGTCCTTTTGTGTCCGAATTTAGCAGTTGTTGTTCAGCCCGATCCTTAAATTGTATCCTCGCTGACCTCAGTTGCCGGTTAAGGTCTTTTTGTACTGACCTAAGTGCCACAACGTCCCCCGACTTGAAGGCAACTTTCTTCAATTTTATAGAATCTTTAATCCCCCGTGTTATATACGGTTTATTGTTGGGATATGACTTCACAACTTTTTGAGGTATAATTAAGTCCTCACAAAAGGAAATATATGCAGTAATTGATTCAGTTGCCTTATCTATATCTGCATCCTGATAAAAAATGTCCCAGTCTGTACAAAGAAAACATCCTCTCAGCTCCTCTATACTGTCATTGGACCACACATTTACCACCTTGGGTGCTGGTTTGTGGGACTTAAAAACTGATCGGTAAGTAGGGAGCAGATGGATAGCGTTATGATCTGAGTTACCTAGGGGGGGTTTGGCTTTAGAAACATATGCATCCTTGATATTACCATAGCACTTATCAAGAGTGTTTTCTTTCCTTGTACCACACTTTACATATTGAAAAAACCCCGGTAAGGACCTCTCCAGCCCACACTGATCAAAATCACCAAGAATCAAGAAAGATGTATCAGGTTTGTTTTGTAAATGCCTATGAACACAGTCAGTAATTTGACTGGCTGCTCTGCTAACATTCCCACTGGGTGGAATATACACAGCGCAAACAAAAATGTTAGTAAATTCTCTTGGTAGATAGTATGGCCGTAATGTTATACACAGTAATTCTACATCAGGATTGCATATGCTGTCTCTAATTGCAAAATTACGACACCAGCTTTCGTTAACATATACACAAACTCCCCCACCTCTCTTTTTCCAGAGTTCTCATCTTTGTCCAGACGTACATGTGAAAAACCGTTGATTTGTATTAAACTGTCTGGTACCTCATTGGACAACCAAGTTTCAGTAAACACCATCAATCCAGACTCACGATACTCATAACAAGCTCCAACTTGTGTACGCAGCTCATCCAGGTTGTTCCACAGGGAGCGAGGATTGCAGAGTAACACTGGTGGCAATGGTAATTTGCTGGCTCTACGGATACGCTGCCTAACGCCGCCTCTCTTGCCCCGCTTCCTGGCACACTCCTTAGGTATATCTTTCATCAGGTTGATCGACGGTACCCCGCCACAACTCCGCAAATCCAGAAGTTCCGTTCTGCTGTATAACATCGGTCCGAAGTCTGTCAACTCATGTGTAACTCCAAACGCAGCGCAGCTAGTCATCATTAGCCACGCCACCATCACCAGTTCTGTATTCCTCCATCTTAATCGTAATCCTTTCCAGCTGATACTCGCGTATTGCATTTACAAAAAAGCAAGCACAACAAAAACAAACAAGTAATGAGCAGCGAGAACTCTCCTCCATGTCGCCTGCAGGGCAGAGCCATCTTGGATCTGATGTTCGATCGTTGAGTATAATTTCTCTCAACGATCGAACGATTAGATAGGGAACCTCTGAGCACGGCGAACACACGTTCTGCAGGACTTTTTCCTCATGACAGTGTGTTAGTGTTAGTGTGTGATCGGTCTGAATTTCTGAATGTTAAGAGCTTGCTTAAGTACTGGGGAGCTAAACCATTTAGTGCTTTGTAAGTAATAAGCAAAATTTTAAAATGTATGAGATGTTTAATAGGGAGCCAGTGCAGTGTTGACAGAACTGGACAAATATGATCATACTTCCTGGTTCTAGTAAGAACTCGAGCTGCTGCGTTTTGGACTAGTTGGAGTTTGTTTATTAAGCGAGCAGGGCAACCACCCAGTAGAGAATTACAATAATCTAGCCTTGAGCTCATGAACGCATGTACTAACTCTTCAGCATTTTGCATTGAAAGCATGTGCCATAATTAAGATATAATAATTTTAAGATGGTAGAATGCAGTACAGATGCTAAAAACGTGGCTTTCAAATGAAAGATTGGTATCAAAGAGCACACCCAGGTTCCTGACTGACGATGAGGGCTTGACAGAGCAGTCATCAAGTCTTAGACAGTATTCTAGGTTAGTCGATCCAAGCACTGAGCCCTGGGGTACTCCATACTGAACTTGTGGTGTGACATTTCTTGATTTATTGCTACAAACTGATAACGGTCAGATAAGTACGATTTAAACCATGCCAATGCAATTTCACTAATGCCAGCATAATTTTTGATTCTATTCAAAAGAATATTGTGTTAGATTATATAGAATGCAGCGCTAATATCGAGTAACACTAATAGAGAGATACAACCACAATCAGATGATAAGAGTAAATCATTTGTAACTCTAATTAGAGTAGTGTCAGTATATAATACAGTATAAATCCTGACTAGAAATCCTCACAGATACTATTTCTTTCTAAAAAGGGACATAATTGTGAGGATACTGCCTTTTCTAGTATTTTTGATAGAAACGGTAGATTTGAGATTGGCCTGTAATTGACTAATTCTTTAGGATCAAGTTGCGGTTTTTTAATAAGTGGTTTAATTATAGCCAACTTAAAAGTTTTCGGTACATATCCTAATGTCAAGGATGAATTAATTATATTAACCAAAGGATCTATGATCTCTGGACATATCTCTTTTAATAGCCTAGTTGGTATGGGGTCAAGCATACATGTTGTTGATTTTGATGATTTAACAAGTTTAGCCAATTCTTCTCCTCCTATAGCAGTGGATGAGTGTAATTTTTCCTCAGTGACACTACAATGCTCTGTCTGATGTGATATTGTAGTAGACGGCTGCATAGTTATAATTTTATTCCTAATGTTATCAATCTTACTAGTAAAGAAGTGCATAAAGTCATTACTGCTGTGTTGTTTCCAAACGTCAGCAGTTGAAGCTTTTTTTTATTTAGCCACTCTATCGAATAAATACCTAGGGTTGTGTTTGTTTTCTTCTAAAAGAGTTGAGAAATAAGCAGATTTAGCAGTTTTTATGGCCTTTTTGTAGGGCTGGGCGATATGGCCCAAAGAAATTATCACAATATAATTTTCCATATCAGTCGATATTAATAAATATCACAATAAATGTAAAATCTTCATTTCTTTAAAGTTTAAAGGCATATTTTTGCTCCTCGGTGAAAGATGTAGAAAACAGACAGTTAACTGTGGTTTTAAACTATCCTTTATTGTCAAATCATGACAAACACTTCCCAAACAGGTGAACAATTTATTAAAACTGAGGTATATTTTTTATTAAAATGTAATTTTTTTTACTCTACACTGTATATCAATAATATCATTACTTAATTATGTAAGTAGTAAAACACTAAAAATGCAAACGGGCAAAAAAAAAAAAAAAAGCGTTTTAAGTTAAGAAACATTTTGAGTCCCCCCTCTCTTGCCTCACAGTGGATTGGTCCACCGTGCATTGCTTGCTCTCTCTCTTTCTCTCTTTCTCTCTCTCTCTCTCTCTCTCTCTCTCTCTCTCTCTCTCTCACACACACACACACACGCCCATCTCACTGACACACACCTCACCGACAGTGGGCTGGTTGGGAGAGGAAGGGGAGAGCAAAGTTCAGTATTTGTGGATCTCCAGTAAGGGCTGTCTAGTCTATTTTATTCATTTTAAACATTGGATGAAATTATTTCTCTTTTGTTACAGGCGATGCTGAGTCATTAATACATCACCAAAGACAAACAATTATGATAGCGATGTACAAGTCCGGTGTTTTAGTGATTATAGTTTGGTAGCGTTAGCTTGCAAGTCACCCACTACAACTAAGGCCGGGGACACACTGCAAGCGTGTTGTGAGCGTCTCGGCTGCGTGGCGTGTCCGTTTTTATTTCGGCTCCCATGTTAACCGGTTAGCGCTTGCATACTGCCTGCGTCAGCCGCGCGGCTCACGCGCGGTCCGAGCCGCGCGGAAAACGCGTGCATGCTTCAAATAGAAGAGTCGCCTATTTTTCACGCGACACGCGAGCGTGTTGGAAGCGTTTCTAGGCAAAACAGCATAGGAAAAGGAGTTTATATGCCATTTTGACACGAATACATATTAATAAATGACATTTTCATGTGTGAAAGTCTTTAGGTTAACATAAATGCAGATATACCCAGATAGCACACATACGTCGGGCCGATGTCGGCGCGATGCACAAAGTTCCATCGGAAAGACATCGATCAGAGAGCGTTTGCTAATTGGGACAAAGTCGCCGAGACATCGGCATTTGATCGCGAATGCTGTCCGGCCGACGTGTGGACGATGCAAAACAGCAAATCCTGGCCACTATTCATGGGCTTTCTAGGACCTTTATTTAGGTCGAACCTTTCGGGTTACACCCAGATAGCACACTGGCATAGAATCAACGTTACACTCTCGGCATTAAAGACCAACGTCAGACACTCCATTCAAAACATCAATCTACGCAGATGATTTACTTACCCTATGCTGAATGACGTTGATGTCAGTTAAGTGAAACACGATGTTGATTTCAGTTTGGTACAGTTAACGTTAACACATTTTCTGTTTTAAAAATAGCAAATACTTAATACTAATAAGATACATTAGCCTGTTTATGTAATAATCACACATAACATTCAGTTAACATTGTTTTAATATTTACAGAGCAGTTACAGATACCCTACATGTTTAGAGCAAACAATCTATATAAATATTCAATATGACAATATAATAGAAAAGGCATTTAATAGAAAAATATATATAATAGAAAAGGCATTTACATTCAAATACACAAAGAGGTAGGCTATACAGGTACATAAATTAAAAGCAATATTTACTCAAGAACAACTGATCATGTACCAGACACATTATTTTTATTGGAGCACAAAAGGATATGTCAGTCAGAACATAATGAGACTCAAATCACAGGTTCTTTTCTAATGGTGACTGAGACTATGTGACTCTTTTTGTGTTACACAAAATAAATGCATATGGGTGAGTAGATGGTTTATAAAGAAAGCTTACCCTTGAAAATGTAGGGCAGAAGAATATTGCAGATGAATTGGTTTTCTTTTGCAACTATTGCAGCCTACTATCAGCAAGTGTAAACTCCTTGGTGAAAAAGGTGACAAAGATGTAACCCACATTTTCAATAGCATAGAGAAAATATTTGTAATTACTTTAAAAAATAAAATGCATATTATGAGCCAAAAAAGAGGTTTAAACCACACTGAAAAGTCATTATTAAATACCGATGAGAAGGATGCAATACTAGAGAAACTGGAAAATTAAAGTTTGACCATTGGATGAGAAATACTGATCGAGTCCGCAAAGTCCAGCCAATCTCTTGAATTAAATATTAATTGTATATATATTGACTACAAACAGAATTAATAGTTGTTAATGAAATAGGTTTGGCAATGGTAAATTGAGACTGGAAAAAATATAACCAGAACATCGACTCAAACTATGCATGTGCTGTATAATATCGAGTATTATTTTAGCAAAACTAAGCACTGCTGACAGTGGAGAAAATTTCAGTAAAGTCAATGAGAAAATGTATTAGGATTTGTAAACTTGTAGTTTTCTTTTCTCTCACAAACACAACAGTTACATTTGTACTAATCCTATTCTACAAATCACAAATTAATAAAATCGTGGGCTCATTTTTTCCATCAAGGGGGAAAAAATCATACTCACAATCTCACATCATCTAACAAGTAAAATTTGTCCATGGCTTCACACTTTTGATACATGGGTGCACCAAACGCAGAATAAAGATAGGGTCACACTACACTTTACATTACATTGACGAGAAACCTTTGTATTAAAGTCAAGTAGATATTTTTTTTATATTTTGAATATACTGTTTTTAAATGTTGAATTCATGTTTATATAAAGACTGCAGAGCATGAAGTCATATCATGTTTTGTCATGTTTTTATCATTTGTTAATTTGTAGAATAGGACTTGTGCACCACCAGAAAATAATTTGAAAAGGTTTAACTGTTGTGTTCTTTGTAAGAGAAAGAAAAGTTTGCAACTTCTAAAAAAACATTTTCTCTGACTTTAAGGGTGCTTTCACACCTGCCTTATTTAGTTCAGTTGAATCGTACTAGAGTTCATTTCCCTCTTTGGTGCGGTTCGTTTGGTGAAAGCAGCAATCGCACTCGGGTGCACACCAAAAGCGGACTAAACAAGCGTACCGAGACCTCCTTGAAGAGCTGGTCTCGGTGCACTTTCAAACGAACTCTGGAGCGGTTAGCTGGTGGTGAGAACGTGATCCGGCCTCGAACAGAACCAACTGCAAAAGTACTGATAATATTTTGACTAAACCAGCTGCCATAGTTAGCTGCGCTGACATTATGTGCATGACATTATTACCTGATAGATCGTTGGAAATATTTTCGGAATGAGCGTGTCAGAGGTAAGAATAATTAATGCACGCCTCCGATTGAAGTGACGAGTGATGTGCGCTCGCCGTCTGCAATACGTTGTTTTCAAGTCGCATCCGCGCTTCATTATAGAAAGGTATTGTTTGCATACTGTGGTTAATACACAATATGTAGTAGATTATGGCCAGGGACAAAACCTGCCCGAAGTCGTCTTTCTATAGTGTTATAGTTTGCTGGCTTTTCCTCTTCTGTTGAAATTTTCCCACAAAGTAAATTCTGACCAATCGAAAAGCAGTTTAGGTAATACACCATGGCCAATGAGTGATGTGGATGTTGTCACGTGTTTCAACTGGTCCGGACCAAAGCAATCAGTGTGGTGTGAAAAGGAACCAAAAAAGCTGTAAAATGCAACAATGTATTATTTAATTGTTTGGCCTTGGTTCGGACCAAATTAACTGAACAAGAGATGTGAAAGCACCCTAAGTGCACTGATGTGTGACTATTCTTTACAACTACAAATCCCACTGTCACAGGTGTTCAGTTTTTCTATAATAATACCCTCACAGAACAGGGTAGCAATCAGCCATCCATGCAAAAGCAGAGGTCAGTGTGGTGGACTGTTGGTCCATCTGTCCAGGCCAACATTTGATGTCTTCATGCCTTCAACTGGGGATTCCCAGAGAACCTGTAACAAAAATAGTACAGTTCAAAATCCATTGTACATACTCATTACAAAGTATTGAATCTGGTTACACAAATTATCATACAAGGTTCAATTTAACTTTAGCTCAATATACAATATTTGCAGCATAATATTTTACAAAAGGCACGGTTTTGTCATGCACTCTGAATATTCCATTAATTTGGCAATTTGTGACAAGCCCAGTGACATTGTCACATTTTCTTCTCTATTTAATTTTTATACAAAATGAATGATTAATGTAAAATATAAACAATTACATAACTAAACTGGAAAAATATTAGGGATGTCACAATTCTCAATATAATATTGACCCATTCGGTACGACACCCTTGGATCAATAGGCGCTTGTTGTATTGCATTAATTTCTGTGCATTTTATTTCTCTCTGAATTGGCTCTGTTTTGTGTGCCAATGAGTCTATGCTGATATGAGCAAAATATCCAATCACGATGCACTAAAGTTAGGGGGTGTTTAGCCACGGATGCAATGCTGGTGTCTTAGAGCGGTGAAGTGAGGCTGCAGTGCGCACCACCATCGTTTAAACCTGTGGTGCGGGTGGGGTGTGCGATATAAAGTTAAAGAGTTAGTTCACCCAAAATTAACCCAATAACCCAATAAATTCTGTCATAATTCCTCATGTGGTTGGACACCGGTCAGACCTCCGTTCATCTTCACACACAGATGAAGATATTAGTGTTGAAATCCGATGATTTGATTTAATGGTTTATTTGAAAGGGGACAGTGCAATTTCATAAAACACATGAACAAACATGGTTAAAAAAGCCAGAATTAGCTAAAAGGCTATTTTTCATCTGTAGTCCCCTGGCCAAGATGTAAAAAAAAGCAATTAAATACATATAAAAATATGTATCAGATTGCTCAGAAAGGCCTTCACTGACACCAATGTCATTTCCTCTCTCAAGACCCATAAAGGCACTAAAGACGGCGTTACAAAGCCCATCTCACTACAGCGGCTCTACAATCATTTTATGATAGTAAAGTAGTAAGTAAGGTAGTACTTTTTCAAAGTTCAGGAACTTTCGAGGGCGGGACTTGGGCGCTGAACATGCTGATTGGTTGAGCTCACGCAGCATTTTATTTCAACCGCGGGTTCGTCTCAGCCATCTTACGTGCAATGTCCGTAATAGCTGATAATAATATACATTGTCATTTTAAATCTAGCTTTACAAGCTTTCTGAATATGCTGCTGAATCTGCATATTAGTGCTCTTTTCTGTCATAACCAGCAAAAGCAGCACAGCTTGAATCTCTTCCATACTTGTTATTAATTTTTTTTCACCATGTAAACGACCTGACCGATTACTTTTAAGTGTGCGTCCTTACATGACGTGACGGCGCGCGCCGCGCTCATGTTGACAAGAGAGAATAGTTAATTTTTCTGAGGGGTAAACGTTTTATTTTGTAAGTTATGAAGATAATGTTGGAGTAATGACACAGCGTATATTGCCCCAGGCAGTTTTTACTTTAACTGCGCCTGACAGAAGATTTTTTTTTCTGAGATGATTATTACACTTTACAACAAATAAATAGCTATAAATAATACTGTATTAGTCCTGGTGGCCGTTAAGAGTTGCTATGGCTACAGTTAACACATTCCAGCTGCTGGAGAAAACAGCGTTGACATTTTTGATGAGGCAGACAAACTGCATGTGACAAAATGATTGCGATTGAAAGTCATCACATGTAAACACCAGATCAGTTTAGATAACGGCTCATGTAGACAGTCCACTAAATCTTTCAATCGGTATACACAAAAATGATTTCTGTCTGACATTGATGGAGGAGCAGTCGCGCAGTAGGTTACATCACCAGACTAATTTGCCTAATCTTCTCGGAACTTTAGATCGCGGTCGAAACGCAGACAGATGCAGACAGGGGGGGGTCTTGATGAGTATCTGCTTGGATACTCATCAAGATGGACATGTTGACATACTTCTTGTGCGAGTTTGTCCGTTTAAGCGCAAGACTTGTAAGAGAACTCAATATTTGCGTGCTGTGAGACGTGCGCGCTCTCGGATGATGCACAGAGACAGATCTTCTCAAAGCGCGCTAGAGTTCTCATTCGTGTCTTCTGGCTCTACACTCGGGTGATGAAGGTGAAAATGACTGGTTTTTCTTTTATTATCACTGTTGTTGTAGTGTATAACTGAGGAGCCAGTACGTGTATCTATCGACAGGATAATTTAATAAACAAAGCATAATTTTCAAGTTATAACCCATATTATATAGCTCGGCCATATTGTTTTGGTGATGAAAGTCTTTTGGCAGAAAGCGGAAAATTTGGTGCATCCCTACTAAATAATGACTTCTATAGTGATGGGTGATTTTAAAACACTTCTTCCTGAAGCATCCGAGCATATCGATTCATGACCAAACTGCTGAAATCACGTGACTTTGACGATCCGAATCATGATTCGATACTGATTCATAACGGTTCGAAGCTTCAGGAAGCGGTGTTTTGAAAACAGCCATCACTATATAAGTCGTTATTTAGCTTTTTTTGGCGGACAAAAACTATTCTCATCGCTTCATAAAATTAGTGTAGAACCACTGTAGTGAGATTTTTCATTTTTGGGTGAACTAACCCATTAAATTCATATAACAAGATTATAACAGATAATTCCATTAGATTTTGAAAAATGTAATTCAATTTTGTGGAAAAGTTTTCCTTAATTTAAGTGCGTTCAATAGCTTTGTTTTTGAGTGTATTTTTCAGACTAACAATGTAACATTAAACCTATCAAAATAAATTAAAGGGATAGTTCACCCAAAAATGAAAATGTGATGTTTATCTGCTGACCCGCAGGGCCTCTGAGATGTAGGTGTGTTTGTTTTTTCAGTAGAACTCAGATGAAGATTTTTAACTTTGACATGCATTATACGAGCGATATTAATCCATATTAAACCCCAACCCCTGTGGCTCGTGGCGACACATCGAAACGATCGGTTTCTGTGATAAACACAACTGTATTTGTTATTTTTTTACCTCATATAAGACGAATCTCATTTAGGATGAGTAGGTCAAAATCCCGGCGCGAACGTAGATGCCTCATTCGACCGATCCATCGAGGCACTAATAAGGCATATATCTATGATCGCACCGGGTTTTGACCTTCTTAGATGGAACTAATGGCGTTGGGAATACTAGATGAGATTCGTCTGATATGAGGTAAAAAAATAACACAAATACTGGTGTGCTTCTCACAGAAAGTGATCGTTTTGTGTTTTAAGACATCAATGTGTCGCCACGAGCCGCTGTGTTTAATATGGATTCCTAAGTCTTTGTGTTTTTTACTCTCATAGAAATACACCCCATGACATGCATTATATGAGCAACAGCTGAGTTAAAAATCTTCATTTGTGTTCTACTGAAGAAATAAACACACCTACATCTCGGAAGCCCAGCAGATAAACAGCACAGTCTAATTTTTTGAGTGAACTATACCTTTAATACAGATTGAAGCCTGTTGTTTTCAGTCTTTTGATCTGGGATAGTGGCAGCTATTGGGAAACTCACCATCTTCATGTACTAATTGTAGATGTCATCAAGGCCTTGTCCTGAAAAATCTCAGCACCAAACGCTGGGCTTTATATCTGATCTGGTAATAAGAGCACAGCAATAACTGTAAGAACTCTAATGATATCTTTACCCTCTGACACTGTATTGTGATATAATTCAAACATTTTAGAGGCTAATAGTATGAGCAGTGAGTACGCTGAAAAATAACTTAAATGCCTAAAGTTGTTGACCGCCTGAACCACAGTCAGCATTTAAAGTATTTAAGTATTTAGTAAAAGTATTTAAGACCATAACATCCTGTTATCATAATAGTTAATCATAAATACAAACTATAACACATTACATTTGTCACCTTGTCTAATTTTGCTGATTATTTTACCCTAAAGGCTTTTCAGACGGTCTTACTGTAACAACATGGAGTTAATGTTTTTAAAATGTACAGACCCCCAACTTTTGAACAGTAGTATAATTTTTGAGGTTTTGCTTACCAGTCATCTAGTTTTTAGCCTGAGATTTTCTTCAACAGGAGTGCAGGCCATCAGCATGGAAGAATCTAGGAACATAAACAATTTATCACAGAGCCTATATAATGTCAGGCTTATTAGAAGGAAACAAGCTTGAGCAGAGGTGAAACGCAGATAAGAGAAAGTAGAATATGCAGAGTATACATACAATAATTTCTTAACATAATTTGTTTTAGGCTTACTTCATTTTACATTGCTCAGTGTTACTTACGTGTGGTTGTCAGAACCTTGCAAACTGTAATAAAAAATAATTTTGCAAAAGAAAATAACATGCATGGTGATGTAGGTAAAATATTTATTAAGGTAACACTTTGGTATGGGAAACATTCACTTAACTTTTGCCTCAAATTCATAATTTACTGCTTAATAGATAGTTAGGTAGTTGTTGTAGCGTTTAAGTTTAGTTAGATACCAGGAAGAATTTAGGGATGTTGTAGTATAAGGTCATGCATTAATATGTGCTTAATAATACTAATAAACAGCAAATGTGCAAGCTAAGAATCGTTCACCTTACTAAAGTGTTACCTTTTGTAGAAAAAATACTAAAGATCTAATGAGATTTTACCCTTCTGTCAGCAGCCCATGAGACCATCCTTTGCCTCCGTTGTTGTATTTTTTTTTTTTTTTTACTGAAATCACAGGGGGAAAAAAAATGAACGTAATTGGTATTAAATAATTAAACAATAAATGTAATTTAGGTTGTTGTCGTTTTTTTTTTTACCGTGAAAGATCATTTCATTTGATTTTGGCGTTTCCTGTAATAACATTAACTTATAGCGAAGTTAGGTTAAATAAATTAGCTCACTTCCAATAACCCATTGACAGACTACCAGCAAACCTAAAAAAACTATCAAAGCCTCTCTTCTGCACATAAAGACGTGATTAAAAACTCACTTTCATTAGAGCTAAAGTATATTAGCAAACTGCTAATAAAAAACGGTTGAGATGCTAACGGACTTTTTCAAAGACACTGAACAATTTTAATAAAGTAAATATTCGACAGAAGCGTGTCAATTACAGTAAGAAACGTGTACGGAACAGTTTTATATTATTTGTGTAATGTTTATGGACTAAACTTACCTGAAAGCAGCGAAAATAACAGGAGCGTGTCCGTTACTGTGCTGTTGCTGGCTTGCTGCAAACTCCGGCCCGTTTCCATGGTAACTTCCAGTGTTTGCCTGTTCAACGCACGCCCGTCAAAGTCACGCAGCAGCATTACGTAAATAAACACGTACATTACCAATTTAATGAACAGTCAGTTTATTTATCAGATGATGACAAATGTTCAGACAGTTTGGCAACTCAAAAAACTTTGGCACAAGAGTATGCACCATTTCTGACTAAAAACTGTGAGGAATTCTTGGAGTAAAAACTGCGATTACAAACTGCCTGTTTTTTTTTCTGATTTCCTCAAGTGAAAATTTACCTAAAACCCACAGATGGCGTCGCGTCGCTTCGTCTTCTCTCGGGTTGGTGGCAAAGAGATGAATGGGCATCATGAGCAAACAACAGATAAACACAGCATCGGCCTCCAGTATATTGGGCCGACCCAAAGCCGACGAGCTGGAAATAAAGCGATATTCGCGTATGCCTGGCCGATACTTATTCGATGTTATGATTTGGAGGCCGACGTCCGCTCTGGGGCCGACGTCGGCCAGACGTATGTGTGCTATCTGGGTAGGCTTACTTGTAATAACAAAAAATAACATAATTATCGTTTTGAAATATTAAACCTGTCAATACAGAACGAAATATTCTGTAGCCTATTTTGCCATCAATGCCATAGATATGTAGGTCAATAGGCTCCTGCCGACGTTGTCTTTGCTTTATCAATAGGCAATATATTTATATTTTACATGAAGTATAGGGCTTCCCAGCAGCAGCAGCGCCGCGTCAGACACGCTTCTGGTGTGCAAAGACAGAGAAAACGCCGCGCAGCCGCCCCGCGGCTGACACGCAGCAGAAACGCCACGCTTGCAGTGTGTCTCCGGCCTAACAAGGTGATAATAAGCCTAGGCTGTGCGTGAATGTAGTTAATGTAGATTTTCCGCTGTGTTGGGCTCAATGTTATATGGAAGAACTTCAAGAAGCACGATAATTTAATAAATAAATTCCGTGTGGTAAACCGATGATAAGCAGCCCATGCACGTCACGCTGTTTTATTGCGGATGGGATCGCCAAAATATCTCCAAACCACTGAAGTTGAGCGAACTAACTTGTCAACGATATCTGTGTCCTCCGAGCTGGTCGTGAGCTCTGAGTTTTCTTCACTATTGCTCAGTTTTATCGCTTCACTTCACTCCGATCCCCCAAGCCTGTCAGCCACTGACTGTAAACAACAGCGCATGTGGCACCCAGAAGCCCGGTCTGCAATACGCATAGCGCGTAAGCATTATATCAAGAATTTATTGAACTGTTATCGTTTTATTGAGGAAAATTATATAGTGATAATTATCGTTATCGTTTTGTTGCCCAGCCCTACCTTAATTTGTGCAATCATGCTCTCTTTCCACAAATTGCTTAACCTCCAGTTTTGTTTTCTTCCAGCTGCGCTCCATTTTCCTGGCTGCTATTCTAATGGCCCAAGTGTGCTCGTTGTACCACAGCGTTGGATTATTTTCTTTAATCACTGGGTAGCAACTATGTCTAAAGTGCTAGTAAAGAGAGAGTCAATATTTTCTGTTGCAACATCAAGTTCCTCTTGGCTATCTGTAATGCTGAGGAGATGGAACTGATGAGGAAGATTATGTACAAAGCAATCTTTAGTCGCAGGGGTTATAGTCCTGCCATATTTGAAGCGAGGGATGGCTTTGCAGCCTTAGCTAAATCAAGTATACATTATGTTAGGTAATGATCTGAGATGTCATCGCTCTGCTGCAGAATTTTAACGGTATCAACATTTATTCCATGTGACATAATTAGATTAGTATGATTAAGGTGATGAGTGGGTCCTGATACGTGTTGTCTAACTCCAGTAGAGTTTAGAAGAGTGGTTTTCAAACCCTGGGTTGTGACCCTCGGGTGGGTCGCGAGACTTAAAAAATGGGTCGCCAGGACAATTAATGGACAAATGGGGCGGCAGTGGCTCAGTGGTTCATGTAAGTTGTCTACAAACCAAAAGGTTGGTGGTTCAATCCCCAGTTCCACCTGACCAAGTGTCAAAGTGTCCATGAGCAAGACACCTAACCCCAGCTGCTCCCGACGAGCTGGATGGCGTCTTACATGGCTGACATCGCCATCGGTGTATGAATGGGTGAATGTGAGGCAAAAATGTAAAGCGCTTTGGATAAAAGCGCTATATAAATGCAGTCCATTTACCATTTACAATTAAAAAAAATGGAGTTAGCTTACATTAAAAATTTAAAAATATATATTTTTTTCATAATATCATTCTATAGGCCTATATAAAAGTAATAAATACATGAATATATATTGACTAAAATAATTAACAGATAAACAAACAAAAAAGGAAAAGAAATGTGACAGTTGCTGCTGACTGGTTCATTATCGTGAGGCGCGACACTCCTCCAAACAAGTTCACGGAACGGAAAGCCAGAAGACAGAAAGGAAATCTTGTTTTCTTTAGGCTATTTTATAGCACAATGTAAGTAAACACTTCTGCTATTTTAAATAATGTCCTTCTCTTATCTAGCCTATGACTATAACAGATTTTATTTGTTTCCTCTGCTCTTTTGCACTGGCGTTTGTGAGAAACCATTGTGAGGGCATTGCAAACTTGACATCGCAGCCAGTTCATTATCAAAATAAAATAGCCAACCAAATATATAAAAAGTTACATAGCTCAGTTTAAATAGCCAGTAGTAGCCAACACTTCGTGGCATTCAGCGTGAGCACTGCTCCTGAGATGTTTCCAAGTAGACACCCGCTCGCAACATGCATGTTTTGTCCCTCCTGGCCGCATACAAGTATAAATAGTTTTTTTTTCTGCGTGGTTTGGCGTGGCAGAATATGCGTAAAGTGCGCTCGTAATTCCAAAAAAGCTATCAGCTATAGTTCAATGCGATCTCACAAAGCTCTGTTATCAATAAAAATGACTACACAATAATCTTTTTTTTATACTGTCTAAACTTTCTTTGTTATAATTAAAGGATTTGTCAGCATACAGAATTCAGCACTGCACAAAAACTCTTTTGAATGGTGAGGGGATTTTTCTCTTAAATTATTTTGTTTGGCCACTGCGTTCTAGAAATAAACATTTGTTGTATCGGCTTTGTTTAACCAATATATTGGTTAAATTGCACAACGCGGCAAAAACGTGTTATACTCTGCCTCCACCTGTAATTTGTTTTTATTTTATAACATTTTATTTGTTTCTAGATGTTTTATTTTTAGATTTTTTTTTATTTTGCTGTAATCATGCAAATAGTTTTACTCTCCCGAAATCCACACACACACACACACACACGATACCGCCCGCACTCAGCCATCAAATCTAGTCCCGCGTCGCACTGTATGTGTTGGGTTCCGCGAGTCCCGCGCCGCACTCTATATGCGTTGGGTTCCGCGAGTCCCGCCGCCGCACTCTATATGCGTTTTTGCGTTGGGTTCCGCGAGTCCCGCGGGAGTGCATCTCAAGCACATTTTGCGCATGTGAAGAGGATGATTTTTTCCCATCAATATTGGAACGCGAGTTAAGTGGCCAAAGCCTATAATAAATAATGTTTTAGCATCTAAATTATCACCTATATGGAAACATTTGGACTCGAATGAGGGAGTTAGGCTGCGTGAGTCTACGCTGGTTACTTTCAGTTCCTCATCAAATTATTTCGTTTTGACTTTATATAGTTATTGCCTTCTGTTCTGAATGCCATTAAATTTGAAGGATTTGTTGTGGAGTGAGGGGAACTAAAATAACCTATGTTTGTAGTAATATTTCGCTTTATTTAATCTACTGGTATTATTATGAATGCAATCAAATGCGACTTATACGTGACTTACCTGTTTTCTCTCTCTTTCAAAAGTCTTGTTGGTTAACGGTTAACCAGTTAATTAGCGTCCCATAGATATGCCTAGCTATCAAATTAGTGCAGAATCAACTTTGCGGTTGCGAACGCATCAAGGATCAAGTCAAATGGCCCATTGTATACAAGTATTGTTACGCTTGGCTTGACTAATTTGAATGTAAATGGTTGTAGGCCTATATAGGTAGCGACAACAAAAACAAAAACAAAAAAAGAGGGTCGCTTTAAATAAAAGTTTGAAAACCACTGGTTTAGAATGTCTCTAAATGCCAATCCCAATGTGTCTTTTCATTGTCTACATGACTATTAAAATCACCAACAATTAGTCCTTTATCTGCAGCCAGTACTAACTCTGATAGAAAACCAGCAAATTCTTTGATAAAGTCTTTAATGTGCCCTGGTGGCCTGTGTACAGTGGCCACACAAATGTCAAACGCGATTTATCATTTACACTACACAGCGTTACATAAAGCACCAAAACTTCAAAGGAATTATACTTGAAACTACACTTCTGAATAATACTGAAGATATTATTATAAATTACAGCAGCACCTCCCCTTTATCTTTCAGATGTGGCTCGTGTTCATAACAATAATCTCGGGGGGTGCACTCATTTAAAGTTATGTAGTCGTCAGGTTTTAGCCAGGTTTCTGTCAAACACAGCACATCTAGGTTATGATCTGTAATCATATCATTAACAATAAGCGTTTTTGGCGAAAGGATCTAATATTTAGCAACCCGAGCTTTATCAATTGTTCATCCGTATTATATCTGTTGTTTATTTGTTGTACATCAATTACATTTTTACTGTTCAATGGTTTTGATGTTGGTTTCCACATTTCAGTCAGTATCTTTAGGCAGTTTTGATTTATATGCTGTGTAATGTTTATGGTCACATTTTTTTGCATATGCATCTGTTTACATACAATCGCTAGTTTTACACAAACAAGTGTTACTTCCTCGCATGGAAGTTTTGCTTTTTACTGCTACAAATTGATAATAGTCAGATAAGTACGATTTAAGCAATGCCAATGCAGTTCCACTAATACCAACATCATTTTCGAGTCTATTCAAGAGAATGTTGTGATCGATAGTATCAAATGCAGTGTTAAGATCGAGTGACACAAATAGAGAGATACGACCACGATCAGATGATAAGAGTAAATCATTTGTAACTCTAATTAGAGTAGTCTCAGTCTCACTGATACGGTCTAAATCCTGACTAGAAATCCTCACAGATACTATTTCTTTCTAAAAAGGAACATAGTTGTGAAGACACTGCCTTTTCTAGTATTTTTTGACAGAAACGGTAGATTTGAGATTGGCCTGTAATTGACTAATTCTTTAGGATCAAGATGCGTTTTTTTAAATAAGTGGTTTAATTATAGCCAACTTAAAAGTTTTCGGTACATATCCTAATGTCAAGGATGAATTAATGATATTAAGCAGTGGATCTATGACCTCTTGAAGTATCTCTTTTAATAGCCTAGTTGGTATGGGGTCAAGCATACATGTTGTTGATATTGATGATTTAACAAGTTTAGCCAATTCTCCTCCTATAGCAGTGAATGAGTGTAATTTTTCCTCAGTGACACTACAATGCTCTGTCTGATGTGATACTGTAGTAGATGGCTGCATGGTTATTCCTAATATTATCAATCTTACTAATAAAGAAGTTCATAAAGTCATTACTGCTGTGATGTTTACAAAAATCAGAAGTCGGAGCTTTATTTTTTGGTTAATTTAGCCACTGTATCGAATAAATACCTAGGGTTGTGTTTGTTCTCTTCTAAAAGAGTCAATAAATAAGCAGATCTAGCAGTTTTTATGGCCTGTCTGTATGCAACCATGCTCTCTTTCCACAAGTTGCGAAAAACCTCCAGTTTTGTTTTTTTCCAGCTGCAGTTTTAAGGGCCCGCGAGTGTACTCGTTGTACCACGGCCTTGGACCATTTTCTTTAATCTTCTTTAAGCGCCGGGGAGCAACTATGTCTAAAGTGCTAGTAAAGAGAGAGTCAATAGTTTCTGTTGCAGCATCAAGTTCCTCTTGGCTATCTGTAATGCTGAGGAGATGGAACTGATGAGGAAGATTATGTACAAAGCAATCTTTAGTCACAGCGGGGATAGACCTGCCATATTTGAAGTGAGGGGATTGCTTTGAAGCCTTAGCTAAATTAAGTATACATGATATTAGATAATGATCTGAGATGTCATCACTTTGCTGCAGAATTTCAACAGTATTAACATTTATTCCATGTTACATAATTAGATCTAATGTATGATTAAGGCGATGAGTGGTTCTTGATACGTGTTGTCTAACTCCAGTAGAGTTTAGAATGTCCCAAAATGCCAATCCCAATTAATCTTTTTCATTGTCTACGTGGATATTAAAATCACCAACAATTAGTACTTTATCTGCAGCCAGTACTAACTCTGATAGAAAATCAGAAAATTCTTTGATAAAGTCTTTAATGGGCTCTGGTGGCCTGTGTACAGTGGCCAACACAAATGTCAAACGGGATTTATTATTTACACTACATAATGTTACATAAAGCACCAAAACTTCAAAGGAATTATATTTGATACTAGACTTCTGAGTAATGCTGACAATATTATAAATTACAGCGACACCTCCCCCTTTACCTTTCAGACGTGGGTCATATTTATAACAATAATCTTGGGGAGTGCACTCATTTAAATAATTGTAGTCGTCAGGTTTTAGCCAGGTTTCTGTCAAACACAGCACATCTAGATTATTATCAGTAATCATATTAACAATAAGTGCTTTTGGATAAAGGGATTGAATATCCAGCAACCCGAGCTTTATCATTTGTTCATCTGTAGTATATCTGTTGGACATCAATTCAATTTTTACTGTTCAATGGTTTTGATGTTTTTTGTGTGTTTACTAATTCGGGGAACAGACACAGTCTCTATGTGATTAATATCTAGGTGAAAGAGTCTCTATGTGCTGGGATTTAGCTGACTCTGGTGACGTGAGACAGCTAGCAGACGGTTGCTTTAGCCAGTTTGTCTGCTTCCTGACCTGGGCCCCAGTGAGTCAAGGTTTAGCTCTAAGACTATGTGCCAAATTACTAGAGAGAAGAGCAGCACCGGCCCGTCAGAGCAGCACCAGATGAATGCCGTCTATCTTCAACAGGTCAGGTCTGCCCCAAAAACTTTTCCATTTGTCTATGAACCCTGTTATTCTGTCTAGAGATATGTGACACACTTAGATTATAATGTTGTACTGCAGTGCTCATTGACATTTTGACTAAAATTACAGAACGAAAGTTTGGTTCATAAATCTGATATTTGATAGACACATGATCTCACTTTCTGTTTTCTATTTTATCTGGGTTTACTTGAATCTTCATTTATCCTCCTTGGACTGATTCTCACTACTTAATGTTTATTTCAGACCCAATGGAAGTGAAAGAGCGAAATCAAGTGAAATATAACTGAAGGGAAATTACAAAGGTGATGATCCTGTAGTTTGTTTCAGCCTGTTGACACCAATAAAATGTGCTTAATGTGCCAATTTACAGCAGATCTCAGACATCACCATAATGAATGAGGTAAAAACAGGGAACTTTTGGCTCTTCAGCAGCTCAGTTAAACATTATGGCCTGTTCTTTTTAAATGCAGATTGCATCAGAACGCAGTGATCACAGTTCACACCTGCAGTGAAGACCCGCCCATAACAATTCACCAATAAATACTGGGAATATTCACATCATCCTACAAGAGAAGGACAAACTCCAGGTGTAGCAGCTGAACTCTGTGTGACTGTTAAAGATGGAGTTTATTAAAGAGGAGATTGAAGACATGAGTGATCCAGAACCATCCAGAATAAAACATGAAGATACTGAGGAACAAACAGGTTGGTGTCAATTCTTAATTCTTAAGTATATCTATATGGATGATCAATGATAGAGAAATGTATCTAAATTATCATAACCCTATATATAGCAGTTGTAAAGCATATTTTAGCTATATTAACAAGTGAACGACAGAACAAACATTTGCCTCATGAAAGATCTTGTATCTGATTTGCTTTCTGCTATTAAATCAGGGTTCACTTAAACTGATTCTAACTTAATGTGTATTTTAGACCAGGTGAAAGTGAAACTGGAAAGACAAGAACTGAATGAAGTGAAGGAGGAACATCATAAATCTACAACTCAAAGAACAAAAGCCAAAAAGTGGCACACCTGCACTCAGTGTGGAAAGAGTTTCACACAAAAAGGAAACCTTAACACACACATGAGAGTTCACACTGGAGAGAAACCGTATACATGCACTCAGTGTGGAAAGAGTTTCAGACATAAAGGAAACCTTAATAAACACATGAGAATTCACACTGAAGAGAAACCGTTTACATGCACTCAGTGTGGAAAGAGTTTCAGACTCAGGGAACAGCTCAATGCACACATGATAACTCACACTGAAGAGAAACCGTATACATGCACTCAGTGTGGAAAGAGTTACAAATATTTATCTGTTCTCAAGTCTCATCTGATCCGTCACTCTGGAGTAAAACCATTTACCTGTGATCAGTGTGGTAAAGCTTTTATTTCTTGATAGTTCATTCAGATGAGAAGCCTCATGTGTGTTCTCTCTGTAGAAAGAGTTTTTCAAGGCTGTCCTATTTTAAACTGCACCAGAAAACACATGATGAAGTGAGAGATCATGTGTGTTATGACTGTGGGAAGAGCTTTACTACAGCTGGCGATCTGAAACTGCACCAAAGAATTCATACTGGAGAACGTTACAAGTGCTCATACTGTGACAAGAGCTTCACTCAGTCTGGAAATCTGAAATCACATGAGCGAATTCATACTGGAGAGAAGTTGTACCGCTGTACTGTATGAGTTTTGGACATCAGCTAATTTAGTGACTCATTTTAAAAAGTATTGTTCTGTGTCACAGTGAGCAAATGTTTTCTTCAGATCAAAAATATAAATCATGAAATCATGTGTGGTTAATTAACTAATAAACTCATGTTTCTGTGAAATGCCACAATATTTGTTCTTTATTGAACTATTCCTATGAATATTATAGAATTTTTCCCTAATTGGACACTTGTTCAAAGAAATACCAAAATGAACTAACGCCAGCTTCACATTGCACAAGGCAGGGCAGAAGAAGTGCCTATGGAGAGCTGGAGCCGTGCGCGTCCATTGTGCATTCATACTGGCAGCGTTTCTCTCACGCACTCCGACACTGTCATTCTCATGCTTTGGTTTATGATGGGCAGCATATATCTGCTGCAAATGTGGCGTGTTCCCCTCCGTCCAAACACATGCATATAACATGCTGTCTATAGATAGTTAACCTTAAAGTTAATTGTAACGCTTTAGATTACGGCCCGGAAAATACTGCATAATTGAAGTGAATTTACAACATAACTTTCAGTAATTATAGTGTAACTATAAAGTAAGTATGTGTAGGTATAAGGGAGCTATGTTATATTTGGGAAATAAAGAGGTACTATCAGGAAAATTAACAAATTATTTATAAATTTTAATTAAGTTGTGTAGTACGTACTTACCCTGTAACTATTAGTGTAGTTACGGGGTAAGTATGAATGTGCAGGCTTTAAATTAAAGTGGCTCTTGTTCCCCTCTTGTTTCATGAAGTTACAGGGTAAGTACAATAAAAACACAAATATAATCTGATATCACTCGGAAACCTTTATTTGAAAAATGAAAGAAGAAAAAAAATGATTAAAAAAAAAAAAAAAACAGATTTAGAGCACATTCTTTTATCTAGCTTGGCTTCATCCTTCTTTTCTTCCTTGCCAAATCTTAAGAAGGATCCCACACGTCTCTAGCTAGTATTCTGTAACTGTTACACTGAAAATACAGTGAGCACAGAAATGTCCTCACCGTTTACTCGTCTTTTACCCTCATGCCATCAGAGATGTATGCGACTTTATTTCTTCAGATGAACACAGAAAAATGAATACTCTCTGCTAATGAAAATTCATTTGGGTTTCTAAGAGTTAAGACATCAAACAGCACATACAGCAATAACTACAGTAATCCATACGATCCCAATGCATGAATCAATGTCTTCTGAAGTTAAACGATAAGTATTTGTAAGAAAAATACAATATTTTAAAAAAATGTAACTGTAGATTGTATCACTTCCGACCAGCAGTCATCTGCGTGTGCATGCGATGGTTGAGTTCACGCTAGACGTAACTTGAAGGGTGACTTGCATGCACCAAAAAACTCATGCGGATGTCTGATGCTGTACGTTTGTTAATTTTTTATTTTTATGCTCACAACAGTAAACAAACTAAAATATATGATAATGGCAATTACATTACATTAAAAACAAAGGAGGAACGCCACATGACAGAGGGGTCATTTCTGAAAGAATGTTATTAGCAAACACAGAAAATGATCGGTCACTCAAGTAAGAGGAGAACCAATTTAAAACCATCCATGAGAACCCCATTTCATTTTGTCTATTTATCAATACATTATGGTCTAATGTATCAAATGCCGACGATAAATCAAGTAAAATCAACACAGAGTAGTGTCCAGAGTCTGCAGCCATCAAAATGTCGCCTGATACTTTTAGAAGTGCAGTCTCCGTTGAACGACATTTGCGAAAACCTGACTGGAATTTGTCAAGCGACTTTTTTCCTTCTAGAAACGGATTCAACTGCTCCGCCACTGCTCTCTCAAGGATTTTAGATTAAAAAAAGGCAGTTTAGATATAGGCCTGTAATCAGATGGGTCAAAAGAATCCAGATTGGGTTTTTTCAGTATGGGGCTGACAACCGCTTTTGGAACAAGCCCAAAACAAGCGACTTTTTTTCTACGGAGCCCCCCTAGGAAAAATAAATAAACTGTGTGGGGATTTTAAACTGTGGGTACAGATTGTCAATTTAAATCCATGTGGACAGATTGGTAAACTGTACAGTTTATTTATTTTTCACCCCCCTGAGCTTCAGACAATGACCACAAGAGGGAGTTAACTACCTTTTAACATTATAAAACTGATGGGATATCAAATATAGACTGATGTACCAAGTACATTAAACACAGTAAACATCTGAAATTTGCACACAAATAATCTTCCTGAATTCACAAATTCTTTATTTATTATGATTTCACACTTATGCTGCCTTCACAAGCTATCGGAATTATCGTAAATACGAGTTTATTAGGTACAAATTGCACAGGAACAATTTGTTCAACATTTGTATGTGATGAGCTCGTAATCACGACTTCAGAAGTGGGAATTATCAAATTTTCAATAGCACTTGAAGGCAGCATTAACTTACACTCTGCACAGTTCTTTTGAATCGTCCCCCACAGCGGGTTGATCTATTATTTTACTCCTTTCTCTTTCTTCCAGTCTTTGTTATATCTCTTCCCATATTTTGCCCACTTCCTGTAAAAAACTCTCCCAACAGTCCAGTCAGTCACCATCAGTGGCAATGCGCGCATTCATTTAAAGTTTACATCACACAGTGAATACTTTTTCCTAACCAGAAAAAAAAAATTGCCCTGCTCTGCCTCTGAGTGGCTAGCGTTGCCATCTGGGTCAGAGATGTGGGTGGGAAAAAACTCTGCTGTCTCTTGTGTGTATGGGTAAAACGGGAGGGACAGAGAGAACGGGCTAGGCTAGTCAAACTCCTACGTTTAAATAGAAAATATTAGCTTGACAACTTATTATGGAGCTGGGATCAAGCCCAAATAAGCAACTACACTTTAGAACGATTTTCTCAGTTCACCCCTTTAAATTAGATTTCAAAGGTTTGTCTCAGCTTTATAAATTAAATGAAATTGGGTCTATACTGGAATGAGACAAATGTTTTCAGCAGCTCGGTTAACGTGGACCTGCTGTTGTTCCTCTCGGTTATTTGGAGTCACCGAGCGCCTCCTGGAGGAAACAAGCGAGTAACGTTTGCTGCTCAATGCGTGCGGTAGGTGTTCACGACAGCTGAGAGCGCGTTTGCGGCAGCTGGAGAGCGCAAACCTGAGGAAGTGAAGATAGATGACAGAACGGACAAACCACAAGAGGTAAACAAACACGTAACTAACGTCATATACTGGATTCAGTCAAATTATTATTGAATATATGTGTAAGGTTACTTAAATATGGCAATAACTCAAATGACAGTTAGATGTGAATGTTTGTAAATCTACATATTTAACAGGGTTGCAACTTTTAAGTTCAGGTTGGAGTGAGACTTTTTGGGAGGGTTGTGGTGGGGTGAGATATCGGGTTCGATCTCGATTCAGTCACAATTCATATGTAGTATAGCCTACTGTACATAATAGGAAAAATTGTTTGTCTTAGCACTATTTTCCACGTTTTTTGGGTCAAATTATGTGCTCCCATTCATTAATATTCATTTGTGTGTGCTTATGTAAGTGCCATTGTCTATTAAAAATATTAGGATGCAAGTTAATTATTAACGTTTTAAAATTTAACATTTGAAGAAATCTAGTGTTTCATCATATCTACTAGATTACATACATGTATATTTATTAAAGAGCCATAAGGCACCTACTGGGTAATGGCATTCAAAATGAACATTATTGAGAAATGTTCATACTGTTCATACAGAAATGTTCAAACTCTCGTGCCAAAGTTTTTGTAAATTACCAAACTGTCTGAACATTTGTCATCCTCTGCAAAATCAACTGACCAGGTCATTAAATTGATATTGGTAGATGTTTATTTATGTAATGTAAGCACATATGTATGTTAACGTACGTAATTGACATGCTTCTATAGAATATTTGCTTTCTTGAAATTCAGTGTCTTTGGAAAAAGCCCGTTAGCATCAACCGTTTTCAGAACCGGTTTGCTAATATACTGTAGCAAGTCTAGAGATTGTTTATGTTCTATTATTGTTTAGAGATGGAGTGTGTTCGAGGTGCATGTATGTTCTTTCATGTGTTATGTGTTCTGGGTGGTGGGGCTTTAAGGCATAGGCTGTTCTTCTGAAAAAAGAGCCTACAGAGTGATGTGAGGGCGGGGTCTCTGAACAGCGTTTGACTCGCTGGTCTGTATGACTGCGTTTACACCGTCGGTGGCAAGGTAGCCGGAAGTCATTCATTTTCAATGGGAGCCGGCAGTGAGCTCCAGCGAGAGTGGCGCGTCCTGGATAGGGGTATGCGAAATATATCATCTGCGATAATATCGCAATTGTTGTTTTAACGATGTGCGATCTGACATTACCGAGTATATCCCTCACACACACAGAGAGAGTGTGTTTGCGTACACTACACTGCACACTTTCACTTTATGCGAGTCTATATTTATGTAATTTAATATTTTTATAATATCACAGGAAGAATCTAGGTATCAGCATGATAACAAATTTGGTATTGATTTTATACAAGTTTACTAAACAAGAATTAAATGTTAAGTGACTTTAATTTTAGACTCCATATTGCCCATTTTTACTCTATTTCCCCAACGAATAGTTAAAAAGAAAGTCACAGCACTGTAATCGCGGCTCTGAGCAACACGCAGTGTTTCCTTACTGGAATAATCAGCTTTTTTTTGAATGAATCAGTTAAATCAATGATTCAGTGACTAAGGTAGATTAAGATAGTCAAGTGATTTCTTCATGAATTAATCAGTCGTTTGAATGAATCGGTTGAATCTCAATGACTCACTCATTAACAGTGACTTGCTGCCGCCTAGTGGTGGTTGTTTTAATTTTACATTTAAAATATCTTTTCATCTTTTAAATTTTTTTAAATATCAGTATTCAACGTCGTGTTTAAAACATCAAAACATTATTTTTGCATAACTGCAGGTTCTTTGTCACCTCTAAGCTCATTAAAAAGTCTGTGTAAATGCCAAACAGCCCTATTGTGTCTTATTATTATGATTTAATTTGATTAAATTCATGAAATTAACACAAAGATGATGCATGAATATAATTAAGTAAATAAGAATAATAATAAAAATGATTGTTACTGAGAAAATCCCAGAAAATATTGAGATATAATTTTTTGTCAATATCGCACACCCCTAACGTGCTGGCTTCTCAGTGATGCATTACAACAGCGATGATAAAAGAAAAACGTGGGCAAAACGGTCTCTCATTGTAAACTCTTCATTAGGGCTGGGACAACGCGTCGACGTCATCGATGACGTCGACGCAAAAAATACGTCGACGCAAAATATGCGCGTCGATTCGTCAGATTCAAAATAAAGATGGCGGCGCCGGAGAGTAGTAGCAACCATAGATGTACATAATAAAGTATATTATGTAATTAAGTATATTATTTATTATGTATATCTATGGTAGCAACACGAGTGGCTCCTCAGACTTTCAGAAGTGCAAGGCTTGCGGGTTGGCCACAGTCTATGGGGTTGGCGCGCGGTGCGCACGGAGCATCACAGGCATGCGCGTCTGTGTTAAGAGCGCCTGCTCCAGGCGCGCACGCGTTTTGTTGTCACGGCTACATAAACAAATTTCTGCACACAGGAAGACAGATGTTTTGGTAATATTTGATGTATTTTAATCACAAAAACAAACGTTTGCATCAAGTGAAAGCATCGGACACATTGGCTACGTTACCTACATAATAAGCTGTTTTAAATTTAAAATGTTCAATGTCTAATCGCGCTGATGTGACCGAGGGTATCCATCCTCTAAGTGAGCAGTTTCATCCCAGGACTATTCCGGTTTTAAACGGAATATTGGCGCCCATAATGCACTCTACATGTAACTTTTTTCACTGTCATGCCGCGGATGCGCGTGGCGTTTCTGTTGCGGGTCAGCCACGGGGCTGCGTGGCGTTTTCTCTGCTTTTGCACACTAGAAGCGTGTCTGACGCGGCGCTGCTGCTGCTATTGATGCGGAGGGAAGCCCTATTCCTAATGTTAAACATAAATAGCCTACTGATACAGCAAAGAAAACGTCGGGAGTAGCCACATATCTATGGTATTGACGGCAAAATAGGCTACAGAATATTTCGTTCTGTATTGACAGTTGCAATATTTCAAAATCGATAATTGACGTTTTTTATTATTACAATTAGGCCTATATCTGCATTTATGTAAACCTACAGACTTTCAAACATGAAAATGTAATTTAATAATATGTATTCGTGTCAAAATGATATATAAACATCTTTTCCTATTCTATTTTGCCTGGAGACGCTCCCAACACACGTGAAAAATAGGCGCTCTTCTATTTCTAGCATGCACGCGTTTTCCGCGCGTCACAGTCAGTGTGCAAACTCCAACCTGTTAACATGTGAGCCGAAACAAAAACGGACACGCCACGCAGCCGAGACGCTCACGCTTGCAGTGTGTCCCCAGATTTGATTAACCAACTTGTTGATATTTAATCGATGGGCATAGCCTGTAGGCTGAGTTGCATACATAGAAAAATCGTATATGTTTCTTTGTTGTAGGTTAATACTTATTTATTTGTGTGTGTGTGTGTGTGTGTGTGTGTGTGTGTGTGTGTGTGTGTGTGTGTGTGTGTGTACTTTATGTTTTGAAGGTTTTATTGAATGCATTGTATAGTCTTACTTTGGAATTTTAAGAGCAATAAACATATATTGCAATGTTAAGGAATTCGTTTTTTCATTCAGATAATTAAATCAACATGTATAAATTGCTATTAGGCAATTAATGGGGAGATAATCGGTAATCGAATCGTAACCGAATCGGACAGGAAAAATTAATCGTTAGATTAATCGATGCATCGAAAAAATAATCGCTAGATTAATCGTTTAAAAAATAATCGTTTATCCCAGCCCTACTCTTCATGCATGCGAGTGCTGCCGTATGTCCGAATATGATCAGTCATTTCTCCGTCATCACCCGAGTGTATAGTGCCAGAAGATGCGAATGAGAACCAGTGGTGGGCTGTCAGGGTATTATATATGCGTTTAGATGATGACATATGGGAAATACACCAAAAATAAATACATTCTTTCTGGAAATATAATCGTAAGGCCCTGACTGAAACCCCACGGTACGCTACTGATGAGAACTCGCTCGCACTGTGAAAAGGTCTATCTCTGTGAACTCGTCCCAAAGCATGCACACGCCTCAGCACGCAAATATTGAGTTATCTTTCAAGTGTTGAGCTTGAATGGACAAACTCACACAAGAAGTATGTCAACATGTCCATCTTGACGAGTATTCAATTTCTGTACCTAAGAACTGTTAGACCTACCTGAAAAGCATTGTTTATTTTATTAGTATCTTTAAGCAATAGTATTTAATTGTGCTGCTGCTTGTATTTAAATTATCTGTTCTTATTTTCTTTATTTTTATTTGACAGTAGTCCTTTTTTCCCTGAACATAGTAAATAGAGACTAGTAAATACAACTGTGATACAAACCTAACCTTGAGCAATCTGTACCGTTACACCCCTAGCGTAACCTATGTGAGAGGGTAGCACGGCAGAATTCAGATGAGCCATTTTAATCTAGATTAATTTCAAAATTATTCTAGATTTAAAAAAATGATCTATGCCCACTTCTAATATTTACATATATAAGGGCTGTCAATAGATTATTTATTTTTAATCGCACTTGTTCTGTGCGATTAATCGCATGCCTATTATGAATTTAAGCAGTCGCCATTTATCTTATTAAACACATTAATTTTGTCATAATTTGCTATAACTAAACCATTAGACAAAACTGTATTTTTAAAACTGTACAAAACAATACTGCAAGCTTCAAGGATCATTGGAGACTCCAAAAGGAAAACAAATAACCAAATATAAGGAGTCCATATAATTCTATAGTATAATAAATTCAAATTTGTACGCACCAAAACCTAAACCTCATAGTGTATAGTATGTGTAGAGAACAACATTGAGATTGTATTCATTGTAAACATGTTATGTAAAATAGACATTTAAATGTAGACCTCTCAAGCTGCGATACTGAGCAGAAACACACAGAGACGCCAAAAAAACTAAGGAGAAAAAAAACGCTTTGACTTCACGAAACTACTATTACTAAACACAACAATGTCGCTCCCTCTGCTGCACGCTAGCTCGGTATATATCTCTGATTATCATCATCAGTTCTCTTTTAACAGTAGGTTAAGTCAGTGTACTGTTAACTGAATAACTTTGGGATGTTGGTTTATTTCGAGTCAGAGAGAGAGAGAGAGAGAGAGAGTCAGACACGTCAAAAAGTGAAAAACGTAAGAAATGTGTGGATTAGTGCTTACTAGAGACGCAAACTGTTTGGAACCATTCAGTCCGATTTGGTGAACTGATTCACTAAAAAGAACCGGTTCAAACGAACGATTCGTTCGCGCACCGGTCATCACTAATGTCCACACATGACAAATCAAACATTATTCTTCGTGAGTGTGTGTGGAAACAACGCAGATGTACTGAATGAATGCTGTGTGAGATCGTGCGCACATGTTCTTCTGTGCATCAACAGATTCTCACGCGTACTGTACGACACAACTATTGCACTCTTAGAAACAATTGCAGAATACGACAGAGCTCATGTTTTAAAGCAAAGCACAAACTGGTATAAACAAATCACTAAAAACGTACGGTGAGTCTCTATTCTCTCTGGTGTATCAGCCTGGTCTTACATTAGCACTGTTTGGATGAATTAGATTACTGGATCACTGAACACTTTCCCAGTGTTTAATGCATAAACTCACCAACAGAGAATCAGGTTAAATAGTTAGAATGGAAATTTCCTCCTACCAGGGTTACAGGTGCAGATACTCAGTGTTTGGAAGTGAGCTCATTTATTTAAACTTACGTAACGTTACTATAAGTTACTGTTAATGGTAGGGCTGGGTTTCGATTCAAATTTCAAGAATCGATTCGATTCCGATCCTCAAGATCTTGAATCGATTATCATTATTTAATTCGATCCGATCCGATCTTCGAGATTTTTATAAGTGTTTTTGAAGAAAGCATTTTTTTCCAGCTGTTACCTGAATTACAGGACTGTAGTTATGCAACATATTGATACTATTATTATAGACATTCAACTGCAAATTAATGGAGTATTGATGGTTGTAAAGAACAATCCCCCTTCCAGGCTGCTCTAGTCAGCGAACGCACACTGTGGAGCTGTGCTGTGGCGCGCCGTCATGACAACGCAGCCATTACAACTTCCTTGGCACTAAGAGCGCACTGCAGCACGGTGACGGCGGTATAACGTTAGGCCGTGTGTCCACCAAAGCGTTTTTAGCCAGCTGAAAACCCTAGGCGCTCGGCTGAAAACTCCTCGCTGTGAGCGCTTGAGAGCGTTTTGGCAGGCAGCGTTTTTTTTCCCTCAGTTGAGACTTGCTTGATGTTATGATACGGAAAATCCGCAGAGGTCTTTCTAATTTCACAGGTAGTTTGTTCCTGTATTGATTCTATATAAAATTGCAGATACAATGTAAAGTATTTGCTTTGGCATTTGTTTTAAATAATTTTGTTGCGTTATTATTGCTTGTTGTCATCTAATGACGACACGCAGAATGTGGCAGTTGGTCTGTGTCGTATTTGTCCCACCCCTCCCTCACTGTGATTGGGTAGCTGGGTAAAGAGCGACAGTGACAGCGCTGCATTTTACTCAAAGTTAAACATTCTTCAACTCTCGGCGACCAGTAAAAAACGCTGAGCGCTCAGCCCGTGAGCGTGAAATTCTCGCTCAGCGCCTCGGTGCGCTCCAGGCGTTCTAAAAACGCGGTGCTCTCATTGAAAACAATTGAATACGGCAGCCAGTATTCTCTGTCCGCGGCGTTTCTGGAGTTTTCAAAGCTGCCATGTTCGTTGTGTTAATGTCCTTCCACCTCGTGCGCATGCGTGAATTCAATGACGCAGCGAATTAAAATTCAATGTAGGCCTATTATTAAATCAATCCTCTGAGTTACGGATCGATCTTTAGAAATGAATATGAAAATCGATTCAGAATTAGTGAATCGATTTTTTTCAACACAGCCCTAGTTAATGGCATCTCTTAGAGGAAACGTGTGAAACGTTCAGGAAACAGGAAACTTACAGGAAACGTTCGTCGAATGAATCAAAATTATCTTTCATGGTAAACAAATTACATTGATTACATTTAATGTTTAATTATTTAATACCAATTACATTCAAGGTAATTTTTTTTCTGTAATTTCAGTAAAAAATAATATTATAACAACGGAGGCAAAGGATTATCCCGGGGGCTGCTGACAGAGAAGCAGGAAACTCAGGTGAAATGAGGGAGCTCATTAAAGAAGGGGTGAAACACTCCATTTCAGTCAATCTCATACCAGTCTTGAGTACCTATAGAGTAGTATTGCATCCTTCATATTTCCAAAAAGTCTTTAGTTTTATTATGTTTATAAAAGAAAGATAGGCTGTACCGAGTTTTTCCGGGGGGAAAAATGAGCGGCTGAAGGCCTATCATGTGGGCGGAGCTAAAGAATCACGAGAGCTTGCAGCTATTGCATTGAGAGCGTCAGAAAGCTGTGACATCCCCCCTAAACCATGGCTATCAATCAGATTCAACTATACATATATGATCCAGAATCAGATCCGGAGCCTGAAATTAAACAGAAGCAGCAGCAACAGCAGGACGTCTCTTTGTGGTACTGTAAGTGTATTTAGCGGCTTGTCAACATTTGTGTGTGTTTACTCGTGGTTATGAGGACATGATTTGGTTTATGGACTATTGTATGCAACTAAACGGTAATAGTAGCAAGCGAAACGGTTTTGCACATCAGACTAGTCTAATGTGTACATACAAAAACAATGGAATAGTAGCGCATTTGAATGAATGGGGGGGCACATTTTTTCATAGGAGAGTCCTGCACGGGTCCATTTTTAGAGACCCGCCCCTGCCCGTACCCGCAAAGTTCAGCACCAGATCTGACCCCTGACCCGTGAAAATGATCAAAATAAAATCCGCACCTGGCTAGACCCGTTAATATTTGGCCCATTACCCGATCCGTGCCTGCGATAAATCACGCTAAAATCATTGCAATTAAAATGCTTTATTTTTGTTCGCCCGCATCCCCACCCGTGAATTTTAGGAACGTCTCAATCCACCCATTTTAGCCACTTTTAGGCCCGCAGGTACCCAACCAGTTGACTATAATGTATACTCTATATATTCTGCTTGCTAGGGTTGTGCCGATAGACGATAGTATCGTGTATCGACGATAGGCAGAGAGATCGCCGAAAGCTGAAGCTGTTGGCGATTTCAAGGCGATATTTGGCTCGTTCCCCATGAATATAATAAATAAATAAAAATTATTATTAAATGAAAATATTATGATCATAGTTATTATTATTATTATCATCATCATTACATTAATTGTACTTATTCTGCTTAGCCTTACTATTCACATCAACATCAAAGCGTGTGGTGTTGCACTCACAGGCTACGTGCCGCATATATACTGCGAGTGCAACACCACACGCTTTTAAAATGTAAAAATGAGTTACTCTTCAGTGAAAAAAAATGTTTTTTTAAAGACGAAAAAACCACATAGTTTCAGAATTTAATTGCAAGGTGATCAACCTAGCCCTATATTCACAAATTCACATAAGCCACGGCGAAAACGGCATCATCATCATCATCATCAGGCTAAAGCATTTTTTTTTCATAAATGTACATTTATTTTATACTTATAATAATACAATAACAAATTGCTATATTATAATTATAGGCTATAGCCTATACATTTGAACAGAGCAATCAGTCAAAAAGTAAAAGCAGCTTTATTTCAAACGACTTAACGACGGAACAACAATGAACAAAAAATATTGCACTGGCCGTTAAGCTAAGATTTCTTGTTAAAGTGCAGTGAAATACTTAAATGTCAGCAGACAATGTATTTTCTAATAATGTGTTTTAGCCCTTGCCCGCTGTATGGGCTACAGAAATAAATAGTTTATTAAAATAGACAGGCTGTGACACCAGGTTGATGGTAGCCTAAAAATAATAAATAACGAAATAGGCTTTAATAAATAAAAAACACAATGAAAGAACTCAAATAAAACGGCAAAACAATTAAATCACCTCAAATGTATAGGCTACTCGAATGAACTTATTGCTAAAACAAACACAAGGCCAGAAACAATTAAGACAACAATTATTGTTATGCAATTCAGGTATCTATTCCCAAAAATGTTTTGTATAAAGAAAACCAGCTGGTTTGAGAAGGTTGCGGTGGGGAGTATGTTGCCCGCTGCACTGAACACGCGTTCCGATGGAGCCCGTTTCACACATACCCCGTCTGCAGTGCGTGTGCGGTGCGTATTTTTTTCCGTACCCATGTTAACGGATGACAGCTTTCATACTGCACGCGGATGCTGTCCGTCAGTCCGTTCCAGGAGCGGTGCATCTGCAGCAGTGTACGAATCGTTTTCGTACCGAGGCTATTTTTTGCTGCGCTGCGTTGCTGCATTAAAACGACAGAACATTGTTCGCATTAAAATAAACAGGTAGGCTATTGACGGAGGCTATTATTTAAATTGTATAATTTAAAATATAGGCCTAATCTTGTTTCAAAGTCAACACATGGCTTTTTTTCTCAAGTTAAGCAAGGAAACGAGACTGCAGGATTTCCTTTAAAAGGTTTAAAAACGAAAGAAAAGACGAGAGTCGGCTGTTTTTGAATAGCCTATTGTAAGTTTCTAATTTAAAATGTTTGTGATTTAGGCTATAACCTATGTTTAAATGTTTTGCCACTTGTGTGAGCTAAATCTAAATATGAATAAATTAATTGAATAAAATGCTGTAGGGTAGTGACGAGCCATGTTCAGTAAAAACTTTTGGATTTTAAATAAAAAATAATGAATAAATGCTGTGTTTGTGGTATGCAACAGCCGACCAGTTGCACACGGATTGCTTCACGGATGAACCTAAATAATACAAACACAACACATCTGGTTAACTAGAAGAGCATCATTTCGATTGTTAAATAAGAGGCGATCTGGCGCTCGTTGCCGCTGTTTTCAGTGCTGCAGATTTCTCTCGTGGCTCGTGTATGTGCAGAGCACTTTAATCTAACTTTTGTATTCGTTCCGGTAAAATCACGAAACAAAATGCACAAAAACTGTCCCTGCTCTTCATGTACAATCACTGATGATATTCGGTTTTAATGAGAAAAAATACGAGGATTTAAAGTGTGCAAATCTATGCCTTTATTCACGTGAAAAATCTGGACACTAACGCTATATTGTGTTTAGATGCATCCCCTTATAATACGCCATAAAGTGTGTATCATATGCACACAAAAAACTGCGTAGCCTACCATTTGTAAGCCAAAGCTCATTTTGACGTATACATTCCACGAGATTGCACACTCGTACTATACGCATTTTCGTGAGACTGTCCCACCCACTTTTTAAAACAAAGTTATGCCACTGAATGCTCCGCCCCGACGCGATAAGTTTGCATATCGGCGATCTCACAGGCTGACGATATGACGATTGGAAAATTAGGCATATCGCCCAACACTACTGCTTGCTCTTATCTGCATTTCACCTCTCCTCTAGCTTGTTTCCTTCTAATAAACCTGACATTATATAGGCTCTGTGATAAATTGTTTATATTCCTAAATGTATCCATGCTGATGGCCTGCACTCCAGTTGAAGAAAATCTCAGGCTAAAAACTAGATTACTAGTAACCAAAACCTCAAACATACACTACTGTTCAAAAGTTTTATTCTTTTAAATGAAGTTTAACATGAAGTTTAACTTGAACATTTTAAAATCATTAAACCCCAGGTTGTTTCAGTGTCTAAAAAGCCTTTAGGGCAAAGTAATTAGCAAAATTAGACGAGGTGACAAATGTAATGTTATATTCAGCATTTATGATAAACTATTGGGATGCTGTGGTCATTAATATATTTTTTCTAGGTCTGATTTGAGTTACATTTCTCGGACACCATACTACAGTGCCCCACTAAAGTTATTTATTTGTATATATATTTTACTGATAAATTCTAAAATACTTTTACTAAATACTTTAAATGCTAACTGTGGTTCAGGGGGTCGACAACTTCAGGCATTTAAGTTATTTTTCCGCTTACTCACTGCTCATACTATTAGCCTCTATAACAATACCAATACAATGTCAGGGGGTAAAGATATCAGAGTAATGGCTGTGTACCAGATGAGATCTATATCATATAGATATAGATATCTACTCGACTTTACAACAAAGGTTTCTAATCAATGTAATGTAAAGTGTAGTGTGACCGCTATGCTGAGCAATGTAAGTGTTTTAACTTCTCAAATTAATTTCTATGAAAGTAAAGCTTCCAAAGGCATGAACTGAAAACGCGCCAGACTTAACATGTGCTGTGAATGTAACGTTATATGCCGCGAGCGCCGTCGTGATTACCTCCTAGGACTCCTGGATTGTTCTTACATTTTTTAAAAATACCTGCATGTAATTGCGTCTGTAATTAATTTCTGCACTTACATTTGTAATTACACAGTTGGCACTTCCCTTACACCTAACCCTACCTATGTCACTTTAGACCACCATCGAGTGTTTTTTTTAGTTCCCTGTCACGATATAATGGGGATTTCATTCATATGGTGATGTTAAAAAATGTTATATTTATCATTTTATATGGAGCTAATCACTACACCTGTTTGCAGTCATAATGTAAACATCAATTATTGATATAAAATAGCCGAAATCACGTGAAAAATCGCCTGTTCTTCACAGAGCCAGATTGAGGAAATGTCCACACAGGAGGAGTGCGTCAGGCGGAGGGCAGTGTTGAGAATGTAATTATTATTGACAGCTCAGTAAGCAAATGAACGCCTGATGACTCATATCTAATACATATTATTAAGAGGAGACCCAGAGAGAGCTATGTGCATGTTTTAGCTCTTTTAGATCGAATAATTCAGTAAAAAATGAATAGAAATGGTATTCTGTACAGGGTTTCCGTTGTCCGGGAATTACCGGACATTGGCCGGGAAAAATTTAAATGTCCGACAAAATGAAATCTTTTCGGTCAAATTGTCAGATTAAAACTGCCTCTTATCGATACCGTAAGCCTACGACGTGATGCCCTCGCTGTCATGACAGCGCTCCGTGGCTATGGAGGATTGCAATTCTCCACAGCCTGCGAAGTAGGGGTGTAACGATTCGTTTAACAACGATTCGATTCGTATCACGATTTGAGGTTGTTGATATGATTTAAGGACGATATTCGTTCATTTCGAACGATATGATCCGAAACGATTCATTGACTTGAAATCAATTCAGTAACTTTTTAGCCAAAAATTTAAATCAGTGTGAAAGTTTTATTTCAACCGAATCGAATCGGTGTTAAAACGAATCGTTACACCCCTACTGCGAAGTCCTCATATGTGATTGCCGCGAAATGTATCCAGAGTAGACCAAGCTCACCAAGATAGCCTGTGTAATCCCTGTCTCGAGTGTTCTTGCAGAGAGGGGGTTCTCGATGCAGAATCGGATAAAGACGAAGCAGTGAAGTCGCCTTGCGGAGAACAAGGTTACGCGGCTTAAGTGCATTGCAAGTTGTGGAGAGACACTGGAAACTTTTGATTTTAAGTCGGCAGCTGCACAATTCAGCACTGCAAAAAAGCGTAAAAAGTAGCCAAAATGACACGAGTCAATGTTATAGGCCTAGTCATTTGTTTGTTTAAGTTCATTTGACAGGGAGTCATTTCACACGGTGGCCAATTTAAATGTTACCAACTAAATGAGACAAACTGAGTTTATAATTAAATGTATTAATTGCGTTTAATTATTGCATCTAAACACAATAGTGTTGTGCAAAGATTGTTCACGTGAATAAAGGCAAATAGATTTGCACACTTTGCTTATAATCCCTGGTCTAGTCTGTTAAACTTGTCAGAAGTTCTTGTTTCTAATATGCCCTCATAGCCTATTTTTTCTCTCATCAAAACCGAATACCATCAGTGGTTGTACATCAGGAGCAGGAACAGTTTTTGTGCATTTTGTTTCGTGATCTGACCGGAACAAATAGAGAGTCTCTGCAACGGCGTTAAGCGTTGGATTAAAGCGCTCGTCTGTGTGAAGACTGCATGAGCCGCGAGAGAAATCTGCAGCACTGATAACAGCAGCAACGAGCGCCTGATCGCCTCTTATTTAACAAACAAATGAAATGATACTCTTCTAGTTAACCAGAGATGTTTTGTTTGTATTAGTTAGGTTCAACCGTGAAGCAAGACATGTTCCATGTATACATACATTCGTATATCATAACTAATAAATAGGCTATTTTCTACACTGATTTTGATGCTCTCTTCAAAACGATGGGTTTTGATGGGCGTGCTGCACTGCAGACTTGGAAGTAAACGCCCACGGCTAGGATTGGATAAGATTTGCATATTTAATGAGCTCAGCTCCGCTGTCATTTCTATGCCCCGTCAGTTCAGTTCACATGAGGGAGGGGTTATTTAAAAGCGGCAACCGGACTTATTCAAGTACGTCTTTATCAAACAAACAATGATTTATTTCCCATCTACACAAAAAAATACCTCATCAGTTGAATGTATATTAATTATGTGGCAAATTTCCACATAAAATTATTACATTAAGAAAGCTGTATCTAATCATGTCTGTCAAATATACTCAAACTATGTCTATCAGAATTATCACAATTACATTGACGTAATGTAAATTTATCTAAAATTAAACTCAACTGTTTTACATTGAGGTAATGTAATTTTATTGAAAATTAAACTAAACTTTTTTACGTTGACGTAATGTAATTCTTGAAAATTAAACTAAACTTTTTTACGTTGATGTAATGTAATTCTTGAAAATTAAATTAAACTTTATTTTACTAATGTAATTTTTCCAGAGCAAAATTTAATTTATGTATTACAGTGACCAATGTGTTTGTCCATATAGGTCTAACAGAATGTCACAACCTAATGCATTTGTTTCTAGAGTAAAAATATACAAAAATGACTTGTGCTGATCTTAAAATTTTTGGGGCATTCATGTATTTTACATTGTTGCATACATAAAAATACTATCAAAAATATGCTATTACAGTATGCACACCAAAAAAGCAAACAAATACAAATCAAATAGCGTTTGTTTATTCATTTCATAAATTAAAGAAATGCACAATGGCTAAAAACAATTGTACATGACACTATTAAACAGCTCATTAAATCTAACAGAGCTCTGTTAGCCATGCTATTGTAAAATAAAAATTGGTCTACGCAGCAGAGTAAACACTGATCAATCTACGCTTTGGTAATCACTCAGGTTCACATTTACAAAGATTTTTTGTTGTTGTTGTTGTTGGGCCATTTCCCCAATTTTTCTGTGGCTCTTTCCACCCGAGCCAATAAATAATAATAGTCTTGAGGTGTGGTAGGCAGCTAAACAGATCACTGAGCCAACCAGGCCCCTACACTTACAATTTTTAAAAATAAAGAAGCATTACAATTAATTTAACTTAAAGTTAAAAGTTCAAAACATTAAAAGTTGTTTTTGCTTTACAGGTCATGATTCATATTTCCTTTTAGGTAAATAATTATAATCTGTAACAATATAATAGCTGATATGTTTAATGCAGATATATCATCATATATGTCAGCCAAATGCTATAACAGAAACAGTTGTAGCAGATATGCAGACAAAATACATGTAAAACAAAATAAATAATAAACAAAAAAGTTTAATAAAAAAAATACATCTACTCAAACATCTTCAGCTTCAGCTTTTGGACTCTGTCTGATAGCCTTTGTCCATCCAGATTCAGGAACATTTTTTGAAATACCTCGAAAGTATGCGGCAGGTTGGATGGATACCTGATATCCAGAGCATAAATTATGCCCATGAGCAAAGTGATGGCACACAGCACAGTCAGAATTTTTAGAGTACCTCTACTCCCTCAATTTCAATTGTCACTTCTTTTGGTGGCTTTTGTGCACCATCTGCATGGACCACATCGATCCCTGGGACCATCTCCTCTTTTGCTTTCTCAGCCTGCTGAATCCTTGAAGATCCAGAGCACAAGAAACACAAACATTGTGTTAGTGTGTAATGGTAAAAAATAAAATAAAATAAACATCCCATGAAACACTGCATTAAAAACAGGAACATTGAGGTCTGCGGCAGAATTAGAGGGTATTTTTCAGGGGCAAGATTTAAGAAGATCTGAATAGGTATTACCATACCAAACATAACACATTGTGAAGGCAGCTGACTCCCTGTCATGTACATCAGAGGAACAAAAAAACAAAATGTTCACATATCTTACCAAGCACTATTGATAAAGGCACTATAGTCTTCCATGAGGTATTGACACAAGCCTTTAATCACCAGAAGGGATTAAAGCTCTTCAGGTCAATGCTGTTGTGGCACTAAAAACCAAAAACAAACACAAAAACGATTTACCGTATTTTCCGGACTATAAGTCACACTTTTTTTTATAGTTTGGCTGGTCCTGCGACTTATAGTCAGGTGCGACTTATATATCAAAATTAATTAATACAAGAGAAAACATTTACGTCTACAGCCGCGAGAGGGCGCTCTATGCTGCTCCTGTAGCCTATCCCTTGAAAAATTAACTGAAAACAACTGAAAAACTGTTAACTGAAATTAACTTAAAGACAACTGAGACTGAACGCAAACAAAATGCCCCCCAAAAGAAAATCCTATTCTGCAGATAACAAACTGCAGGTAGTAAGATATGCAGACGAAAACGGTAATCGAGCAGCAGAAAGAAAGTTTGGAGTGAGTGAGAAACTTGTGAGGGACTGACGAAAAGCTGAGGTAACTTTAACTTCAATGAGGAAAACAAAAAAAGCTAATCGCGGTCTGAAAGCAAGATGGCCAGAGCTGGAGAAACGAGTCCACAGATGGGTGCTTGAACAACGCTCTGCCGGGAGAGGCTTGTCAACGGTGCATTTACGTCTCCACGCCCTGGCAGTGCCAAGGAGATGAATATAAATGACTTTGCAGGCGGGCCTTCTTGGTGTTACCGCTTCATGCAACGCAACCGCCTCTCTATCAGAGCACGGACAACGTTGTGTCAGAAACTGCCAGCAGACTTCCAAGCCAAGATCGACAGTTTCCGTGAGTTTGTTGAAAAGCAGGTAACTGAACAAAACGTGTCACCAGATCATATTATCAACATGGACGAGGTCCCCCTCACGTTTGACATTCGCATGGGCCGAAGTGTTGCAGAGAAAGGGCAGAAAAGTGTGAATATAGTGACAACTGGTCATGAGAACTCACACTTCACAGCGGTGCTTGCATGTTGTGGAGATGGATCGAAATTGCCACCGATGGTCATTTTCAAACGGAAAACCATGCCCAAAGATGTATCTCCCCCCACAGTAGTCGTGGCCGTGAATGAGAAAGGGTGGATGAATCAAGAAATGATGTACATTTGGCTTACAAAGTGCTACACTAAGCGTCCTGATGGCTTCTTTAAAACACGCAAAGCCCTGCTTGTGATGGACATAATCCACAGCCACAGTTCAAAGATAAAATAAAAGCTTGCAACTCAATACCTGTCATCATCCCTGGAGGCTCAACCAAAGTACTCCAGCCACTCGACATCTCAGTGAACCGGAGCTTTAAGGCAGTTTTGCGTCGCCTGTGGGAGGAGTGGATGGTGGATGGAGAGCACAGCTTCACAGCAACCGGGAGGATGCGCCATGCAACTTTCCAGCAAGTCCTTGGATGGATCGACACTGCCTGGACTTCAGTGACAACCGAAACCATCCTGTCGGGATTCAGAAAGGCCGGAATAACTGGAACTGATGCCGAGTCTGACGACTAGGGATGGGTACCGAAAACCGGTATTAAACGGGCCCCGGGGGTGAATTTTGAAAGACCGTTGTATCGATAAGCTCGGACGTTATCGGTTCTTCTGTCGGTACTTTTGAAAATACACGTGTGGAGAAAGAGAAAGAGAGACCACGAGCAAAACGACAGAGGACAGAACTAAACAGTCAAACATAGCCTGATTACACTTTAGATCTGTGATAGTCTGATTTTATTTTAGATTTTGGCTTCCAAAGATTAAAATAATATTTGTCTAGCGCAATTTAGGCTAATTCCCTTTGCAGCAGTAGCCTACGCTGTCATTTCTCCATAAAACTCAAACGCAATGACAGAATCAGCATGATCAGAGATTGTTGTAATATACAGTCTAGCTACTGTTGGTAAATTGTGGGATGCGTTTAAATAATAAAAAGAGCGATTAAGCACAAAAATGTGCGCAAGAGGATGTTCCCAAGTCGGCGCGCGCGCTCCGAAACAGCCGCAACGAGACGAGCAAATTACACTTTCGGTTTCACACTCGCGTCTAAACGATCAAATGTACACAAACATCTATGTCAAAATCCCGGCTTGGAGAGTCTCTTAAACAAAACAGTTTAACAGTTTTAGTTTGTGTCTAAAATGGACGTAGTTATTATGGATATAGTCAGGAGAAAGTGTAGTGTATCTGCCTATTATCAGTCGCCTAGAGCTGCACATCTGTCTTAAAGAGGCAGCAGTGTAAATAAACATGCTGATGAATTACTACGAATTAAACAACCAAATGCAAAGAGAAAATCACTCACAGCTCTTGAATTAATAACTTCAGCTTTATTACGCATTATTTTGGCTATTTATGATAAACTATGCAGTGTTATTTTACTAGAATTCTTCTTGAAATTAAAGCACTGTATAGGCCTATATAATGTGTATTTTTGTTTTGTGTGTGTGTGTATATATATATCTCAATATATATATATATATATATATATATATATATATATATATATATATATATATATATATATATATATATATATATAAATATAAATAATCTCAAAAAGTACCGATAAGAATACCGTTAAAGTACCGGACCGATAAGCAGTATCGGTAAGAGTAATACCGTTAAAATCTTAACGATACCCATCCCTACTGACGACAGCCCAGCAGAAGAGGAAACGGCGCTTCATCTTCCTCCGGAATTGGCAGAGTTGTTCAGAAGCGACACTGAGGATGAAGAATTCAATGGATTCAGTGATGTGGAATAAGATCGGGAGCTTGGTGAATTTGCTTGTTGGACTTGCTGGCTGGCTTGTTATGGTAATTTAGCCTATTAGCCTCGTAGGTATGTTCTTTATGCTATTGTGTAGCTTAATAACGATTAATGTGTTACGTTAACATAACGGACACCTATTCAGCCTATTGTTCTGTGTGTATATATACACAGCTGCTGTTGTGTAGCTAAATAAATTGCCTTTTCAGATTAAATGTTTGTTCTTTGTCTTTGATTTTGTGAAAATAAATTTCTAAATAAATGCGACTTATAGTCCAGTGCGACTTATATATGTTATTTTCCTCT
This sequence comes from Pseudorasbora parva, assembly GCF_024679245.1. Classification (NCBI taxonomy): domain Eukaryota; kingdom Metazoa; phylum Chordata; class Actinopteri; order Cypriniformes; family Gobionidae; genus Pseudorasbora; species Pseudorasbora parva. Next base: position 42,418,126 of record NC_090179.1, read on the forward strand.
CCGTGACGCATTTTTTGACTGATGCGACTTATACTCCGGAGCGACTTATAGTCCGGAAAATACGGTACTTCCTGCTCTATATACTTGGAAAGAAAGTCACAGTCCATGACTAACAGAAAGGGTGCAAGGAGAAAAGATTCACAAATAATGAATTTGGGATGACAAAGATTAAAGACACTAAAACAAAGAAAGGCTAGTTAAAAATGAAAGGAGATTATTGAATGAAGGGTATTAAAAGTATGATACTCTTAAATCAAATATTTTATCAAATATTTAATATTAGCAAAACACACACAAGTTATGAAATAGCTGTTCATGTGTAGAAATTGTATATGCATATTTACATGCATTTAAGCATAGCTTACTGTAAATATTACAAACCTCCTCTAACACAGCCAAAATGTTGTGTATCTTTCTTTGAACAACTCTTTTGGCACTATGGAAGACTTCGATGAGCCTGTTAGTACACTGGTCAATCTGTGCAAAGAATTTAGTAATCCTGATGAATTCGGCATTTATCTGTAAAGACATAAAAAGACATACAATTCAAGACAGAGACAGGAAGATATCTACGATAGTTACTTCTCTATAGCCCCTTTCACAAATTAAGGAAATAACAAAAATAATTAATATTCTAGGAATCAATGAGTGTCAAAACCTGAACACTAAGACTTAAGAGTCTTATGGCAGAGCTGTTGTATTGAATAGCATTAAATTGTCATGTATAGCTAATGAAGTGATGACTCTGTGTAGCAAGCATGCTCAGAAATAATTAAGCGCAACATAAATACTTACTGCCATTAGGAGATTCCAATGTTTTTTATTTGTAGACTGATAGCAAATGCACTGGTCCAAGATTTCTGTTTTAGAAGAAAAAAAAAAGATTTTCAGTACCAGTAAAAAATGTGATAGTTGAAGTTAAAATTGAACTTATCAAATAGTATGCACTGTATTTATAATAAACTAAATACATATGAATCCGTATTAAAACTAGTTTCCTATGTTCCCTTTGTTCTGTGGTGAATATTATATGACAGACAGCATTAGTGGTTGCTGTTCCTTTAAGAACTGCCGAACAGGCTGTCACGCGCATCTCATTTCCTCACAACTCCTATAAAATAATTTAAGACGTTATTTAACTATCAGACTGCTATAATCTTCGACAAAACGGACATATTTGCAAATTATGTGTGTTATTGTTCGTTTAAGCGCGAAGAGATCTTGATTATGGCGCGCGTCTTTCAGACAAGGGTGCGTCTAAATCTGCTCCTTAGTTCAGTAACGTTAGTTAGGGCACTGATAAGGGAGGGGTCGGACACAGTCATATACACGATATAATGATTATACACGATATGATTCATGACTTAGAAAACTGACGGTAGGAGATGATTGAGACGCACCCAGGACATTGACAGACTAGCGCGTTCTCTTTCGTCGTCTTGGATTAAAGCTTTAAAAAAGAGCAGGCCCGCAGAATGTGACGTCATATCACGACCGTTGCAAAGTGCAGAGAACTAGCTGACCGCTCCTTTACAACATATCACCTTAGTATTAGGTTCTTGTAAAATATAAACATAGTACACAAACAAAACACCTCAATTTAAGACAATTGTAGCATATCATAAACTTAAAGCTAACGTTAATGGTAATTAGTTAACGAATTATTTCATTATCAACGGAGCCGATTTTCAACATTACATAGAATATAGCTTTGCCTAACAAGTGTATATAAAGATGATTATTATTATTTTAAATGTGACAGGATAAGAAATTACATCGTTACTGTTAGACATGTCATAAATACTCACACAACTTTGGCAGGATCCGTCAAAAGTTCTCGAATCATGGCGGCAAAAATATCCTCGCAGTCCACAGCTCATCTCGGTGACGGTGACGCGCAGTAGGCGGGGTCAGGTCTCAAATTTAAATTTCAGTCATTGATCCAAGTAAATGCACTCTCATTACTTGTACAACCCAAGCAATTTACATTTCTTCAAAAAAACAAAGATACATTTTCTTATAAATGTATAATATTTTAATTGATCTAAAATGAGTAATTTATGGTCAGCCAAAGAATGCCTCTGAGCACTTTTTTGAGTGTACCCGCGATTGATTGGACTATTATTTTTGTATTACATGGCCCGCACGATCGGTCGATATAAGCGCGAACACATACACGTGCGCGACTTCACCCTTCAAATGTCACGTCAAGAGAGAGAACAGCAGAACAAAAGCAATATTACGAGATTCATCAGCCTGTCGACGGGCTTCCGTTTTGAACAAAACGCACAGCTCTGGGACGTTGGGCTTTGCGAACCCTGGCCCATACGTGTCTGAGTCTAGCGTGCTAAAGGTAACTTATGCTCTGTTAGACACGTACAAATAAGCAAAACGAGATAATGCAATACTATTACATATAAAAATACACGTTTTACTCACTTAAGTGTGTTGCAACATTCCTCCTGTCGGATCCAATATAGAAGAATAGCATTGTGACTGTGAGACTTGTTAACAAACGATTCCGCGGTGAAATTAGTGAACACCATTTCTCACCAACGTGAGCTGGAACTTCATTAATAAAGTTCATCCACACATTCCTAATATTAGGATCCGAAGGAAGCTTATGCAGCGACTGTGTTCTTCCACAATCAGGAATAGCGCAGTGTCTGGCTATAATCTTCAGTTTGTTTATTGCTGCTGCTTGCGTGATCCCATGTGTTTCGTCGCGCACTGACGTCAGTAGAAGCAAACACTCGTTTTCTGGGCCTGGTGTCTACAAAAGCTTTTCTTTGACTAACAAGGACGTTTTCAGCTCTGAAATTTACAGAATAATCTTATATTACCATGACCTTTTATATATCAAAATCTCAAGGGAAAGTTGATTTCTTATTTTATCACCCCTTTAAAGCCCCACTTGGCTACTTTTGCTCTCGGGGTCCCCCTACAGTTTGGAAAAAATAATGTCCTCAACTACTGTCGTAAGAGCTGTCATCCTACAACAGGGGATGCCATCGCGCGTGCATTTGTTGACATGACAACCCTGATAGCCCTGAACTAGTGATGCGCGGTTCGTCTCATAACCCGCGGACCCCGTATGTCTATTTAATGGTCGCGGGTGCGCGGTGTGTTGTAAAAATATATACAGTGGTGCGGGGCGGGCCAAATAACTTCATAAAAGCGTCCCGCGGGTCGGTGCAGCACTAACAGTTCCCCTGAAAACTGCAAGAGGAGTTCTTCTGGCGTCGCGTGTGAAATGCCTTCATCCCAGGTAACGTTACAGTCAGTGGCATATGTTTCAGCATGTCATATGAATATAATTTAATGGGTTTTATTTTTTTCAAATGCCAAATAATCACGATGCTCACGTTTACAAGCCAGCGTCATTATAGTAGTCTATTGGTTACCGTTTTACAGAATCTATATGATACTTCAGTTCAATGTTTGAGTGGTAGCTCACCGTAACAAGCATGACAGCATCGGTCGGGCACGCCTCCTTTAGCTCACGCCGACGAACAAACGCTGGTCACATTTTGATCCTCGTCCTGCCTTTAATCCCATCATTTTTTCATTTCCTCTTATTGCTTTCCTCCAACAAAACCTTTTCTTTCTTATTTGTCTGTGCTGCTTCAGACATGGCTATATTATCCGACGAACAAAGTTGGGCTCGCACGTCTGAATGTAAGGAAGTGTGTGTGTTGGTGGAAGTGACGTATATGCCGTAAAGCAGTCGAATTTTGTAGTTCTTTTTGTTCTCGGGTTACTACCCGAAATCCGAAGTTTAAAAGTACGATTAAAAACGATACAGACCCCATCAGGCTATGGCAGACGTGTCATTCAACCTATTGTAAGTCGATTTATCATCACAAGAGTCTTAAAAAATATATTATGAAGGTTGAAAAGTTACCTAGTGCTGCTTTAACAAGCCGTGAATGTTGAACAATATTAATCTGGGGCCATCTACGATCTTTGACAGGTATAGGGTTAATAAAGCCTTTTTAGTGCGGGTTAAACTTCTTTTTTGGCCCATAGTATTTTATTTTTGAAAATAATACAAAATATTTTCTCTATTCTATTGAAATTGTGGGTTACATATTTGTCACCTTTTTCACCCAAGGAGTTTACATTTGATGATAGTACAATAGTTGCAAAGGAAATCCAATTTTTTGATTTGATTTGATTTATTTAACAATTAAATTTAAAACAAGTACAGTCAGGCCCAAAAAGACCATTTCATACATATAAAAAACAAAACTGTCGAGGATAAGATACACAAAAAAGCCATAGGCTTATTTCCATTGTGGTCCTCAGAGTTCAAAATAGACGAGCAGTTCATAATGGGAATGAGATCAACACAACACACAACCACATACACATATAATACCTCAAACATCATTAAAAAGACATTTTTTAACTTTACTTCTAAAAGTACCTTCTGCTTGAATTTGTTTTACGCAATCGGGCAAATTATTCCAAGCAACTGCACTGGAATATAAAAACGAATTCTTCCCATTTATACCCTTATACCGACACACACATATATATTATTAATCCTTGACCTTGTAGAAAAACAATGAACATCTCTTATGAAAACATAGTAGTCACACAAATACTTAGGAACATTTCTCTGTAATATTTTATACACCATCATTAGCTTAAGAAAACTTACCCTCTTGTCCACTTTTAAAAACCCTATTTCCTTAAAATGATTAATATTTAAATGCATTAGTGGATGAAGGCCTAAAATAATTCTACACAATTTGTTCTGAGCAGTCTGTAATTTCATTTTCATTTTTTTAGTAGAGCCACTATACCAAAAAGTTGCTGCATAATCAAAATGTGTTTGTACTAATGCACCAGCTAACATTTTTAAGGTTTGTGAATCTAGGTAAGCAGCCTGTCTCGCTAAGAATTTAATTAGTTTACAAACGTTAGAATGCACTTGAACAGCCATACTATCCCCAGTCAGTTTATTATCTAAAGTACATCCTAAATATTTCACTTCTTGCTTAGCATTAATAATCAAATCTCCAACCCTCACTTCTAATTTGGAACATTTTCTCAATTTAGCCGCAGAACCAAATAAAATAGCTTCTGTTTTACCTAAATGTAAAAACAGCTTATTTTGAAAAAACCAATTGGATACTTCCTCGATCACTTTACTTAATTCACTTTCTATTATTTCCTTCTTCTCATCAGTGGCAATTATTGCTGCATCATCAGCATATAATAGAAGGTGGCTAGAACAGGCCATTTTTAGATCATTTATATATAGTAAAAAAAGTAAGGGTCCCAATACACTACCTTGTGGTACTCCACAAGAGATGGGCAAATTATCTGAAAACACTCCATTTAAATCTACCATTTGACACCTATTTGAAAGATATGAGTTAATCCATTTACATGCTTTAGTGTCAAAACCCATAGCATTTAATTTTAATAACAAAATATTATGGTCAACTGTGTCAAAGGCTTTCTGTAAATCTAACAATACCATCCCACTTAATTTACCTTTATCCAATTGTTTCTTAATAAAATCTGTCAAATACAAAATTGTTGTCTCAGTAGAGTGCATCTTCCTAAAGCCAGACTGAAGTTCATACAAAATATTAAATTTGGAAATATATTCTACAATTTGTTCAAATAAAATCTTTTCAAACACCTTGGACAAGGAAGATAAAATAGACACCGGCCTATAATTGTTACACTCAAACCTGTTTTAATTCATCAGGTACATTAGATTTGCCTATAGAGAGATTTAAAATGTGAGTAACCATAGGGGTTATAAAATAAGCTGAATCTTTAATAAACCTTACTGGAATATTATCTAAACCTGTCGCTTTATTGTATTTCAAATCTGTTAATTTCTTATAAACTGTAGTCTCATTTACCATATTAAATGAAAAACCTCCTAAAGTGACACCACAGTTGGCATAATAGTCCTTAACTAATTTGTCATTATAAAAACCGGTCTGAACTGGTAACTCCTTTAACAAATTTTCAGCAACAGTAGTAAAGAATCTATTAAAACAATTGGCTACTTCTTTCTGGTCTGTCAATAATTGATCATTAACTTTAAGACTGATTCTGGAACCTTTACTTTTAGCTCTTTTTCGACATCCTAAATCATTTAAAACTCGCCATAACTTTTGAGAATCCTGCTTTACCTCACTAATCTTATATGCAAAAAAAGTATTTTTTGCATCTTTAATCTTACATCTTATCTCATTTCTTTTGTGTTTAAAATTTTCATAATCATCATTATTTCCATTCTTTCTAAATGCTCTTAAACTATCATTGCGTTCCTTAATATCCTTCAAAAGACTATCCGTCATCCACGGTTCTGTTCTTTGTTTAATTCTTACCTCCTTGAAAGGCGCAACTTTGTTCAAAACTTGCAAGAAATTATTCTTAAACTTGTCCCAAGCTATATCCACCTCATCACACTGCATCACCTCGATCCAATTTATCTTCATAAGTTCTTCAACAAATATTTGTGGACTATACCTTTTAAGCGATCTAATTTTTAAAGTATTATGTTGCCTTATGGCCTCTTTCTTTAATTTCCTAATTACATAAACCATATTATGATCACTTAATCTAGCCTCCAAAACACCACTTCTAAAAATCTTGCAATTGTCTGACACTAATATACAATCAAGTAGGATCAACAATCACTTGTTTCAATGCATAAGACTTACAAAATGAACTAAAATATTTAAACATTGACGAATCCTTTTTCAGCATGTCAGTATTTAAGTCACCCAAAATGATTAACTCTTAACCTAAAACATAATTAGACACATTTAAAATCCCTTCAAGATTCTCATAAAAGTCACTTTGATGAGGAGGACGATAGCAAATACCAACCAAAATCGGTTTACTCTTTGGCAGCAGAACCTCCAGCCAAACCGCCTCGACTGCAGTATTTACAAAGTCTTTTCTCTCTTTAAACATTAAATCTGACCTTATGTATGCACATACACCACCACCTTTTCGATTTCGATCTTTTCTCAGTAAGCAATAATTGTCTATATGAATCTCTGCGTCCAGTATCGAGTCATCAAGCCATGTTTCGCTACAGCTGAACAACGCCACATTAGATTCATGACATAAGTAACGAAGTTCACTTATCTTTGGAAGCAAACTCCTGACATTGAGATGAACCATGTGCAGACCTTTCATTGACCCAATAGACTGAAGATCGCTGATTTTGAACTTTGATAAGTTTGGAAGAAACTGTTCATCATTCACAGTAGATTTACTTGACCGAGTCCTCAGCATCCTGCCTCCATTCTCCGTCATAGAAAACATATCCGACACACCAAAGTCCTTTTGATCTGCTGTATTCTCTTGTCCTCCATTTTCAAGGGTAAACTTTCTTTATAAACCATCTACTCATCCATATGCATTTATTTTGTGTAACACAAAAGGAGAGTCACATAGTCTCAGTCACCATTAGAAAAAAACCTGTGAGTTGAGTCTCATTATGTTCTGACTGGCATCTTGGAAAAAAATAATAGGTTTGGCAGATGATCAGTTATTCTTGAGTAAATATTGCTTTTAGTTTTTTTTTACTTGAGACTGTTTAGTCTGTAATTTACCTGTAACTGCTTTGTAAATATTAAAACAATGTTAACTGAATATGATGTGTGATTATAACATAAACAAGGTAATTTATCTTCTTATTAAGTATATGCAATTTTTTTTTTAAACTGTAAACCGTTAACCAAACTGAAATCAACATCGTGTTTCACTCAACTGACATTAACCTTGTTTCAGCATAAGGTAAGCAAATCATCTGCGTAGATTTACGTTTGTTTTGAATGTCGTTACTGACTTTGGTCTTTGATGCCGTGAGTAACGTTGATTCTATGCCAATGTGCTATCTGGGTAAAACCCAAAAGGTTCAGCCTAAATGAATAAAGGTCCTAGAAAGGCCATGCAGAGTGGCCAGGATTTACAATTTTGCATCGTCCACACGTCGGCCAGAGAGCATTCGCGATCAGATGCTGATGTCTCAGCGACATTTTCCCAAATAGCAAACGCTCTCTGAGCTACAGTACGTCTTGCCGATGGAACTTTGTACACCGGGTCAGCCCGATGTACATGTGTTAGGGATATATGACATACATTTAGAGCCAAATCTTGTACTGCAGGTCTCATTCACATTTTGACTAAAGTGACAGAACTAAACTTTGGCTCATTAAAAATCTTTTTAAATGCAGATTGAATCAGAACACAGTGATCACAGTTCTCACCTGCAGTGAAGACCCGCCCACAACAATTCACCAATAAATACTGGGAATATTCACATCATCCTACAAGAGAAGGACAAACTCCAGGTGTAGCAGCTGAACTCTGTGTGACTGTTAAAGATGGAGTTTATTAAAGAGGAGATTGAAGACATGAGTGATCCAGAACCATCCAGAATAAAACATGAAGATACTGAGGAACAAACAGGTTGGTGTCCATTCTTGATTCTTCATTGACTACTTTGGTAATTTATTATAAATTAAATAATAAGCAGGATATGGATGATTAATGAGCATAAAAATGTATAGTACTTGACAAATATATTGTTAACTATATATATAAAAAAATAATGACATACAAATTTTGCTTCATGAAAGATCTGATACCTTATCTCTCTTGCTTTCTGCTTTTAAATCAGGGTTCACTTGAACTGCTTCTAACTTGCTGTGTATTTTAGACCAGGTGGAAGTGAAACAGGAAAGACAAGAACTGAATGAAGTGAAGGAGGAACATCATACCTTTAAAACTCAAAGAACAAAAGCCAAAAAGCTGCACACCTGCACTCAGTGTGGAAAGAGTTTGTCACATAAAGGAAGCCTTAATAAACACATGAGAATTCACACTGGAGAGAAACCGTATTCATGCACTCAGTGTGGAAAGAGTTTCACACATAAAGGAGACCTTAACACACACATGAGAATCCACACTGGAGAGAAACCGTATACATGCCCTCAGTGTGGAAAGGGATGCAGACATAAAGGAGACCTTAACAAACACATGAGAATTCACACTGGAGAGAAACCGTATACATGCCCTCAGTGTGGAAAGAGTTTCATACATAAAGGAGACCTTAACACACACATGAGAATTCACACTGGAGAGAAACTGTATACATGTACTCAGTGTGGAAAGAGTTTCACACATAAAGGAGACTTTAACAAACACATGAGGATTCACACTGGAGAGAAACCATTTACATGCCCTCAGTGTGGCAAGGGTTGCACAGATAAAGGAGACCTTAACAAACACATGAGAATTCACACTGGAGAGAAACCGTGTACATGTAGTCAGTGTGGAAAGAGTTTCACACGTAAAGGAAACCTCAACACACACATGAGAATTCACACTGGCGAGAAACCGTATACATGTAGTCAGTGTGGAAAGAGTTTCATACAAAAAGTAAACTTTTACACACACATGAGAATTCACACTGGCGAGAAACCGTATACATGCACTCAGTGTGGAAAGAGTTTCACACATAAAGGAAACCTTGACACACACATGAGAGTTCACTCTGGAGAAAAACCATTTAACTGTGATCAGTGTGGTAAAGATTTTATTTCATCATCACATCTAAAAGAACACCTGACAGTTCATTCAGATGAGAAGCCTCATGTGTGTTCTCACTGTGGAAAGAGTTTTTCAAGGCTGTTCAGTTTTAAACTGCACCAGAAAACACATGATGAAGTGAGAGATTAAGTGTGCTGTGGGTGTAGGAAGAGCTTTACTAGATATGACCATCTGAAACGGCACCAAAGAATTTATACTGGAGAAAGACCTTACAAGTGCTCATATAGTGTCAAGAGTTTCACACTCATGGGCGTAGATTACGCGGGGGACGCGGGGGACGTGTCCCCCTCACTTTTAATAAAATGTATTTTCGTCCCCCGCACTTTTACTGAGTCTCACCGATCCTAGTCGACCCGCTCCGAGCGGGATTCGAACCAGCGTTACCCTGTGCGGGGGCGGACAAGTTAACAGGAACGCTAACGACAGCCTTCTCTAAACTCGGTTGATAGCGCGCTTCTTGAGGTCAGGGGCAAGTGTATTTACTTAGAAACCAATGTGAATACATCAAGATTTAAATTCAGAGACAAAAAATTATCTATGCATGACCTGTAATTTTTTCCGAATCTTAATATGAGGAGGGCGCTCTCACAGAAAGTCCAAAAGTGGATTCGTAATACCCTGTCAAGCTGGAGCTGCAGCTGAAGGAAAACAATCGTTATGAGTGATGAAACGTTACGACGACAATCAGACGATTGCGACAATATATGCTTTATGTGTGTTTTTCAAGCCATCTCAATGTAGGCTATTTATTGACAATAAAGTATATGAATAATGCAGCTTTTTTAATGTTTAGTAGGCTATTCTGCTCACCACGGCTGCATTTATGTAATCAAAAATAGTTAAAACAGTAATATTTTGAAACAAAACTAATTAAATTACAAATTAAAACCGCTTTTTTTCCTATGTGAATATATAGTAATTTATTCCTGTGATCAAAGCTGAATTTATCATCATTACCAGTCTTCAGTGTCACATGATCCTTCACTAATCATTCTCAGATGAGGATTTCATAATCAAGAAACATTTATGATTATTATCTGTGTTGAAAACAGTTCCCAAAATGTTGTGGAAACCATGATAGCCTACATGTTATTTTTCAGGATTCTTTAATGAATAGAAAGTTCAATGGACAGCATTTATTTGGATTTATTAAATAAATTATCTAATTTGTAATATTAAAAATATCACTTGTGATCAATTTAATGCATGTCTGACCAATAAAAGTATTAATTTCTCTCTTTTTTTAATTTTACCACAAATGTTTAGAAAATTAAGCATCACCATGAGCAGCACAACTGATAATAATCCTAAATGTGTGTTGATCATCAGATCCTCATATGGGAATGATTAGTGAAGGATCACTGAAGACTGGAGTAATGATGATAAAATCAGCTTTGATCACAGGAATAAATTACATTTTACTATATATTCACATAGAGAACAGATGAGTTACATCAGAATATATATATTTTTTTACATTGCATAAAATCTACGGAGTCTTAATGCAGAAGTGTTTGTAGTATATAAACCAATCATAAAATTGGCAATAAAAAAATAGGAGAATAGTAGAATAATATTATTGTTAATTCCCTGTCATTATTCTTATTATTCATCATATTATTAATAATATTAATTATTGGTTATTGTTCAGCAGTGTATTTGATATCTTGCCCAATTAAAAGCAAGAGATGCGATAAATTATATTGGTCCAAAAAAAAAAAAATGGTATTACGACATTTCTGTCCCCCTCACTTCTGAAAAGATGGCTACGCCCCTGTTCACACTGTCTGGAAACCTGAAAGAACATGAGCGAGTTCATACTGGAGAGAAGTCGTACCGCTGTACTGTATAAGTTTTGGAAATTCAGCTAATTTAGTGACTCATATTAAAAAGTATTTTTCTGTGTCACAGTGAGCAAATGTTTTCTTCAGATCAAAAATATAAATCATGAAATCATGTGTGGTTAATTAACTAATAAACTCATGTTTCTGTGAAATGCCACAATATTTGTTCTTTATTTAACTATTCCTATGAATATTATTGAATTATTCCTTAATTGGAAACTTGTTAAAAGAAATACCAAAATTAACTGACGCCAGCTTCACATTGCACAAGCAGTGCGTTGGCAGGGCAGAAGAAGTGCATATGGAGAGCTGGAGCCGTTTGCGTCCATTGTGCATTCATACTGGCAGCGTTTCTCTCACGCACCTGATGTCACGGTTTATGAATGCATTGTTTCCTGCTTGTCTTGTGTCTGTGTTGTTATGTGTGTGTGAGTTGGCTTGACTGAGACTCATTGTTTGATCTGCGACTCAGCTGATCGTTATCACAGCACCAGCTGCAGTTTATCACTCTCCTCTACATATACTCATCCATTTCTCATCTCCATTGTCAGATCGTTGTTGATGTCTTCTGTGCTGTGTGTCTCCTCGGTCCTGTTTCCGCGTTCCAGTCTCGTACTTCTTGTTCCTGCTCAGTGTTCCTGCTCAGTGTTCCTGTGGATTACGCTCTATCTGGATTCCGACTGCACCTGCACCTGATCACAACGACTCACCATTCTCATCTGTTCTTTGTTGACCATCTCAGTCCCTGCGCCACCCTGTGTCTGTTGATTCTATTTTCTGTGTAAGAATAAATGAGTTTACTTGCATTTGCTTCCTGTATTCTGTCGTGTCAGAACGATCTGACCCAGCTATGGAAGCAGCAAGTAACCCATCGTCAGGGCTGGAGGACTTTGTTAACAGCAGTATTCGTCGAATGGATTTCCAGGAGAAGAATCTTAATGACACGGGTTGCGCAGTCCAGGCCCTGGTGGCGCAGGTGTCCGAGCTCACCCAACAATTTCAACTTCTGCGAGCTCCCACTGCGCCGCCCACACCGGCCGTTTCCCCCACACCACCAGAGAGCCCTTCCCAGTCAGAGCCACGCCTACCAGTTCCTGAGGCATATTCAGGTGAACCCAGTTACTGCAGAGCATTTCTAACACGATGTACCATGCATTTTTCTCTTCAGCCCAGGTCCTTCCACAGGGAACGAGCCAAGGTCGCATTCGTCCTGACGCTGTTGACTGGGAAAGCAGCACTATGGGGAACGGCAGTGTGGGAAAACCAGAATCCATGCTGCACCTCGTTACAGACACTCTCCGCAGAGATGAAACGGGTATTTGATCATGCCGTCGCCGGGAGAGAGGTGGCCAGAATACTTGTGGATCTTCGTCAGGAAGAGAGATCAGTTTCTGACTTTTTCATTGAGTTCCGTACCCTAGCGGCAGAGTGTCAATGGAACGAGGAGGCGCAGTGGGACGTTTTCCTGCATGGGTTGGCTGACCGCGTCCAGAGGGAGATTTACGCCTTGTACCTTCCGACATCACTTAATGGACTGATCGAGCTGGCTTTAAGAGTGGATGCTCGACTGTCCAGAATCGAGCGACGGACCCTGCCCAGGTTTCAGCGGCAGGGACGCGGTCAGCCCCGTCTACGATCACGAACCCATGCAGGTGGGACGAGCTCGGCTTTCCCGGGAGGAGAGGGAGAGGCGGAGATCTCAGGGCCTTTGCCTCTACTGCGGGGGAGCGGGCCATTACGCTTACAACTGTCCGGTAAAAGGCCAAGCCCGATAGTAAGTGTTGAGGCTTCTATCGGGTGAGCTCTCCGCCGAGAAGACCTCATCTACATCTACACTCCTCCCGGTAAGACTGAGATGGTCAACCAACACCCACGACTGTCAGGCACTTCTGGACTCCGGGGCTGAAGGTAACTTCATGGATCACACATTTGCACACAAGTTTAAGATTTCCGTCAGACCCCTCACTAACAAGATCGCTGTACACACTCTTAACGGTCAACAACTTCCCACCATTTCGTTCACCACTGGAGAGATTACCCTCATCACGTCAGGCAACCACTCTGAAATTATCTCCTTTTATATTCTGGACTCTCCCCTCGCACCCATTGTTCTTGGTCACCCCTGGCTCACCCATCACAACCCTAGAGTGGACTGGCATCAGAAAGAAATCTTGGCTTGGAGCAATAGATGTCATGAGTCCTGTCTTGTGTCTTCATGTCCGTCTCTTTCTGTCTGTTTTTCAGGAGGAAGCAGTGGATTTGTCTAGCGTGCTGCTTCTCTCCCTCCGCAATGTCCCTATGACTGTGTCATATATTTACTGCCAGGTAAATCTCCGCCTAAAGGCAAGTTATATTCACTTTCTGCTCCAGAAAAGGAGGCTATGGAGAAATATATTTCTGATTCACTGGCAACAGGGTTCATCCGCCATTCCTCTTCTCCAGTGGGGGCAGGGTTCTTTTTTGTGGGGAAGAAGGACGGATCTCTGCGACCTTGTATTGATTCCCGGGAGCTGAACAACATCACGGTAAAGAATACATATCCTTAACCGTTGATGTCTTTAGCTTTCGAGAGGTTGCAGGGAGCGTCGATTTTCACAAAATTGGATTTACGTAACGCTTATCATTTGGTCCGCGTTAGGGAGGGGGATGAATGGAAGACCCCTTTGAACACTCCCAGGGGGCACTTTGAATATTTGGTCATGCCTTTCGGCCTGCCCAACTCCCCAGCGGTCTTCCAGGCACTCGTCAATGACGTGCTGCGAGATATGGTTGATCAGTTCATATATGTCTACCTGGATGACATATTGATTTTTTCCTCTTCTCTCCAGGAACTCGTGCAGCACGTTCGACGAGTGCTTCAGAGGTTGCTAGTGAATGGGTTTTTTGTCAAGGCGGAGAAATGCTCTTTTCGTGCACAGTCTGTTCCTTTCCTGGGGTACGTCGTTTCGACTGAGGGAATGCGTATGAAACCCGAGAAGGTCAAGGCTGTGGTAGATTCCCGTAAGGCCCTACAGAGGTTTCTGGGATTCGCCAATTTCTACCGGCGTTTTATTCGCAACTTCAGCCAGCTAGCCGCCTTGACCACCCCCAGAACTACGTTCAGGTGGACACCTGAACCGTGGCTCATGTCCTGCAAATTCACGTTTTCCAGTGTTCACTCCGTCACTGTCATTCTCATGCTTTGGTTTATGATGGGCAGCATATATCTGCTGCAAATGTGAAGTGTTCCCCTCTGTCCAAACACATGCATATAACATGCTGTCTATAGGTAGATTACATGATAAAAATAACCTTAAAGTTAATTGTAGCGCTTTAGATTACGGCCCGGAAAGTACTGCATAATTAAAGTGAATTCATAGCATAACTTTCAGTAATTATAGTGTAACTATAAAGTAAGTAAGTGTAGGTATAAGGGAGCTATGTAATATTCTGGGAATAAAGGGGTACTATCTGGAAAATTAACAAATTATTTATACTGTAAGTATTTTTTAATTAAGGGGTGTAGTACGTACTTACCCTGAAACTATAAGTGTAGTTACAGGGTAAGTATGAATCTGCGGGCTGTAAATTAAAGTGACTCTTGTTCCCCTCTTGTTTCATGTAGTTACAGGGTAAGTACAATAAAAACAAATATAATCTGATATCACTCGGAAACCTTTATTTGAAAAATGAAAGAAGAAAAAAAATGAAAAAAACTTTTTTTTAAAACAGATTTAGAGCACACTCATTTGTCTTGCTTGGCTTAAACCTCCTCTTGTTCCTCTTCTTTTCTTCCTTGCCACATATGAATCTTAAGAAGGAATCCCACACGTCTCTAGCTAGTATTCTGTAACTGTTACACTGAAAATACAGTGCGCACAGAAATGTCCTCACCGTTTACTCGTCCTTTATCCTCATGCCATCTGAGATGTATGCGACTTTATTTCTTCAGATGAACGCAACTTCAACACGTGCGCTGAAAAACTCTGGTCATGCGGATGTCTGATGCTGTCAGTTATTTTTTAATGCTCACAACAGTATACAAACAATAACATAATATATGATAATGGTAATTAGAAACAAACAAGAACAAAAGACAAGAGACGCACCAGTTCTTGCGTGTGTTCCAGATGAAACGCGCAGGAGAACGTCATGAAAGCTTGAAGCGTCTCATGCACGTGCTGGTAACAGCTGATCGGATACGTAAAGATTACTAAATTATGACAGCATTTCTTGGTGTACTTCTTTTTCTTTTGATAAATAATAATACAAAATTTCAAAAGACATGGCATTCCTCCTAACATCCATTGATGGAAATAATGAAAATGAAGAAGAGACAAGAAAAGAAAGAGAAAGGGACAAAACGTGCCTCTTTCTGTCAGGACGTTATCATTTGACGTTATTCATATAATAATAAGTGTTATAAATCTTTTGAATTAAGTTGTTTTTCAAATAAATATTTCTGAGTGATATCAGAGTGTGTATGTGTTTTTATTGTACTTACCCTATAACTAGATGAAACAAGAGGGGGCATCTGACCGACATTTTCAAGTGACCCGCCCGCAACTGGGGCCGCAAAAAAAAGAAGAAAATATTGTACCTGACCCGCATTTTTTAAAAGTAGTTCTTGAGGCGGCCCATCATTGTCCATTTCAGCTGTCCGCATGCATATTAATGATGAACAGGATGTTTATGTTTCAACCCTGCTTGGAGAATTCATCAGCAGGTCAACTGAGGCCCCGTCCACACGGAGACGGGTTTAGCTGTATACGTATAAGTTTTGTACTGTATCAGCGTTTCGTCCACACGGATCCGGCATTATGGAAGCATGAATCCGATATTTTTTGAAACCAGGTCCCAGAGGGGATAAATCTGAAAATGACAATCTTCCGTTTTTTGTGTATACGGCCAATCCGTATATTTTCTGAAATGGTGATGTCATCACACTACGTCCAGCACGGTGAAAGAGTTAAAAGGATACAGCCACGGGCACTGGGCATGCGCACATCAATATCCCGTCATTTAATTCACGTATTTGCTTTATTGTAAGGGTATGTTTTGGTTTGGGGTAGGTGTAGGCATTAATACAACACTTCTGTTAAAGGGGGGGTGAAACACTCAGTTTCAGTCAGTGTCATGTCAATCTTGAGTACCTATAGAGTAGCATTGCATCCTGCATATCTCCGAAAAGTCTTTATTTTTTTAATAATTATATAAGAAAGATGCGCTGTTCCGAGTCTTTCCGAAAAAAGCCGAGCGGGTGGGGGCGTGTCGTGTGAGCGGAGCTAAATAATGACGTGTGCAGCAGCGCACTGTGTGTTGAGTCGAGTGCGTCATCCCTAACAGCGGGAAAAAAACTTTATTCAAAATAAAAATATGGCTTTTAATCAGATACAGCCATACATCTATGATCCGGAATCAGACCCAGAGGCTGCAGTTGAACAGGAGCAGCAGCAAAAACGACTAGAGCAGGACGTCTGTATGTGGTAAGTTACAAGTTATACACTAACTATATAATATGCTTAGCGGCTTGTGTTATTTAAATATTTATACTTGAATTATATCGTCGTATTTTTGTCTTTGAAGGTGTACATGTGGGAAGTGCAGTTGTGCACGTGTGTTTGTGTGTTTACGCGTGGTTTGTGTAGACAGTAAGCGGACTAAAAAAAACACAGACATTTGAAGCAGTCTCACTCACCCTTCTAACGTTGGGACTGCTCCATCCTTCAGCATTAGGCGATTGGGAAAATCCTGTGTCGAGCTGGGCCTTGTTTATGAAACAGTCGGCACCGAAATGCAGCGAACAGATATAAACATTCGCGCAACTCAGTTGCTGATCCGGAAAAGCAAATTACATCCACTGTTGCCTTAACGCGGGGTTTTTGGCGAATCTGTGCAGGACTGTCTTGGTCTGGCAACCAAAAACGCACTTTTTTGGTGACATTGTTATGTGCTATGTGTAATTGTCACCTGTCCAGCATCCTACAAGCCAGCGCTTTGATGGGCGTAGGCTGTTGCTTTCGCTCTCTCCCTCGCTCTCTCTCACGCGCTTCAGGTAGAATTGTCCGTAAGGCCCATACAAGGAAATTCCGCCCCCATTAACGTCAAAGGGGACGCATGATCTCAAAAAACTTGCCGAAACTTATGACTAACCGGAAGTAGTATTTTTGACAAAGAAATACTCCCATCAAACGTCCACCTTAACTTTTGAAACTTTGTCTATGTTTAGTATGGGATTCCAAGTCTTTAACAGTGTAAAAAGATCAGTATGCATGAAACAGCATTTCACCCCCCCTTTAAGTAGCAAATGTATTTATTGTTATTTTATTGTGAGATTTTGCCTCACCTCCAACCACTGCTTTACCCATATTCTATCCATAACTCTTCTTCTCCGTTTTTAGTGTATTTCTGTGGGAGAATTACAGCGCCACACACTGGCCTGGCATGCAATTGTGATTTCAGCAGTTTGGGGCTTCAGAATTGCTGAAATCATGTGACATTGGCTACCCGAATCATTGATCGATTCACTGATTCATTGACCGTTTGATTCTTTTTGGAGGCACATGGAGGAGAAGACAATGCTGAATAAAATCGTAGTTTTTTATATTCTTGGACCAAAATGTATATTCGATGCTTCAAGAGACTAATCAACCAACTGATTAGTCACATATGGTACTACTTTGATGATGTTTTTATTAGTTTTCTGGACATGGACAGTGAAGTGGGCATTGACTGCATTATGCTCTGGGACTAAAATATAAAATATCTTAAACTGTGTTCCGATGATGAACGAAGGTCTTACGGGTGTGGAACGACATTAGGGTGAGTCATTAATGACATCAATTTCATTTTTGGGTGAACTAACCCTTTAATATCAATGGTAATATCACTTCCGATGTATGACGTTAGTAGCTGACTTTTATCAATGACTTTTTATACTTCTTTTCTTTCAGAATTTTCAAATCAGTTCTTCTTTAAGGTGGATCCATTTATTTAAACTATTAGCAAAGATAGTCATGCTGTTTGTGAGGATGAGATAACTGTGGAAGAACGGGACATTCTAATTACTAAGTCCCCAATTAATAAGAATCCGGGCCCTGACAGTTTTCCATTTAAATTTAAGCAATCCTTTTGGAGTGAAATAAAATATTTGATCTTTGATATTTTCAAAGAGTGTGTAATGAACTTTGGGAGATTGGTGGAGTGTGTATGTGCCCCTAAATGTTGCTACACCCATGGGGTATTTTGTCAGCATGTTCTCCTCCCTGTGAGGGATGTGGGGATGATTGAATGCACCTGGTGGGGAAGAGATTTAAGAGATCAGTTGGTGCTTTCACACTTGGTTTGATTGCTTGGACCGAACCCAAGTTTGATTGCTCCCCCCTCCCCCTGCCCCACTGGACTGTGCTCATATTATATTTTTTGGTTCCGAACCGGGGTTGGTTTGCGTCATCAAAGAAGCAGCTGTTTACATGGTTGCTTAGTAACGACAGCCAGCGTGAAGGCGGCGAAATGCATAGCGTTGCTCCTGTTACTTTTATATTTTAGTTTTGTTACCAAAGCTACAGTACGTAATGGCACTTGCGTCTATCTGCCGCATATGCACTGCAAAGGCTCTAAAGAACGCTGAAGACGGGCAGAGATGGGATCTACAACTCTCTGCTTGCAGTATGTGAGTGACACTCGTCAGGTAAATGAGTGAAACACACAAAGCACATTTTTATCAACTCAAATGTCATTAATAGCGGTTCACTTCCGCGATTTAGTACGATTGCGTTCACATCAGCAGCAAACTGTACAGGAGTTCACATAAAACGAACACCAGACCACCTCTTTAAGCAGACTCGGGTGAGGTTTGCGGGTGCGCACCCGAGTTCAGAAGACTGCATTCACATCATCCAAACCAACCAAACTCTGACGTCAATTGAATCTGGGTGCGCACCAAAAGTGCTAGTGTGAAAGCACCCTGAGAGAAATTCAGGAGAGTAAAGCACTTGGATTTACGGAGAGTAAATTTTGTCTGCCTTTGCACTCATGAGAGGAACTGGGAAAACTATGTGTCACTCGAGACCATTAGGGTTTGTCCGGCGATGAAGATAGACAGCTAGGTTCATGTTTGATTTTGTTAGATAGTGGGAGGCTGGTACATAGGAGCTCTGGTTCTTCACCTCTTTGCTGGTTGCACCTGGATGTTGGAGTACGGGCAATTGTGCTGAGGAAGACTTTGGACTTAAGAGACCAATATATAAACTGTGATGACCCCTCTGTGCCGAGAGGTTGGGCTAAGGACGTTTATGTTCCGTGGGTGTGACGGGAAAAGGCGGCTTTCTACCCCCTAGACCCTGGAGTGAGGTCTTGTTTTCTGGAGATGGGGAAGTGATTTATATTTTAACTCTGTGTTTATATGTGTATGAATGAATGAATGTTGTACATTTAAAGGTAGATGCACTGTTTAGTATGCGCTGGGCTGGGGAACGCTTCCATTGTTTCCACTGTTTGCAATGAGTTGGGTTTGACCATAGTGTCCATTTGGGTTGCCTATGCAGTGCAGTATAAATTCAATGCTCAATGGTAGTTATCCTAGTGAGGGCATACAAGACTTATGTTTATGTTTTTTTCTGTCTGTCTGGATTAAATTATCAATAAAAAGTGACACTTTTCCATACAGTTTTGAACGTGTGTCATATTCTCTGTTGTCCATATGTCCAATCAATTACTGTGATTGCAGTTAAGTTTTTTAAAAAGGTGGGAGCAGTGAGATAAATTTACCCTGAGGACAGAGTGGAGGATGAGGGTATGTCAGTGTCACAATCAGGAGTCATTTCGCCAGCTTCAGATATTAATATGGCCATTACTGCTTCTAATGTAGCTCCAGTTTCTGGGCCCCTTTTTATGCCTGAAACATTTACTGAGGTAGGACGTGAATGGTCAGATTGGTCAGAAAAGTTTGAGATGGCTGCACATGTAAATGGATGGAATAATGATCTTAAGTAAATGTTTATGTCTCGATTATTTTCTGGTAGAGCTAGATTACCTTCGCAGATTATTCAGAATTTAGAACATGCTCATGGTCTAGATTTTAAAGTGTGTGGCCTAAATTCGTGAAATGTGTCTTCTGACTATAAGGTTGAGGTATTGTTGGGTATAGTGGAAGAGTTGCGGCAAGCGGTTAAGGCCTTACACACCTGACTAATTCCTTTGAGCCACAGGTTCGGCCCCTGACAGAAGCATGCTGGGAGTGTGGGTGCACTAGACACCTGCGCAGAAATTGTCCATATGTGCAGGGAAATTAGGGGGCAGGCACAGTGGGCCAAATGCTTGCCCAAATGCCAATGTTTGACAGTTTGGCCTCAGTTTCTGCCGCGGGAATGGGAGGTTTCCTGACAAGTAAAGTAGGGGGTTGTGAAACTCTTGTATTGATTGATACGGGGGCACAAGTTTTGATTATCCCCAAAAAAGTCTGGCTAGATGTAACTAACCGTGGCTCTTCTTTAGGGATATCAAGCCAGAGTAGATGTTGCAAATGCTGGAGAAATGCTGATTTTGGGTCGCTGACAGACTGTTTGCCAGTTTGAGTCTCTAGCTGTAATTGGTGAATTTTTGGTGGCTGATGTCACCCCCCAAGAAGTTTTGTTGGGAACCAACTTCCTCTCTAAATATGGGGCAGTTATTGATCCGGTTAATGGGCAATAAGCTCACCCTGTTTTTTGAAATTGATAGTGCCCAACTTAAGGTTGTTAGGGTACAGGCTGATGCTATATTTCAACCTCGTTCTAAGGTTATTGTACCTGTTAAATTGGAAGGACTCCTTCCACAACATTATGAGGGTATGTTGTAGCCTCTTTCTATAATGCTTCCCACTTGTGAGGATTTGGTAGCCTGAGTTGTTTGTAAGGCTGATAGAGGGGTGGTGTCTGTGCGGGTTATTAACGTGTCAGAAAATAACTATTTTGAAGCAAAATATGAAGCTTGGAACTTTTTTCCCAAATGTAGAGATAGAAAATTGTTTGTTGATCAAAGGAACGAACAAAAAAACGTTCTCCCCTCCTTGTACAGATTCTGGCAATCGAAGAGTTATTGCAGTGCAATGCATGTGTGTTTAGTAAAGGGGATACTGACTCGGGAAGGACTCATTTGGCTTTACATAAAATAGATACTGGTTCTGCACAGCCTGTCAAATTGCCCCCTCATTGTGTTCCTTTGCATCTCCAACAGGAGGTTGCGGAGCATATAAAACAGATGCAGGGTAATGACATTATTCGTCCATCATGTAGCCCGTGGGCAGGTCCTGTGGTTTAAGTGAGGAAAAAAGATGGCTTTTGATGGATCAGCATTTGATGGATATCGTTTTGGCCGATCTACAGTGGACCAGGTGCTTGGTGTATTTGGATGATGTTTGTTTTTGTAAGAACTTTTCAAGAACATCTTCAAAGAGTGGATGAGGTCCTTCTTAAACTTTATGATGCAAATCTTAAAGTTAAACCTTCCAAGCGCTCACTGTTTGCGTCCCAAGTACAATATTTGGGCGATGTTTTCTCTGCAGAGGGAGTGATGGCTGACCCATTAAAAGTAGAGGCTGTACACAGTTGGCCCACCCCTAAAACCCAAACTGAGGTGAGAAGTTTTCTGAGATTGGCTTCTTATTAAGGGAGATTTAAGGATTTGCTGAGTTTGCCCGGCCCTTGGATCAGCTTACTGAAAAGGTGAAGAGATTATGTTGGGGGGAAGAGTGTGTGGGGGCCTTTCAGCAGTTAAAAGCCAGGCTTACTATTGCCCCAGTTTTGGTCTATCCAGACCCGAAAAAGTCATTTATCCTGAATACTGATGCTAGCGATGTTAGGATAGGGGCTCCATACATTGGAAGCTATAAACTCAAAATATTCTCAGATAGGGAAAGGCCATTACTCTTTTTTTTCCCATTACTCTAAATACAAACACTAAACCCTATCCCCTAACACCAAATTACCTAAAAAAAAAACATGCAAATGTTTTACCAAAAAAAGATAAATAAATAAATTGTGACAAATACATTTTGGTTATCTTAATGTAATGTATTGATTAACTTTTAAAGTACAGCACTCTCCTCACAAATACATCAACCAGACTGACTGAGCCAACAAGGACTCAATCTGGAGTTCGAACCCTCTGAGACGCAAAGCGAAACGCGCACGTGATTGGACAGAAAGTCAGGCTTCATTTGTCATTGATCATGTGACTCTGGGAAACCGATACACACCCCGATACGGAGCTTCACTTGAAATGGTCTCGCATGCGCAATACGTGCATCGAAGCTTCAGTGTCATACGTAACATCACTATCCAGAAGTGGTGGGTGGGGATTCCAGATAAGGAGGGGGTATCTCTGGGGAGTCCAGTGAACCTGTGACTGTTGTACGTGCCCTGAGTAAGGCAGGGGGAGTTGGGAGTCCCATGGGTGATTGGGAGGGAAGTGGAGATGACTTGGTTTAGGCTCAACAGGGGGATCCTGATATTCAGCTTCTTATGCAGTTGAAAAAGGGGCCAGAAGATGGGCGTAGGGAAGTAGAGTTAAACCCTAACATTTCCAAGTATATGCCAGTGTGGGATCAATTGCAGGTCCAGAACCAGCGGCTAGTGAGGTTACCTCCATCTAACTCTGATGCTGCTTCGGCCGCACAGGTGGTCCTCCCTAAGAATTTGAGGTGTTGTCCATTTTGCATAATACACCTACTTCAGGACATTCAGAAATTGCAAGCTTAGGTGAAGGATCGTTGGTTGGGATGTAAAAAAGTGGTGTAGGGAGTGCCATGATTGTGCATCTCATAAAGCTAGTGGGAAAGTCTGTGGTAAATGTCTGTAGCATCCCAGCCATATATGAGTGTGTAGCATTAGATATACTGGGTCCACTACCAGAAAACAATAATAAAAATAGGCATATATTTGTGATTGGTGACTATTTTTCGAAATGGACCAAGGCATTTCCCTTGCCTAATCAGGTGGCGCAGTCCATTGCCAAAGTGCTGGTGGAGGAGTGAGTATGCCGGTATGGAGGGCCTTGCTGTGTGCTTTCAGATCAGGGGAGAAATTTTGAGTCTGTGTTGTTTAAGATGCCGCCGATTGCTGCAAATAAATAAGTCTTGTACTTATCACCCCCAATCTGACGTATCACCCCCGAATCTGATTGGCCAACCCTTAGGAGTCTGAGCTGTTTGGGGCCCTTTAGAAATTTTGACATGCTCTGACGTGATTTTTTCAGTTGCTTATAAACACATTGTAATGAAGTTCGTGGATGGAAGGAAGGAGGCGGGAACCGGCGAACGTTTCACAAACATTTATTCAAAATAAATAAACAAAATGAAAGTAAAACCGTGGGCAGCCCCTCACGGACGACTGCCCGCAAACACACAAAATAAAACGTGGGCAGCCCCTCACGGACGACTGCCCACTAACACATAAACAAAACTAAACATAAACTCCAGGCCTGGTCCTCTCTCGTCTTCCGCAGCCCTTGCTCCTCCTTATATGCTCCCGTCACATGGCCGCGAGACGAGACCGGTGTGCCACGCAGCTGGCACTCGTGAACATTAATCACCGGCCCGCTCTCGCGGTCCCTCGCCCCGCTGCCTGTCACACCACACACATAATGGCAAAGTGTAATTACACTGTATTCAATACAAAATATGCTACCATAATATGTGAGCAACATGTATGTACATGCTTATTTGCATTTTTGACAGAATAATGTTTATGTGTGAGTTTTGAAAAAACAAAAAAATATGTTTTAAAATGAAGGCCTCAAAACACACAATAGAGATGCGGCCACAAGACTTTTGACTAATGGGTGTTGTTGCCTAGAATTTTTGCTTCAAACTGATGTGAGAATCGTTGAGCCAGCTAATTCACATAATACAATACATTGATTTAAATTTTGTAAGGCACTTTTTCTTTACAAAGGTCGTATGTGAAGAGGCGTGAACAATCATGAATATACAGCTCTGAAAAAAATTATGATACCACTTAACATTGAAAAATCAATGTTAAGTGGTCTCTTCATTTTTCCCAGAGCTGTATATGAGTATCACCCCTGAGACACAAAGGGTGCATAATGAGCTGCATAATGAATGAGCTTCAGGTACATGACTGAGATGGAGCTATAAGCAACAGGACAAAGGAAATATATTTTATTGTAGTTTATTTAGAATGTAGTCAACAAAAGCAAATTACAAATGCCTATTATATTTTAAATTATCAAAAGATTTAACTTCACTGCAAAAAAAATGCTCTTCTCTAGTATTTATTCTTGTTAAGAAAATAAGAATAAATCAAGATTAATTTACTATATAAGTAAAAATGACAGGATATTTGTTCTTGTTTTTTGGGGGGAAAATATTAAGTGAGTTTTTGGTTAAAACAATCAAAATTAACTGGCAACAGGGGGACGAAAAAGAATAGGTGTAATATGATCTCTTGCACTGGTTCCAGTTAAAATGCGTGCCGCAGAATTTTGAACCAACTGCAATTTATTGAGATTGGTCTTTGGAATTCTAGCCAGCAAGGAGTTACAATAATCAATGCGAAAAAAGACGAATGTGTTAATAAGCTTTTCTGCCACAGTAAAAGTTAACATTGGACGCAATCTGGCAATGTTTCTGAGGTGAAAGAAGGATACTTTCACAGTGTTTCTAACCTGTACGTCAAACGTTAGGTTAGGATCAAATATCACCCCCAGCTTTTCTAATTTGTCTTTAAACTGTACAATGGAGTCATCCACCTGTAAGGATGGCGGCTCCATTCTACGTTACTGGTGTGGTGAACCAATGAGCATGACTTCGGTCTTATCACTGTTTAGGCAGAGAAAGTTCTCAGACATCCACTTCTTTACCTCAGACATACTTTGAGACAGAGTAGAGATATCAACATCTACATTTGATTTTGAATGTACATATATCTGAGTATCATCAGCATATAAATGAAAATTAAGACCAAGCGACCTTAAAAGTTGACCAAGGGGAAATATATATAAACTAAACAGTAATGGACCAAGTATTGATCCTTGAGGAACACCTGATTTCACCACTCCAACTTCAGATCTTGAACCCCCCAATACAACAAATTGTTTACGGTCAGAGAGATAAGACTTGAACCAGTTCAAAGCAATCTCAGAAACACCAAAGACATGCTCAAGACGTAAGAGTAAAGTAGAATGATCAATGGTATCGAATGCCGCACTGAGATCAAGTAGAATCAAAATAGATATATAACCCGAATCTGAGGCAATTAACAAATCATTTAAAACCCTTACCAGTGCTGTTTCAGCACTGTGCAACTTACGGAAGCCAGACTGAAGGGGCTCAAATAGTCCGGTAACAGTCAGGTGAGCTCTTAATTGAGAAGCCACAACTTGTTCTAAGATTTTCGAAAGAAAGGGAAGGTTAGAGATGGGTCGAACATTTTTAAGGTTGTCAAAATCAGCGTTATTTGTCTTAGGTACTGGGGTAACGGCCCTGGTCAGCTGGCAGATGATACATGTATCTTCTCAAAAGATAAAAGAGAGGTCCCCACTATATCGGAGACTGTAAAACTCTTTTCTGATGCTGTTAATCAGAATAAATCAAAGAGCATGACAATTCATCAGTCTAATATCCCAGATGTATGTGGAATTAAGATTAAAAAAAGGTTGGATAGTTTAGCATTATAATTAATAAATGTCCATATTAAATAGTTGAACACTATTTTTATATATATTTGCATAAAGTAAAAACCTTTTTTAATTGTTGGTCTCAGAGGACCACTGGATGAACTGGATAAAACACTGCTTGACCCAGAATAATTCTATTTGGTTTTATATCCCCAACCTGTTTTTTCAAAAATGCTGTGGGTAAAAGTTTTTACTATCATATGACTTCAAATGTAGCAAACTTCCCATCAAATGATCTAATTTTCACAAGCATTCACTAGAAGCATGGAAAATAGCCTTTAAACATAATTTATCTCCACACTTTTCTCCAACAGAGAAAGATGTAGATTAGGTGAAACTTGCTTCTCGATTGGTGCACGAAAGACAGTTTAGATGTTAATTTACTTTGTTTTCTCAGAGTCCTCGTTCCTCAATTAGACATTTCAGCATTTGCTAGTTTTTTTCAGTCTTACAGTTGTTTGACTTAGTTCATATATTGTTAGATAACATTCATAAGAACTGTGAAAAATAACCACATAGTCTGGGGATATGTGACATACAATTAGATCCTAAACCTGTACAGCAGTTCTACCAGAAAGACTTGTGGGGCCAGATGAAGTAACAAAGTGTTAATATTTATTAACAGACCAGCAAGTATTTTATTAAGAGGTTATTTGGCATAGGCTATGTCCGTAGCTCACGTCTCGAGGGTAACAGACTCTGCATTTCCTAGAAGATATAGACAGGGACCATCCTGGTGGTGGTGGTGGTGGTTGGATGGGAGGTGAATGTTGGCATTATAATCTGTGAACACAGACATGTGTAATTATAAATCTTTTATACTCCAAGTGTTAGGACATGATTGGTTAGGTTTTAATGTAATAAGCGGCATAACATTGAATCTCCCTGGTAGAACTTACACTAGAGCTTTCATTTTTCAGTCATTCAAATTTTGACTGTAAAATGACAGAACTAACTTTAGGCTTGTTTTTTGTTATTACATCTGGGCTCATTTATCCTCCTTGAACTGATTCTAACTTAATATGTTTATTTCAGACCCGTTGGAAGTGAAAGAGCAAAGACAAGAATTGGAGTGAAATGTTAAAGGTGATGATCCTGTAGTTTACAGCAGATCTCAGACATCACCATAATGAATGAGGTGAAAACAGGGAACTTTTGGCTTTTCAGCAGCTCAGTTAAACATTATGGCCTGTTCTTTTTAAATGCAGATTGAATCAGAACGCAGTGATCACAGTTCACACCTGCAGTGAAGCCCCGCCCACAACAATTCACCAATAAATACTGGGAATATTCACATCATCCTACAAGAGAAGGACAAACTCCAGGTGTAGCAGCTGAACTCTGTGTGACTGTTAAAGATTGAGTTTATTAAAGAGGAGATTGAAGACATGAGTGATCCAGAACCATCCAGAATAAAACATAAAGATGCTGAGGAACAAACAGGTTGGTGTCCCTTCTTGATTCTTTATTGTTGACTGCTTTGGTAGATGTGCATTAATGTGCTGTATATGGATGATAAATGATTGAGATATTTATCTTAATTATCATAACCTTGTATATAGTACTTGTCAAGCATATAGTTAACTATATTAAAAATTTAATGACACAAAACTTTGCCTCATGAAAGATCTGATACCTGATCTCTGTTCAGCTTTCTGCTGTTAAATCAGGGTTCACTTGAACTGATTCTAACTTGATGTGTATTTTAGACCAGGTGGAAGGGAAATTCCAAAGACAGCTGAATGAAGAGGAGGAGGAACATCATACATTTAAAACTCAAAGAACAAGAGCCAAAAAGCTGCAACCCTGCATTAAGTGTGGAAAGAGTTTCACAAAAAAAGGAGACCTAAATAGGCACATGAGAATTCACACTGGAGAGAAACCGTACACACGCAGTCAGTGTGGAAAGAGTTACACACAAAAAGAAAATCTTAAAAAACACATGAGAGTTCACACTGGAGAGAAACCGTACACATGCACTCAGTGTGGAAAGAGTTTCAGACAAAAAGAAAATCTTAACAAACACATGAAAGTTCACACACAAGAGAAACCGTATAAATGTACTCAGTGTGGGAAGAGTTTCAGACAAAAAGAAAATCTTAACAAACACATGAGAGTTCACACTGGAGAGAAACCGTACACATGCACTCAGTGTGGAAAGAGTTTCAGACAAAAAGAAAATCTTAACAAACACATGAAAGTTCACACACAAGACCCAGATAGCAAAATTGCTCTGGCCCAGATCCGGCCCACACTTTACACTTTCATCTGGCCCACTACCCGCGTGGAATGATGGCACTTGGGCGGTCCGCTCCCGTTTGCCAGATTTAGGCCGCAATCAAGCCATAGCAACGCCGCATGTCAGCCATGAACAAAACGCATGAAGCAGAACTGGCCCACATCTGGCCCAGATAGCACAATTGCTCTGGCCCAGATCCGGCCCACACTTGACACTTTCATCTGGCCCACTACCCGCGTGGAATGATGGCACTTGGGCGGTCCACTCCCGTTTGTCAGATTTAGGCCACAATCAAGCCATAACAACGCCGCATGTCAGCCATGAACAAAACGCATGAAGCAGAACTGGCCCACATCTGGCCCAGATAGCAAAATTGCTCTGGCCCAGATCCGGCCCACACTTTACACTTTCATCTGGCCCACTACCCGCGTGGAATGATGGCACTTGGGCGGTCCACTCCCGTTTGTCAGATTTAGGCCACAATCAAGCCATAACAACGCCGCATGTCAGCCATGAACAAAACGCATGAAGCAGAACTGGCCCACATCAGGCCCAGATAGCAAAATTGCTCTGGCCCAGATCCGGCCCACACTTTACACTTTCATCTGGCCCACTACCCGCGTGGAATGATGGCACTTGGGCGGTCCGCTCCCGTTTGCCAGATTTAGGCCGCAATCAAGCCATAGCAACGCCGCATGTCAGCCATGAACAAAACGCATGAAGCAGAACTGGCCCACATCTGGCCCAGATAGCAAAATTGCTCTGGCCCAGATCCGGCCCATACTTGACACTTTCATCTGGCCCACTACCCGCGTGGAATGATGGCACTTGGGCGGTCCACTCCCGTTTGTCAGATTTAGGCCACAATCAAGCCATAGCAACGCCGCATGTCAGCCATGAACAAAACGCATGAAGCAGAACTGGCCCACATCTGGCCCAGATAGCAAAATTGCTCTGGCCCAGATCCAGCCCACACTTGACACTTTCATCTGGCCCACTACCCGCGTGGAATGATGGCACTTGGGCGGTCCACTCCCGTTTGTCAGATTTAG
This sequence comes from Pseudorasbora parva, assembly GCF_024679245.1. Lineage (NCBI taxonomy): Eukaryota > Metazoa > Chordata > Actinopteri > Cypriniformes > Gobionidae > Pseudorasbora > Pseudorasbora parva. Next base: position 42,447,519 of record NC_090179.1, read on the forward strand.
GCCACAATCAAGCCATAGCAACGCCGCATGTCAGCCATGAACAAAACGCATGAAGCAGAACTGGCCCACATCTGGGCAACAGTTCATTTGAATTCTGGCCCAGATCCGGCCCAGATTTAATACCTTGCTTTGGCCCACATACCACATGGAATGATGGCACTTGGGTGGTCCACTCCTGTTTGCCAGATCTAGGCCACAATCAAGCCATAGCAACGCCACATGTCAGCCATGAACAAAACGCATGAAGCAGAAATGGCCCACATCTGGGCAACAGTTTATTTTAATTCTGGCCCAGATCCGGCCCAGATGTAATACCTTGCTTTGGCCCACATACTGTGTGAAATGATGGCACTTGGGCGGTCCGCTCCTGTTTTCCAGATTTGGGCCACAATCAAGCCATAGCAATGCCACATGTCAGCTATAAACTAAACGCATGAAGCAGAAATGGCCCACATCTGGGCAACAGTTTATTTGAATTCTGGCCCAGATCCGGCCCAGATGTAATATCTTGCTTTGGCCCACATACTGTGTGAAATGATGGCACTTGGGCGGTTCGCTCCTGTTTGCCAGATTTGGGCCACAATCAAGCCATAGCAATGCCACATATCAGCTATGAACAAAACGCATGAAGCAGAACTGGCCCACAACTGTTGCCCAGATGTGGGCCAGTTCTGCTTCATGTGTAGGTATTAGATCCGGCCCAGATCTAATACCTTGCTCTGGCCCACATACCACATGGAATAATAGCACTTGGGCGGTCCGCTCTTGTTTGCCAGATTTGGGCCACAATCAAGCCATAGTAATGCCACATGTCAACCATGAACAAAACACATGAAGCAGAAATGGCCCACATCTGGCTAACAGTTAAATTTAATTCTGGCCCAGGTCTGGCCCATATCTAATACCTTGCTCTGGCCCACATACCGTGTGAAATGATGGCATTTGAGTGGTCCACTTTTGTTTCCCAGATTTGGGCCACAATCAAGCAATAGCAATGCCACATGTCAGCCATGAACAAAACACATGAAGCAGAAATGGCCCACATATGGCTCACAGTTAAATTTAATTCTGGCCCAGGTCAGGCCCAGATCTAATACCTTGCTTTGGCCGATATAAACCAGAACTGGCCCTAATGTGGGCCACAGTTGGTCTTTTACACAATCCTCATGTGGCCCACATGCTGTTTGCCAAATCTGGTCCACAATCAGGCCATTGCACAATTCAAGTTACCTTTCTTTGTTAATGCTTTATAAAGTTTCAAAGCAGATTTACAGGAATAAACATGAAAATAATTATTTAATTATTCAAACAGAGTTAAATTCTGCAGTAAAGCAGCCCTAAAAAGAAAATAGTGTCACAGCTTAAGTCAGGTCAGTGTTGATTCAGTTCTGTTCAATAACTGTGTAAGGTTCATCAATTATGAAATCAGTTCAATTTGCTATAAAGCAGCTTTGCAGAAAACATGATCCAGCGCAGTTCAGTTCTCCTCCAATAGCATCAGTGCAATTAAATCAATATTATATAGACATTAGAAATACCATAGACATTTTGTAATTCTTGCTGCCAATGATACAAAAAAATTGTGCTTAGAAACAGTCTCTCTGACAGCGTGCACATGTCGTCAAACGAGGTGTCTTTCACTGCTTACTGCACTTTAGCAGTTTAAAATCCCTTGTTTTTTAACCATAATGCTTAAAAATGCAGGCAGATGATAAGATTTCATTACCACACAAGCAGAACAGCAACGTAACTACGATAGAGATGATGGTCCAAAATCAGTAGCAGTTGATACATTTCTACCAGTTAATCATATCTACCAGTATATAGCCCACCCCTATTGTAGAATATTAAGCGTCCCAAACTAAGCAAGCCTAAGGCGAAAGTGGCAAGGAACCCAAAATCCATCAGGTGACAGAAATGGAGAAGAAAAAACCCTTGGTAGAAACCAGGCTGAGTTGGGGGACCAGTTGTCTCTGGCCAACGAACATGGTGTGAATATGATTCTGGCTGCATTACAAGTCAGACTATGGATTGCAATAATTCAGAATATTTCATCTAGATCCACCAGCTTGAAGATCAGGATACAACATGCCGACATGGAGTTGAAGCTGGCCTTAGGGGTCTGTGCAGAGGACAGAGGATCTGTGTTGATGGCTGTTAGCAAGTTCCTCACAGGGGATCCGTCTCTAGGAGTTGTCTAGTTGACATGTTATCTGTTGACATTTAGGGCTGCGTTGATGTCTAGGTGCAGGTCCACCATCTGATCTGGATTTGGAGCAGATCCAGCTGACAATGGTAACCTCGGGATAAGAATGAAAGATTGTTAGCAAAGAATACACCAAATACACCAAATAAAACCATTACTGTACCTTATCGCTGCCATATTTATATAAAAATGTGTATGTCACTTTTATGTATATAGATTATAACATCCTAAACACTAAAATTAGGGTTTTATTGACATGATTTATTATTTTGTGCAAAAAATACTGAAAATTTGGCTTCCCAAACGTTGATTTTAATCGTGTCTGGATTTACTTTCAGTGCAGAAACAACTGCTGATCCTTGTATCATTTGGTTAATTTCTACAATTCAGAAAGATCAAACAGATCTTAATATTAATCTGCACAAGCGACAATCAGGTCAGTTTTGGGAAAGATCTTGGGACATGTGGTCTTCACCTCACAGCCGGTAGGAAAAAAATCGGGATAGGACTCAGAAATCATGTTCATGGGAGTGATTATTAACGTTTAGGGGTGTAACGATACACTCGTGTCACGATTAAATATGTATCTCGATACTGAACTCCTGACACGATATGTATCCCGATATGATATGTATCCCGATAAGCCGAAATAAAGTTTTTATTTTTATTTTGTACTTTTTTATTGTTATTATATTATTATTTGTGTATTATTATCAGGACCCACAAATATTCCCCCATTGCATTATTATTAATTATATTTAACATTATGTTTTGTCATTGTATGATTCTATGTAATGAGATTATTAATGTAATAGTGTCACTGAAACTCAAAGTAAATTAAAAAACAAAAATCCCTCACGAATTACTCACACTTTAAATGCAGGCAGCATTGCTCATGCTCACTATGTCCTGCTGTTCCTGCTATTAATGCAGTATAAGAATGAACCATCTAAACTGCTTTAAATAATCATACTACTAAAACTAAATGTGATCTGGTGATTTAAATTATGTTTGCGCTTTCACTAAGGATTGCCGCTTTAAATGGTGTTTGCGCTTTGACTTTGGAGGAGTGCCACTTTAAATAATGTTTGCGCTGTCACTTTGAAGAGGGTCATTCCAGCAGTGCATGCATTTCAGATGATCAATGCAATCAATCACAGTTCTAATCGCAAGAAAGTGTGTCAAAATGGCCGCTCTCAAACTGTAAATGTTTAGCTCATCCAAGAATTTTAACTCACTCTCATGTTTTCGCACGTTACGCAATCATTTGAACGTCTGTGTTTACTACAGAATGTTCACTGTGTTAAAGCTACACTGTGTAACTTTTTTAGTTTATTCTTAGCTAAAAACACTTAGTTCTTTCAAAAATATGTGCTAATTAATGTATGTAATGTGATGTAATGCACTTCTTTCAAGTAATAAAGTATTCTCGTAAGTTTATAATATGCCATTGAAAATACATACGGGTGAGGGGTTCGAATGCCGGTCGCCATGTTGCCCCTCCATCTTGAAAGTACATTAGCCAAAGAGGGACATACCCGTAAATTCAAGCTTCGCCTTTCGCGTTTTAACACTCGATGGCACTCATGGACGAGGTTGAACTGGATGCCATGTTAATCTTGGACTAAATTGGCCACTGTAGGAGTTAAAACAAAATCGGAATTGAGAGGAACAGAAACTAATAATCACTGGTTGGTCAAATACCTTTTCACCACTAGATGGGGGAAATTATCACACAGTGGAGCTTTAAATATTTTCACCACATAAAGCCATTGTGTCTATTCAGAAGACTTGAAGATTTCAGAAGATTTGGATTAGACCACTTGATTACTTTATTTTTTGCATCGTTTAAGTTTGAGAGTAATGGACTTTAAAATGGGTTTCATAAAGAATATCTTCATTTGTGTTTGGAAGTTAAACGAAAAACGACATTATGGTGAGAATTATGACAGAATTTACATTTGAGGTACATTTGTAAATTTGTGTCTGGGTAAATTGTACCTTATAAATAGGCTTACTACAGCAAGTTGAGCCTTGGATAAAACAACTATATTGCAAATCATATCGTTTCCATCAACGATACATATCGTCACATTTTATTAATGCGATATAACAATTTATCATTACATCCCTATTAACGTTACTGCAGTGTGAAGCAGAGCAGGAGCGAGTGTTGTGGAGCTGAGCAAGGCTGCTGGAGTGATTGTTAATGAGATGAACAACACAAGCCTCACGAGCAGCGCGAAAAACTTTGATTATGCCATAGTCGCCGGCACTATTTCTGCTTTTCTGGTAATGAGTATGAGGTAACGCAGCTCTGTTTATCATATAACACATTTGAGTGAGTTTTAAATTATGTTATGACGTTACTCTGTGCGTTCACTCAGCGGCTGCTGTGACACTTGTTAACACTACAGTCGGAGTAAAGCGCATCAGCAGAATAAAACCAGAAACCGAGGGTTAAGAGATATGATGACATCGTTAGGCGACGCCCTCACACGTCCCGGTTCCTTAGTTAAAATAGCAATTTTCTCACGATTTACAAATAGTTGGAAACATTTGGGATATTGAAGGTTCTCAACTGAACAAAATATGTAGTATTGGCCTAGTGGTTTTGGGATATCTTACTGCAAATGTTACATAATGCTATTTTACAAATCTAGACGCACCCTAGCGGCAGCAAATCTAATTTGCCATGAGTTTAGTCTAGCAACTCTAAATACACTTCTAAGCTGTAAAAAAAAAAAACTCTGGTCAGGCCAAACACATTGGCCCTCATTAATCAATCTTGCGTAGAAACTGGTGTATATGTTGGCGTAAGATTATGCTTACACTCCTCTCACCGCCTGATTTATGAAACTGTGCGCACCTCTGCAGTCCAGGTGTACGCTTTACCTGCCCTTGATAAATGCGGCGGCTGAAAACGATCGTCATTAGAATAACACGCCCCTATATATTCAAGTCTCCGTCTCCCGCACGCCCTCATTTTACGCCATGGACAAACAGAAGACGGCAAAGAAACGAAACTTCTCCGACGTGGAGATCGGGCGCGTCTCGATCATCTCACTAGTCCACTAGTCAGGGCACTGATTAAGACATAAGTCAATGGGCTGACTCCCTGATCAGTGCTCTGACTAGTGAACTATTGAGATGATTGAGACGCGCCCATCGAGATCACCAGGGAAGTGGAAAAAACCCCGAAATTGTTTTATTTGGGAGTTTAAAGAGTGGGATTAAAGGCGCTCACAAAAACAAAATATGGACCCAAATTACGAGTAGCTACTGTTAGTGTGGGGGTTGAGAAGCGCACTCCAGTAGTTTAAATAGCTGTTTGGATGATAAATTACCATCACAATGCATTATTTTACAGCACGTTTTGAAACAATTAGCATTTAATTTCGTATCACGGCACATGTATACACACGATAGTGATGCTGATGTGATGTGGAGTAGCCTACCATTCATTCACATTAATAATTATACATGAAAATTTGTAAGATTCTTCTTCTTATTATTATGATTATTATTCTTAATGACGCTTGTTATTTAGAATAAGAATGCCGTTTTTATTGATTTTATTATTATTTAAAAGAAGAAGGCCATTTTTATTATTTTGTCAGTCTGAATTATTTTAGTCCCAGTCCGTGCGCAGCTGCTGGGCCAGGCGCGGGCCTGAACCGTCAGGTAAAGCGCACAGGCTCGCGACTGGAGGATTACATATGCCTACAGATCAAACGCTTTGGTAAAGTCACACAAATTAAACATTGACGTTCATGTTGCACAAAAATAAACACTAAATGTTGTTGTTGTGGTTTTTAACAGTGGATCATATAGCATATCTTGTCAGTGCGTTTTGTGGTGTTAGGAATTGTTTTTCTGCGCATTTTCCCACTAACTCAAACGTGCGTACACCACCTCCTGAGCTGGCGTAGGATTTGAGCGTGCCGTACGCCAACGTCCATATTGATAAATCTCAAAGTCACCGTGGGTTTGGGTGTACGTAAGCTGTACGCTGGAAATTTGGTGTACGCACTTTTGATAAATGAGGGCCATTGTGTGTAGAGCCAGTGGGCGGGGCTTAACATAATGACGGCAGAGAAGGTTCCGAGAAGGTTGGTTGTAGCGCTATCCTATCGCGTGCAGAGGTAGTTTGAAAGACAACCGTTTATCCCGCCCCTCGGACTGAGCCCTGTCAATGGTGAGTTCCCAGAGCTAACTTCCTGATGTGGCTCTGGCTTGTCAGGCTAACTTAATGCAGTTTTAAGTGAACATTTGGGGAGCAGTTGGGGAAATGATGTCTAACATTATATTAGATCTGTGAATTAGGTCTTTATATTTATGTTAATGAAACAATAAAAGAAAAAAGGTAATCACTCACTGTTCTTAACTGAACTACATTTGTAGCTTTAATAATGTACAATTCATTTGTAATAAACACACTAAAGACTAAACATTGATTTTTATTTTATTTGATTATTTGTTTTTCTTCCCTAAAAAGTTTAGATAAGTAAAACACTACAATATCTATACAGCTCTGGGAGAAAAAAAATTAAGAGACCACTGCAATTTTTTTCTTAAATCAGCATCTCTACAAGTATGGAAGCCTACAAGTATATTCTGGCTTTACTGGCATAGGGATACAGTGAGCGTCGGGTTGCTTCCATCCTTAAAATTTTAAAGACGGCGGTTCATAAGAACAAGGTCAAGCAGCAGACATTGGGGACAACAAAGTTACAGACTGGCAGAGGGCGAAAATAACTCTACACTGACTGGAATGACCACCAACTCATTCGAATGTCACTCAACAACCATAGGATGACCTCAGGTGACCTACAAAAAGAATGGCAAAAGGCAGCTGGGGTGAAGTTCACGGCGAGGACAGTTCGAAACAGGCTCCCAGTGGACAGGGCTGAAGTTGTGGAAAGCTAGAAAAAAGCCCTTCATCAATGAGAAGCAAAGAAGAGCCAGGCTGAGGTTTGCAAGAGACCATAAGGATTGGACTGTAGAGGACTGGAGTATGGTCATCTTCTCTGATGAGTCCAATTTTCAGCTTTGTCCAACACATGGTCTTCTGATGGTTAGACGGAGACCTGGAGAGGCCTACAAGCCACAGTGTCTCACACCCACTGTGAAACTTGGTGGAGGATCGGTGATGATCTGGGAGTGCTTCAGCAATGCTTGAATTGGGCAGACTTGTCTTTGTGAAGGACGCATGAATAAAACCACGTACAAGGTTGTCCTACAGTCTAAAAAATGCTGGGTTAATAACAACCCAAGCTGGGTTGAAAATGGACAAACCCACACATTGAGTTGTTTGAAAAGGTCCATTCACTGGGTTCAAACAACCCAATTTCTGGGTTTGTCCATTTTCAACCCAACTTGGGTTGTTATTAACCCAGCGTGTTAAGAGTGTAGAAGAAAACATGCTTCCTTCTGCTCTGACAATGTTCCCCAATTCTGAGGACTAGTTTTTTTGCAGTGGTCTCTTAATTTTTTTCAGAGCTGTATATATATATATATATATTAGGGATGCCACAATACTCAATATAATATTGAACCGTTAGGTACGCATTCATGGTTCAATTTGCGCTGGTGAATTGTGTTTTTTTTCGGTTTTGCATTTAATTATTTATTTTCATTACCCCCCGTTTGAAATATTCCCGTAGACAGTAAAAGAAATGGACAGAGCTATCCCATTGACTTCAACGGCGGAAAAATGAGGCCAATCAGAGGCACTCACTTCCTGATGGCTGAGCGAACTGCGCAGACTCAGACTGAGTTTGAGGACGTAGATGTGACGTGAGCCTCCTGTCTGACAGCTGTAGGTCTTCTAGTAGATGTGGAAAGTGAAATCTGAATCACATTGTTTAAATATTTTCTCCCATTGCTTTTGGTTCTCTATGGGCTTCTCCCCATTCTTCTCCCTTGACTTTATCAGACTTTATGTCTCCACGTCCCCCCGACTGCCTCATATACAGTAAAGATTGCCTGCGAGCGTCTCCTCTGGTCTATACGGTAATTTCTCAACTGTGCGACAGAGTCGCGTTGGTTATGACGCAATAGTTAGCCTATTTTTACAAAAACAGCTTCTGCGGGGCGATAGTGTGAGATACAAGGTAATGGAGCCTTTTATGCATTGTCGAGTTTCTTTAGAAATAAACAATGGACAAATTGAGTCTTTAAACGCCTCTGATGTAAAGTTATTCACTGTCAAAGACGCAAAAATGAATGGGAGTCAATGGGATGCTAACAGCAGGTGATGGCTTGGTTAGCAATGGTCTGATCAAGTCAAGGGAGAAGAATGGGGAGAAGCCCATAGTGAGCCAAAAGCAACGGGAGAAAATATTTAAACACCCTATGGGTGGAACGCTTTCCGAGCGCTAGATTACCCCCTTGAATATTCCTCTTTATTTATTCTGCTCTTTTTTTAATGGTTTGCCTGAGTCTATGCGCTGATTTGAGCAAATATCCAATCATATGCACTAAAGTTAAGGGTGTTTACCCGCATTTACGTTTATACTCTACATTTATTCATTCAATTTCATACTTAAATGCTACTGTACATCTCTGAGCTGCCACTGTAAATCTTTATATATTTATTTTATTTAATACAATACACTGGGAATGTGTATACATTTTTTTATGTAAAGTTTTAAGTTTAAGTAAGGGTTTTCAAGTCTTTTAAGTAAAATAAAGAAAGAGTATTGCAATAAAAACAATTTTCTCCTTTACTCTCCTTTATTACCTTTTCCTGTTCCTGTCACCTAAGAATAGAAGAGCAAAAAAAAAACCCGAACCGAACCGGAAAACCGTGGTTAAAAACCAAAGTAAGGTTATGTATTAAACCATGGACTAACTGTATTGTTGCATCCCTAAAATATATATATATATATATATATATATATATATATATATATATATATATATATATATATATATATATATATATATACAGTTTCTATTACTGTTTTTTATTGCATATTTCTTCTAATTTTTATTAACAAAGATGAAATAGATGAGATAGACCTAACAAGTGAAGTGAAGTGCAGTCCCGGATTTACTCCAAATGATTACAAACAATTAGTAAAATAGACCGTGTAAATTACTTGCGTGTCCATTTTCGTTACTCCTTTTCTCTTCTCCCTCCGTCTCACTTGCAATTTGAAGCCATCTGTTGAAGTGGGATTCTACAGCTTACTCGCTTGCTCTGTGATCCTGTTGTTTCTGTAATACAAGTAATACAACTAGTTAGTGCAGTTTAATGTCAAATTTATACATAGATGAATTTCAAATTATACATTATAATTATAACATTATAATTGGGAAAATACGTTGACCATACAGAACTGACTGCAGGTTGGTATACAGTGAGTGAAAGTGAAATCATGCTGGTCTATGCTTTTTTTTCAGCAGAAGACAATGTGATTTTCAGTTCGAAGGACTTCTTTGTAACGTTAGTGATGGGAAAATCAGATCATTTTACTGACTTGGATCTTTAAATCATTTAGCAATCACGTCAAGTAGCGCAAACTTTGATAACAACTTAATATTTAAAATAAATAATAAAATAATGATAATAAAAACTATACATATTGCAGGCAAAATAACAAATTATGAGAAACAGATGATTCATTTAGGTTATTCTGGTAACGTTAGGCCTTGTTCATACTTTTGTCACGTGAGAGCCGCATAGACTAACGTTAGTACAGCAATGAAACAGACAGATATTAATATTTTATCACCATTTATTTAGCAGTTAGTAATTATCAAAAATCACGTGACAAATGTATGAAAGAGAGGTGAACTAACGATAATCAACTTGAATTGCTAACGTTATGTCACTTACAAAATCCTTCAGGCAATGGCAAAAGTTTTGAATTGACAAAATAACTAATGTTTGATAGCTAACAATTGTAGCTTTCATTAGCTAACGTTTAAATATCACATAACATGCAGTAAGTTACTCCAACTGAATATGATTGCAATCCCCAAAACGAAGCAATATTTTTTTTTATTAAATCTTACCTTAACTTTCTTTGCCGTTTTCCACCGTCAAATCTCCAAACAATAATCCTCCTCTGCAGCTCCGTCTTTTGGGCGCCTTTTCCGCGGCTATTTTTTAAATTTAAAGGGCCGGAAATAGGAACTCGAACCAGTTGATTTTAAATATATATATATATATATATATATATATATATATATATATATATATATATATATATATATATATATATATATATATATATATATATATATATATATATATATATATATTCTAGCAAGGGATAAAAAATGTTTTTTGTAATGAAACCATAACAAAAAAAAAGGGTTGAAAAAAGTTGGCTTCAAAATAACAATAAAATGTTCTCATAGCAGGTTTTGCTGATTTGTCATTCATTTAGCCTACTCTTAAATGCATATTTCAATTAATATACTGACAGGTTATAGGACAGGACATATATGATACAGATAATATTCAATATTTAAGTCAATATTTAGCAAAAATGAAAGACAAATTGAGTATTTTATTTATAATAATTTAGAATATCAGGGTCACTTGAAGCGGTTTATAAGATGACACTGCCTTACAGTTCCATACATTTACAGGTGAATGTGATTTCAACAAGACTGTTTCTGGATATTTATAACATTGTTAATCCTGCATTCCAATCAACAAATCATATTTCAGTGACAAGCTTAAAGTTTATGTCAAGTTTATGTTTAAATGCAGGGTTTGGTGCTAGTTATTTACCTATCATTTCCCTCTGGGTTAGGTTAGGGTTAGGGGGTTAGGACTATGTTTCATGACAGGAATTGTGTTCCAGGATAAATATATACATATGTTGACCCAGGAATATGTCCTACTTAAAATCATGACAAAGATTTTCACATACAGCAACTCAAAATGTATCTCAGCCAAATATTCAAGTCAGGACCATCAGTTCACAAATTTGACCTGTTGCAAACAATTCTTAATCAGACACGCACGCACGCACACACACACACACACACACACACACACACACACACACACACACACACACACACATACTTGTTTGGGGTGCCTCGTGGGGACACCAGTTATTTACCACATTTTGGGGACACCACTTTCCTGACATCCTAGAGACTAGATAAAAACATCAAAAAATCTAAAATCATAAGTTTAATAAATACCTCTCTTAAAATGTAATTAATTCATTAAAATAAGGGTAGGTGGTAATCTGGGGACAGGTCAGGTTGAAACATGTGGGGACACAGGGACAACTCCTTATATGGGCATTAACAGGAAGTACCATCTGGGGACAAAACCCTGACCAACTAGTGTATCAATAAGTACACATGGATGTCCTATCTGGGGACAAACCAGTGTAATCTACAGACAAAGAAAGGTCATAATATGGCCAGCTGGCCAATTCATAATGGTATTTCCGGAAGTTACATTGGTTTGTTAAAAATAGGGTGGTTTAATAAGTTAGTTCAGCTTCACTTCAAAAATGAACTTGAACAACATGCAATCTTTCAACTGCAAGTCATTTCAGTCCTCCAAGACTGCCACACTCATATACTGCATTTAACTCATTCTTACACATTTAGCTTGCTACATTTACTGATTATGACACAAGAGAGCCGTACATTGAAGGTGATTTTGCTGCTCTTATCAAAGTCAATCTAATTTATATTATAAAGCCCTTTAAAACAAAGCTGTCAGAGTGCTTTTACAAACACCCATCCTAAACCATATGGAGGACCAACCCTGCACAAATTAAAAATAAATAAATGAATGAATGAATAAGTAAATAAATATACACATATGTAAATTAATAAAAACATAAATAGATAAATAAATGTGATAATAGGAAAATAAATAGCAGAATAAACGACTCGATAAAATAAATATGATTCATTTTTAATCAAATACAATTTTGTATTATCTTTCCCTTAATTTATTATTTTCTGCTTTTATAAAAATATCTTTTTAACTTGTATTTATTTGTTAATTAAATTTAACATTTATTTTTATATTTATTTGTGCATTTATTTTTATATTTATGCGTTCATTTATTTTTTACATTTATTTTTCCCTCATGTATTTATTTTTACATTTATTGATCGATTGATTCATTTCTTTTTCCGTGTGCAACATGTAAATGAGGAGGGCGGTCCTTGTGTAGCTTCAGCACATCATTGGTTGAGAGCTCACCACAGTCTCTGAAGCTCACGCACGCAGAATCAAACCAGCGGAGGAGAGTTGTCAGTAAATGACGGCCGCATAATGTTAGTTCTTTCACTAAACAAGCGTATCAGTGTTTCCAGCAGTTTGACCCATTGAGAGAGAAGTTCCAGTGGTCCTTATAGTAGTGATTTTGAACTCGACAGGTTGTAAGTTCAGCTCTTGCATGTGTATACTATGGGGGACGTTTCACAAACAGCTAACGTTAGTTAGAGAGTTGCGCTTAGCGAATGAAGTCGAAAACAACACATCAAATTACTGTTGTTAAACTAGATGTGCTTATCGATGTTTTAGGAGAGTTATATTCCGATATGGATGTGGAACTAAAGACTGAAATGTTGCCGCGATAATTAATAGACACGCTGCACAACACTGTATGTCCCAGGACATTCAAAACCCGTGAGTCAGATGGTAGTAAGGGGGGGGACGACCATCGCACTTTATTCTGATAAGGACCATTGAAACGAATCTCTCAATGGGTCAAACTGCTGGAAACAATGATACGCTTGTTTAGTGAAAGAACTAACATTATGCGGCCGTCATTTACTGACGACTCTCCTCCGCTGGTTTGATTCTGCGTGTGTGAGCTTCAGAGACTGTGGTGAGCTCTCAACCAATGATGTGCTGAAGCTACACAAGGACCGCCCTCCTCATTTACATGTTGCACACGGAAAAAGAAATGAATCAATCGATCAATAAATGTAAAAATAAATACATGAGGGAAAAATAAATGTAAAAAATAAATGTTAAATTTAATTAACAAATAAATAAAAGTTAAAGATATATTTTTATAAAAGCAGAAAAAATAAATTAAGGGAAAGATAATACAAAATTGTATTTGATTAAAAATTAATCATTTATTTTATCGAGTCGTTTATTCTGCTATTTATTTTCCTATTATCACATTTATTTATCTATTTATGTTTATATTAATTTACATGTGTATATTTATTTATTTATTAACTTATTCATTCATTGATTTATTTATTTTTAATTTTTGCAGGGTTGGTCCTCCATAAAACCCTACAGACCACACAAGTAGATACACAAAAAAAAATTAAAATTACCAAACCAATTAAACGTATACGTGGTAAGCTTACTGTTAAAAGTATGTATTATGTTTGAGGTAAAGTTAAATATCCTGTAGTTAACCAGTAATAACACATTTGGGAAGGTTAGTAGATCAGAGCTACAATTCTTAAATCTCAATTCTTACTCCCCATTGACGGCTCAATCCGAGGGGCGGATAAACGGTTGTCTTTCAAACTCCCTCTGCACACGATAGGATAGCGCTACAACCAACCAGAGCAACGACGGTGAAGCGGAACTGACAGATTAAACATTCGCCGTATCCGGTCGGCTAAAATCCGAACACATCTTCCCTTTTTAAGAATGACTTCAGTGCCGTTCTTTGTTCTTTTCTCAGAGAAAAGCTTAACTCCAAGTCTTCCAGAGTCGCGGTCAAAGCTGATTCGACAGACCGCCGCCGTTCGCCAGTTTCTGTGTTTACTAGAAGCACGCAAACGCAACTCGGCCGTCATCATTATGGCCCCGCCCACCGACTCTATACACGACGTGATTGGCCTGACCAGAGTTTGGCGAATACAGCTCAGAAGGGTATTGAGAGTTGCTAGATGACACTTGCGGGCAGATTAGATTTGCTGCCACTAGGGTGCGTCTAGATTTCTAGGCTACCAAAAGACATCCTGCCAACTAATTAATTTTAGTTAAATCAATCAAATTTAGGAACTGCCCTCCCATAGAGTGAAGTGCTATTGTGGATTAAAAAAAAATATGTATACTAAAGAAAATTGAAGAGAAAAATTGTTGCTATTTTTAAAAGAACGTAAATATGCCTAATATATAATTTATAAAAATATTTAAGCTACTACTACTACTACTACTAATAATAATTATAAATTATTACTAAAACATGCTTATTGCACAGCCTTGGGAGCAGGAAGATTTTAATTGTGCAGTTTCATTAACAGGAGTAAGCATCCTCTCATGTGTGTAATACCCTGCACAAACAGAACAAAAAACATTTGCGTGAGTGGACCGTTCTGTTTATTGAATTATATTTCAATAAAACATACATTTTAAAATATATATTTGTAGCATTTTTTTCAAAAAGATGGAAAAAAAATGATCTTGCGCTTAACCACGCCCTTGTGGACGTTAACGCTTACTTTTTGAATTCAACGTCAACGTACATCAACTTTTTAATGGGGAGTGTTTCTGCAAATGGCTGGAGGAAAATATTCATGAGAGCACGACGTGGGCAATAATTCAGAAGAACTTCATGGTGAGTGCGCTTCCTTTGTTTTTGATGATCGTTGTTCTTCCTTTCTCTGTTGTCAGTTCTCCTTTACATTACGTTTGTCGATATTGGCTACCAATATGAAAAATGCATAACAGTACAGTTAACGTTGCATGTGACGTTACTTGCTTTCCTTAAACGTTCCTGAATGGTTAAATCGAGCTGCTCGTGTGTTTGGAAGACGTGCATATGACTTCGGTTGCATTGTAAGATTTATTACTCGACTCTCCATCTTTACTGTAACTGAGGGCATCTGATAATTCTTATTAACGTTAACGATACACAGGGCAGCTGCAGCACTCAAACATTTTTAAATATGCAATGTTAAAGGATTATAATTGTACATTAGATTTCTTTATGGAAAGTTTTGAATAGATAATGTTTATTTATATAATTTTAAAGCTGTGCTGCAGTAAAGTTATATAAAGTAAACGTTTAATTATTCTCATTATTTTTGTCTTTATTAACCTGATCATTCACATTGTTTTTTTTAAATACAGATCTACACTGCGCGCACATTTCATGCAGTGTTAGTAACTCACTAACTTGCATCTGTATTGGCCCCCAGGACGACTCGTACCACTGTTGTGTCTGAGTGTGCCTGCACTTTCAATAGACCAGGTATGTTGAAAACTTGTCTACATAGGCTCCACAATAATTCTTGTCCTTCCAGTTCAGAGCTAAGCTGCACATTATTAAAATAACGTGGTTGTTTTTAGACTTTACCGTTAAGATTTTTTTTTCCAACTTTCATGTGGACCTCAAAACAACAAAATGACTCCATCACAATCTACGATAAGTAGGTATGATTATTACTATACATCTGAATGCCTAGGAGTTAGTGGTTAATGTGACAGTCATTTCTTCTTAAGTACCTGAAGAGAGATATAAGTTTTTGTGGAATTTTTCCCTTCATTTCTGATACTCTTCCTATCCCTTGAACATTTTCAGTGACACTCAATTATGATTTGAAGTAATCATGCAGAAGTAAATAATCATTAATGCAATTATTTATTTTTTCCTACAGACGTCCTATGACACAGATACACTACAGTTCTACAGGGACTACCCTTTAGGACGCGTAATGCAATATTCAAGACTTCTCGTAAGTCAACTTTTGTTTCTCTCATATTTTTAATGAAATGGTTGGTAAATATAAAAAAAAAAAAAATCCTGAAGTCTTTACATCAGGTTACCACAATGCGCCATCTTTTGTTTGTAGTGTATTTAAGTTTTGATATTTAAGTTTACACATTCAACTATTTTCTTTCATATACTTCTTAGGACTTCATGGAGTACAACCTCACACCGTAAACAAAGAAATGTTTAAACTTCAGCTTCTTGGAGGAAACTGTGGTCACAGAGGACCTATCTGACCTTCCCACTGCTTTCACGGTACTCTTTGGACTTCTATATGCTTAATATTGAGTATACAAAAGGATTCAAATATACATTTGAGGCAATGCAGAACATCTTTGTAGGAATGGGGCATTTAACATTTTTAAGACTTAGTCTTGGATTAACAAAAAAATAAATGCTTATTTGTTTACTCAGTATTCATTGTTTTTTAAAACTGTTCTAACTGCAGTGTTTAATTTTAGTAATGCATTATTGAATCAATTGTATTATTTATTATTAAAAAAAAAAGTGGTGTAACAGGATTTGTATGTGATAGTTGTAGCAATTATTGATGCATTTTATTCGTTTCTGTGAGAAATATGTAAAGGGGTGGTTCCCCAAAAATTAAATTATTCATTATTATTTGATGTCTCAAACTCATTTGTCTTCCTTTCTTCTCTAGAATACAAACAGAGACGTTTTCATAGACAATCCATACAATGCAACTAAATGAGGTTCAGAACCTACAATATGTATACATATATTGCATGTGAATCCAGTAATTTATTCCAGGTGTTCTGAAGTAATACAATCAGATGTCAAGATGTATAACAAGTAATATTTACTGATTGTATTGCTCTAGAACAGTGGTTCTCAAACCTGTCCTGGAGTTACACCAGCTCTGCACATTTTGTATGTCCCCCTCATCTAACACACCTGATACAACTCATGAGCTCATTAGTAGAGACTGCAAAACCTAAAATGGGTGTGTCAGAAATAGGGAGCCATACAAAATGTGCAGGGCTGGTGGTACTCCAGGACAGGTTTGAGAACCACTGCTCTAGAAGGTACAGATTAAACCATTGGAGCTGTATGCTTTTGTGTGTGTTCTGCAGAAGAAAAGAAGTCATATGAGTTTGTGACTTAAGGTAATAATGAGAGAATTATTGGGTGAACACTACCTTTTAATAAAAAATTCTAATTGTCACAATGACAGCAAACTAAAATGGCATTTTATTAACCTAAAGTCTGTACAAATTGTTTTGAAAGCATTTCTTGAAATGCTTTTTGAAATAAATGTCTTGGCTCACTGTTTTCAGTTATTGACTTTTCCAATGTTATTATAGTTCACCTAACATAGTATTTTTTTGGTACTAATTTCCAATAGCATTTTTTTGTTCACTCGACTTCAAATATTGAGTTCTACCGACAAAAAAAGGTTTAATTGGATCAACTAAAGATTTGTTATAGAACAGTTCGCATCTCCAGAAAACAAAAATTAAGTTCACTCAACTAAACTTTTTTTTTGTATCACAGACAACTTATTGTCAGTTGGTATAACTGTTATTTACAAAAGTTGAGAAAACAAGAAAAAGCCAAGGGAAATTAGTACCAAGATTTTTGTTGTTGTTGTACAAGCTTGAAATTGATACAAATCGAATCTACAGCCAAATTTAATCAGTTACAGTATGGGTTCCGTGCTTGCCACCAGATATTACAACATATTTGTTTTAAGTTGTGTTTTGTCTAATGTGCCATCAGAAAATAAATTAATCCATTTAAAATTAAATCCACAACACAATTAAAAATGTGAAACATAAAGGGGCCTGAATAAAGGCATTGAAAACTATAGGCACTCTGTCGTATGGCTACTGTACAAGGAAGTCCAAGCACCAAATTTACAACCAACATCGAGCCGTTTTAACTCTTTCAAAACTTTATTTAAATTTTAATGTTTCCACACAAAAAAAAACAGATAATATGATTCAATTAAATTGCAAAAACAGAATTAAAAAAAACAAATGTCACCTTACTTTTTAGTGGTCTTTCTCACATAAGCTGTGATTCTGTTTTTTATATAATACTTTACCGACTGCCAGTCTCGTTCACCGAGGGCTTTGGGGGCTGCTGTAATGCATGCAATGCAGTCGAATTTTCCAGGAGTAACTCCCGAGTGAATAAATTTCATCATTTTTTCTTCTACAGCCGCAATCTCCACCTCACTCCACTTTCTCTTCCTAGGAACTAATGACAAGAAAATTACATTAATTGCACTGCATGTGTTGTAGGAGCAAGACTGGATTATTTTTATACTATTCTTTATGTTGTTGACCTTTTATAAATAAAGCAAATAAAAACTATTACTGGACAGGTTCCTTACCTGATGTTACTTTCATGACCTCCTGTGTCTTCTCTGGAGATCCTTTAGAAACACAATCATATACATTTCTAAATCAAACTACTAATTACTGATAGGCTGTTTGGTGGGAATTCTTGATATTCTGATTGCATTAAACATTTAACTGCCTGTTCATACATCTTACCTTCATCCGTGTTTACTCGCCTGCTGCTCTTCACTCCTGAAGTGCCTGCTTGAAGGCATGATTTAATTATTATTTAACTAATGGAAATGAAAAACATCTTTAAAAAAAAAATTTGTTTACAAATCTTTACCTGGCTCACTTGATGTCACATCATGAGAATGATCTGACAGTTCTGTTTCACTCTCCATCCCAGCATCAGGCTCAACACACTCTGAAATATAATCTTAGTATTCAGAGATATGCACAGATTCTTCCAAAGTCACTAGGATAAAGAGTAGGGGTGTAACCCCGGCATCCTGGCCAAATTTGCCCATTGGCCCCTGTCCATCATGGCCTCATAATCCCCATATAAGGATTGGCCTAATCACTCTGTCTCCTCTCCAGCAATCAGTTGGTGTGTGGTGAGCGTTCTGGTGCAATATAGCAGCAGTCGCCCCATCCAGGTGGTGCTGCACATTAGCGATGGTTGAGGAGATACCCTCTTCTATGTATAGCTCTTTGAGTGCCTAGAAAAGCGATGCGGTGAGCGTTCTGGTGCAATATAGCCGCAGTCGCACCATCCAGGTGGTGCTGCACATTAGCGATGGTTGAGGAGATACCCTCTTCTATGTATAGCTCTTTGAGTGCCTAGAAAAGCGATGCGGTGAGCGTTCTGGTGCAATATAGCCGCAGTCGCACCATCCAGGTGGTGCTGCACATTAGCGATGGTTGAGGAGATACCCTCTTCTATGTATAGCTCTTTGAGTGCCCAGAAAAGCGATGCGTGAGCGTTCTGGTGGAATATAGCCGCAGTCGCACCATCCAGGTGGTGCTGCACATTAGCGATGGTTGAGGAGATACCCTCTTCTATGTATAGCTCTTTGAGTGCCTAGAAAAGCGATGCGGTGAGCGTTCTGGTGCAATATAGCAGCAGTCGCACCATCCAGGTGGTGCTGCACATTAGCGATGGTTGAGGAGATACCCTCTTCTATGTATAGCTCTTTGAGTGCCCAGAAAAGCGATGCGGTGAGCGTTCTGGTGCAATATAGCCGCAGTCGCCCCATCCAGGTGGTGCTGCACATTGGTGGTGGTTGAGGAGATACCCTCTTCTATGTATAGCTCTTTGAGTGCCCAGAAAAGCGATGCGGTGAGCGTTCTGGTGAAATATAGCCGCAGTCGCCCCATCCAGGTGGTGCTGCACATTAGCGGTGGTTGAGGAGATACCCTCTTCTATGTATAGCTCTTTGAGTGCCCAGAAAAGCGATGCGGTGAGCGTTCTGGTGCAATATAGCCGCAGTCGCCCCATCCAGGTGGTGCTGCACATTAGCGATGGTTGAGGAGATACCCTCTTCTATGTATAGCTCTTTGAGTGCCCAGAAAAGCGATGCGGTGAGCGTTCTGGTGAAATATAGCCGCAGTCGCCCCATCCAGGTGGTGCTGCACATTAGCGGTGGTTGAGGAGATACCCTCTTCTATGTATAGCTCTTTGAGTGCCCAGAAAAGCGATGCGGTGAGCGTTCTGGTGCAATATAGTAGCAGTCCCAAGAGTATCCAATGTGCAGCTTAGCTCTGAACTGCAATCCCAGGCTGCGAGACATCATTTTGTGGATAAGACTGCCCGCGCTGCTTTGCCATGGAGTGTGGTGCTAAATGTCCAAAAGCCCTATCGTCCACAAAGTTGCGCAAACACATCTCTACAATGTCCAGAGTTGGTTGAGGAGATACCCTCTTCTATGTATAGCTCTTTTGAGTGCCTAGAAAAGCGATGCGGTGAGCGTTCTGGTGAAATATAGCCGCAGTCGCCCCATCCAGGTGGTGCTGCACATTAGCGATGGTTGAGGAGATACCCTCTTCTATGTATAGCTCTTTGAGTGCCCAGAAAAGCGATGCGGTGAGCGTTCTGGTGAAATATAGCCGCAGTCGCCCCATCCAGGTGGTGCTGCACATTAGCGGTGGTTGAGGAGATACCCTCTTCTATGTATAGCTCTTTGAGTGCCTAGAAAAGCGATGCGGTGAGCGTTCTGGTGGAATATAGCCGCAGTCGCCCCATCCAGGTGGTGCTGCACATTAGCGATGGTTGAGGAGATACCCTCTTCTATGTATAGCTCTTTGAGTGCCTAGAAAAGCGATGCGTGAGCGTTCTGGTGGAATATAGCCGCAGTCGCCCCATCCAGGTGGTGCTGCACATTGGTGGTGGTTGAGGAGATACCCTCTTCTATGTATAGCTCTTTGAGTGCCCAGAAAAGCGATGCGGTGAGCGTTCTGGTGAAATATAGCCGCAGTCGCCCCATCCAGGTGGTGCTGCACATTAGCGGTGGTTGAGGAGATACCCTCTTCTATGTATAGCTCTTTGAGTGCCTAGAAAAGCGATGCGTGAGCGTTCTGGTGAAATATAGCCGCAGTCGCCCCATCCAGGTGGTGCTGCACATTGGTGGTGGTTGAGGAGATACCCTCTTCTATGTATAGCTCTTTGAGTGACTAGAAAAGCGATGCGGTGAGCGTTCTGGTGGAATATAGCCGCAGTCGCCCCATCCAGGTGGTGCTGCACATTAGCGATGGTTGAGGAGATACCCTCTTCTATGTATAGCTCTTTGAGTGCCTAGAAAAGCGATGCGGTGAGCGTTCTGGTGAAATATAGCCGCAGTCGCCCCATCCAAGTGGTGCTGCACATTAGCGATGGTTGAGGAGATACCCTCTTCTATGTATAGCTCTTTGAGTGCCTAGAAAAGCGATGCGTGAGCGTTCTGGTGAAATATAGCCGCAGTCGCCCCATCCAGGTGGTGCTGCACATTAGCGGTGGTTGAGGAGATCCCCTCTTCTATGTATAGCTCTTTGAGTGCCTAGAAAAGCGATGTGGTGAGCGTTCTGGTGCAAAAAGTGCTATATAAATGTAACAAATTATTATTATTTATTATAAACAGTTTACATACCTGCTGGATTGATGTTGATCTGGTCAAGACCTTTCCCTCTGAATTCGTTAAGCCTTCCCTGCTCCATTGCCATCAAGACTTTGGTGATTTTGGCAAGCTGGAGTGTTCCCTCTGGCAATCGGTAATATTTCCTGTGGATACGAATATCATGCCCCAGGAAATCAGCAAGTTGGTCCATTTCCGTGTCATTCATGTTTAGAACTCTGGACATTGTAGAGATGTGTTTGCGCAACTTTGTGGACGATAGGGCTTTTGGACATTTTGCACCACACTCCATGGCAAAGCAGCGCAGGCAGTCTGATCCACGAAATGATGTCTCGCAGCCTGGGATTGCAAACATGTAGATGTTCTCCTTCAGAACACCGCAAACTTCACGTGTTTCAACCAGCAACTCCATGGATTTGATCATTTCCGGTGCCAAAAGTACTGCAATTTTCCTTCCGCGCTTTCCACGGATTTCTACACGACTAAAGTACTTGCATAGTGCTTGTTCAACCTCTGAGAGAGAGTCAGCAATATCAGTATTTAAAGTAGAGGTGTCTCGGGACTCGAAAGATTGTACTGGCATCAGACAGGCTTCCCCTTGCCTTTTTCTGTTGAAAATGATCATTTGTGCAAGAGTGACTTTAGCCAGTTTAGCCCAGGTCTTGGTGTTCGGTGCATTAAAAAGTGTGCTGTAGTATTCTTGCTGTTTCTCCTTTAAATATATATGGAGTTTCTTGACATCATCTGCAAAAGGCAAGATCAGTGGAGCGTTGTACCTTTTTCCTTCCAGGGTATTGTGAGCATGACATGAGATCATCTCCCTCCAGCGTGTCTGATAGATGTGTTTGAAGTCCTCTGCTTTTTGAACTTTTGTTGTGTCACCGCAGATCCTTGCATCACAACTTACAATGTCGGCAACCTTCATGAGGCTCTGACCAAGTTTCTTGGCTAGCGTTGGCACCACCATCTTATTTGTCTCACACTGAAAGCCTGTAACAGCTCTAACTGCATTAACTGTGTGTTGGAAGTTGGCTGGATCAATGTATTCCTCAAGTGATTTGAGAGGGGATACCTGTCTTCCTTTCCAAACCAGTCTCCCTAACTCACGCATTTTCTGACGGATCAGTTCATGATCAGAACGCCGGTGTCCCATGATGTTGTATTTCTGCTCGCCATACTTGAGAATACAATGGTCACTCTTTATGACATCTACCACTTCACCTTGTTTCATGTCACTGATAAGTTTCCACAGTCCCTTGCTAACTCCTTTCTGCACAGGTTGCGCAAAGGCGCAAATCGATTGGGCTCGAGTTCTACCAGGTTTTGGAAGAACACCTCGAAGTGGGCACCTTTTCATATGTTTCCAAAGAAATCTTTTTTTGAAAAGTCCTTGGCAATTTGCACAATGTAAGAATTTATTTGGATTGACATTCGGAGAACTCGCTTGTTTACATGGAACAATGACACCTTTTCCCTTTCTAATGACATCGACATTGTGTGCTCTGTCCCCCTGTTTCCTTAGTATGGTCAGTTGGAGCTTTCTTTCCTTGGAGTTCTTTGGAGATGAAATGGCCTTAGCGACTTGAGATTGATCGTTGTGAACAAGTTCCAGATGCCTGGCGATTTTGGACTGTGGTTTCTCACAAAAGAGACAGTAATGTTTTTTGGTGTATCTTCTAGATCCATCGTCAGTCTTTTGACTGTGCATGACTGTAAGTGATGTTATGGAGCTGTCAGAGTCAGAGTTCCGGTTTCTAGGTCCCTTGTATGTTTTTCTTGTTCCATCTTTAACAGCAGGACTGGGCATGGTGGTAGCATTTTTCTTTAATATACTGCCTCCCTCTGAGCTGGTCTCACTTTCACAATCTGACCCTGGCACATATTCATCCTCTGTTATTTCCATGCTGCTTACTGAGTCTTCAGAATCATATCCAAGCATTTGTTTTTTAAACTGAAATCAGAATTCAGCAAATTAAATTTCCTAAATACAAGGTCTGTGTCAAAAAATAGAACTATACTATCTCCTAATGTGTGTAGAATAAAAGTATTTCCTTCTAACATCCACAAAAAATAATTTTGCAAGCATTTTTGTTACATGCACGCAATTACTCTAGTTAAATATCTAATTGCATGAATAAATGCAAAATTAAATGCAAGTTATCAAGTATGAATGGGTCTAAAGTATCAAACAAACACTGAAAGTGTTGCCTTTAAAACTGTTACGAAAATCAGTAAAGATAAAATTAACTATTCCCCAAACTTTTATGAACTGTGGCCCTCATCTATAATTTCTTACCTTGGGATTAGAGTGGGACACATTCCCATCTTCAGCAGAGCTGGAATCTGTGTCCATGTGGTTTTGGAAGGCAACCTGTAATCAGTCAAACAGGACAAATACAAAGGAAGAAGGTTTTGATAATTTTCCACAAATTATATTATCATGCATTTAATGCAATCCCCACTAAGACAAGGTGTCCCCATAAGGATAGTTAAAATACAGGTCAATGTCCCCAGAAGGTATCATGCATTTAATGCAATCCCCATTAAGACACAAGGTGTCCCCATAAGGATAGTTAAAATACAGGTCAATGTCCCCAGAAGGTATCATGCATATAATGCAATCCCCACTAAGAGAAGGTGTCCCCATAAGGATAGTTAAAATACAGGTCAATGTCCCCAGAAGGTATCATGCATTTAATGCAATCCCCATTAAGACACAAGGTGTCCCCATAAGGATAGTTAAAATACAGGTCAATGTCCCCAGAAGGTATCATGCATATAATGCAATCCCCACTAAGAGAAGGTGTCCCCATAAGGATAGTTAAAATACAGGTCAATGTCCCCAGAAGGTATCAAATAACATCACACATCACTTGTTCACTCTATCCTCAATTCATAAATGAGCACAACAGCAAAAATAACAGCCTACATTTTCATGTTGGCTGAGCGTGAGTTGGGCCAATTGGACCCACTTTATCATAAATACTCATCACTACCTATGAGGTTATAGTGCCGACCAAACTTTCAGGTTTGTTTAGAAGGTGTTTGTATCCATTGTTGTGGTAAGTCGTTTAAAATGTAGAAATCGATATAATTATATTACGATTTGTCATTCATAACTCACAAATGTAGATAGGTATCATAAATGTGTGCAAAAAAATCCAGTATGCACTAACAGGGTTGGGACAAAGCCTGTAATAATGCCATCCTCACATCGTTCTGTCAAACTTATTCTGATAAACATTGTTGCTGGGAAATAATTATTACTACAATATAATGTACACTGTGCAGCTCTGAAACTAAATGGTTCTAAAACAACTTGTCTTATTACCTGTGTGTCTGTTGGTGAGGGTCTCACAGAATCTTCTGCTGGTGGAGTGACTGGATGTGATTCTGGACCCAGCTAAAAATAAAATAAAAAAGTCAATGCTACAGAAAGTGTAGAATGATTTTTAACTAAAGTACATACAATTATAAAATGCAAAAAAAATTATAATAATTTAAGAGTGATCATTTTTGTCATGTCCATGCGATGATTTTCTGTTCTTTACATTTATAATTAGTAGTCACTTTTCTCAAGTAATGATCCAACTTATTTGAATTGCCATGTGATTGTCTTAGAATTTAGGCATGGACCAGAACAGATTAATAATCTAGTTTAATATCTTATTGCAAAAATCAAGTTATCAAGTATGAATGGGTCTAAAGTATCAAACAAACACTGAAAGTGTTGCCTTTAAAACTGTTACGAAAATCAGTAAAGATAAAATTAACTATTCCCCAAACTTTTATGAACTGTGGCCATCATCTATAATTTCTTACCTTGGGATTAGAGTGGGACACATTCCCATCTTCAGCAGAGCTGGAATCTGTGTCCATGTGGTTTTGGAAGGCAACCTGTAATCAGTCAAACAGGACAAATACAAAGGAAGAAGGTTTTGATAATTTTCCACAAATTATATTATCATGCATTTAATGCAATCCCCACTAAGACAAGGTGTCCCCATAAGGATAGTTAAAATACAGGTCAATGTCCCCAGAAGGTATCAAATAACATCACACATCACTTGTTCACTCTATCCTCAATTCATAAATGAGGCCATCCTTAAAAATATTTTGGTTTGCAGCAACAATAAAAAAAAAGGGTCGGTAGGTAGGTCTATATTTTCCCCCCCACATTTTAATACAAAAAAAAAAGTTAATTTTTGATGATGGTGATTACGTAGGTATGAATTTAAACAAATTGGCATATCGTGACGTCACTGACTGGGTCTTCAAGCCGTGCCTTCGGGCGCATGGGCTAATTGCAGGCTATAGACCACAAACAAATTGAAATATTTGTCAAAAACATGTTTATTGCATAAATTTCAGGTGCATTCATTAAAAAAAGGTTCCACCACCGCTAGCTGTCATTGACTCATAGCTGTCAACCCTCCCTTTTTCCCGGGTTTCTCACGTATTTTAGCTCTTTTCCCGTTTTAGTATTTTCCAGTGATATGTATTGTATATGATATGTATATGTATTCGTATTTTTACGCTCGATTGAGTAAACTCAGAACACGCAGCTATCTGTGTCTCTGAAGTGGCTTGCACTTGTTGCTAAACCAACGCATCTGGTGATATAGACTAGTGTATTTGAATATTAAAAAGATTTTTTTATTTTTATGAATTCAATTAATTAAGTAGCTATAACCTACTCTTTACTGGTAAATATTACAGTAAACAAACATGACAGACAATGGCAAACCATTTTTTTCAGACGTTATTTTATTTTTGTAATATTATGTATTGTCTCTCAGTTGTTTTGAAGAGACACTGCCCCTCTTTCCTCCTTCTTGACAGCCTACATTTACAATAATAGCTTTGATTAACATTAATGATGAAAAAGGTTTAAAAATCGTGATTGTTTGGATTGTTTTTCCTGCCGTCGAGCCACAGCCGTTCACTAAATCAGTGTTTCCCAACCTTTTTTCAGTCATGGCACCCTTTGGAAATGTTCTAATGTTTTGTGGCCCCCCATACATGCGTTACGCTATGGGTGGAACAGTACAGATTGCTCACGGTTCGGTTTGTATCACGGTTTTAGGTTCACGGTTTCAGTACGGTTTGGTATTTGCCATGCTCAGGGACAGAAAGAACTACTGTCAAATTAAAATAAAAAAATAAGAACAAAACACTTAAATACAAGCAACAGCACAAAAAAATACTATTGAGCAAAGATACTAATAAAATAAACAATGCTTTTCAGAGTTTTTAGGTAGGTCTAACATTAGTTTTTAATCAAATGTAAAATAACTGCACATTTAACTATTTAAATTAAAAATTAATCCTTTTTAAAATTACAAAAGCTATTCAATCAAGAGCAGTGAGTGATGTCCTTATCTTTTGTTTGACAGACAGCAGAAGGCTACTGCCGCTTTAAGACCTAATACAGGGATATGCTCGTCTTTCTCGACTGTATACAGTTCACTTAAGGCATCAGACTATGTCTGCTTGGATACTCATCAAGATCGACATGTTGATATACTTTTTGTGTGAGTTTGTCCCTTCAAGCGCAAGACTTAAAATAACTCAATATTTGCGCGTTGATAGACGTGCGCGCGCTTTTGGACGAGCGCACAGAGACAGCTTCTCACACTGCAGAGTTCTCATTCGCGTCTTCTGGCGAATATACTGGGTGATGATGGCAAAAATTACTGGTCATACGGCAGCACTCGCATGCATTGAACACAGTTTACAAAGATAGACCGTTTTGCCCACGTTTTTCTTTTATTATCGCTGTTGTAGTGTAGCCTATCACGAGGAGCCAGCACGTGTCTCCATCGACTGAACTTTACATAAAGCATTCATTTTCAAGTTACAACCAGTGCCGCCGCTCCCACCACGCGCTGCGGTCGAGCAAAACACACGCTACCCATAGCAACGCGTTATGACAACGACAATTCAGACTGACAGAGACGAGAGAAACTGCTTTTCCGCCATTTGTTACTGTTTTGTACACGTTGTTATTATTAATTAGAATTATAATTCTGTTTTATTGGCCACAATATAGTAATGATGAATGTTGAGAGGGGCACTTTTGATTAACTTTCAGAAAGGGCACGGGCTCAAACCCCCAAAGCCCTCGCCTCTGCAGTGCACTTGCCTGGTGTGTGTAACGTGTGTGTGATGTGTCCATGGTCCTGACTCCTGTCACACAATGCGGTGAAATCTCCGACAGGGCTTTAATAGTCTAACGTTACAGTGAATGAGAGGATGAGCCGAAACTAAACGAACGCACTGCAGGCCATAGTGTGACATCCGTTAACCTTAGTGTAAACATAGATGACGTCACGGGTTTTTCTATAAAAGAATGAACGTAGCCTTCGTTTGTAGACCCAGGCAATTTATATATTTATAATACTTACTCAAATATATTTCATATTATTTTATTACTTTTGTATTAGATGTTTGAAGTGTAAAAAAAGAAATGAGTCGGTCTAATGCAAATTTACAACCGGCAAGTCGGTCGGACTAAAAGGAAAAAAAAAGAAAAAAATTGAGTCGGCCTTAAATTGACAGGGTCGGTCGGGTCACGGCAAACAAGAATATTTTTAAGGATGGCCTGAGCACAACAGCAAAAATAACAGCCTACAATTTAGGGCTGTCAAAATTGCTCAAAAACGACGTTCGAATATTCCCGCTAAAAAAAACACACAAATATTCGAACTATTCGAACATCTGGTTGCTCATTTTGTCAATGATGCGTATTACGCCAATAACAGGACAAATTAATACAAAGAAACATAACTTATGGTATAGGTAGTCTATTTAAGTTTATACATATTTGACAATGTATTACTTACTCAAAAACAAGTAAATTAACTAATGGCCAAGACCGCAGAGAACAGCTCTCTCTCTCTCTCTCTCTCTCTCTCTCTCTCTCTCTCTCTCTCTCTCTCTCTCTCTCTCTCTCTCTCAATGAACAAACTTTGAGTGCTGATCAAGATTTTTGTGCAAGCAATATAAGGTCGCCAGACTCGCGACTCGTCCCAAATATAGCAGGCTTCATGTAATATCTCTTTAGTCAGTACAGTAGCCTACACTTTAGTAATGTTTCTGTTTAATGTTAAAGGTCCCATTCTTCGCGTGTTTTCGAAGCTTTGATTATGTTTACAGTGTGCAATATAACATGAGTTCATGTTTCGCGTGTAAAAACACAGTATTTTTCACACAGTTAACTTATCTGTACAGCGCTGTTTCCTCTGTCCTAAAAACGGCCTGATGATTTCCTTGTTCTATGAAGTTCCTCCTTCAGAAACACGTAACGAGTTCTGATTGGGCCAGCGCTTCCCGCGCTGTGATTGGACAGCAGCTTAGCACGTTGCCCGGAAAGGTCCCGCCTCTTACCATAACGGGGCGATACGCGCGCTCAATTTTATTGCAAAAATGTCTATATTGCCTTGTCAATTTGAGCCGGAATCAGACCCGGAGAATATCGAAGAGGATCGATTACAACCTGCTCAGGAAAGACTTTTGCTGGATGTTTCAGAATGGTCAGCTGTCTATTCAGGAGTTTAAACTGATCATTACACACACCAACAATCGATGGTGTCTGAATGAATTACTACACTTTTATATGCTAAGTTTTTCGGATTAGTTTCAATTACCATCTAATGTTAGTTAACAAAGCTAAACAGCGTTGCACTCTGTGTCATGAGTTACATAAACTGTTAAACGGACCGACTTAAATAATAAAATACACTTACCGGTTGTGGCTCATAAACAACGCCTTCTCCAGACAAAGAGGGAACTGCGTCATCTTTTAAGAATAATCTTTCTGTGAATCCGGCATTAAACTGATTGAGATTGAGGAAGCCGTCCTCAGCTAAATGTGCTGCAAATAGTTTTATATTGTGATTATCATTTTCCGGAACCGAGTTAATCATAAACTGTAGCCATTGATCTCTACGTACAGCGCCCGTGGGAAGGCCAAACAAAGGTGACCTGACTCCGGGATGAAAATAACAGCGTTTCAATGGCACGGCGACAAACACACTCTACAAAAACAACGCTTCCTATTCTCGACCTGCGAGAGCAAAAGGACAACGCCCCCTATTTTGCGTGTTCTTGTGGGCGGAGGGTTAGTCAACAAACGGTTCTAGTGACGTCATCACAGCAGGAAGTGCAGCGGTGTAGCCCAAACCGGCCGCTCGCTGTAGGCTTTGAAAGGGAACTTCTGTTAAATAAAATATCTCGCTTGGCATTGAACTTTGAGCTTTATAATTTTACAGGTATTATTTATGCTCTAACAGCAACATTACACACTAACTAAAGTTTGAAAGATGGATTCGCGAAGAACGGGGCCTTTAAATGAGGCATGGTATGCTAACTGTATCTTACATTACATAGCTTGCATACAACTTTATCTTGCAGCTCAACAATTTTACCTCCTACTGACCAAAATCCAAAGTACTTCCAGACATGGCTTTAGATTATATAGGGTTAAAATCTCTTTCTTTGCTGCGGTCGAGTTGGGGTCTGCATTTTCTGCCCTCTTCACTGCAAGACGCGTCCACTTTCAGCAGTGACTCCTGTGACCTGTCCCTGAACCCCAATGTGCGCGCCCACTCGGAAAGCAGACAGCCGCGGCTCTACTACGGATATGCAGGGTTTGTCGTCGCTTTTTTTTTATTCTTTTTTTCGAAAATTCATTTTCACCTTCAAAATTTGTTTTTTAAAAACTACTCGAATATATATTCGAATTTATAATATTCGTTGACAGCCCTACTACAATTTCATGTTGGCTGAGCGCGAGTTGGGGCAATTTCTTGTATAATGCACTCTTATCATGACATTTCGATAAATAATCTTACTGTGGTTTTGTCCCTTACAAAGAGATCATTGGAGACATATTGGTTTAACATTTAGACATTATACAGTTGTATGCAGAGCAATACACAATCAAAATATTTATTGGCGAGTCGTATACTTTTAACCCCGTCACAGTTAAATGTGATCTTCAGACCACAAACTTTCAAGAATAGTGAGTTAAAAGGTAGATTTTTTATGTAACCCTAATTGACAGACTTAGGCAAGTAATTCATGTTGTTACTTACAAATACACTCTCTGTTCTTTCCAGTGGTGGTACACATTCACTGGTTGAAGGAGATGCATGGTCAATTTCTGACCATACCTGTAACAAAAATAATCATCATTTGAGGATATGAAATTACAAAAAAGATTAGGTACTTTGAGACTGAATAACAGTCAAAACAAAAACAAAAACAAGGGGAAAAAGCTTTTCCTTTTGCTAGAGTGACAACAAAAATTCAAATCCGGGAACCAGTTAACACATCTACAGTGTGCTCTGTAAGTATTGGGCCAAACACATATTTTATTGGTTTTGCTCTGTACACAAGCACAGTGGATTTGAAATAAAGACCTGAGGCTATTACCAACTTCTGTTTAGAGAATGTTTCTATCCATCTTTTATGGACAGTGTATGAGGGTAGCCATTTAAATACATGGTCTCCAAATTTCAGCGGACAAAGTAATTAGACAAACAATATTTTAGGATTTATAATGGTTTTTACTGATGGATGTACCCAATAAACTATATAGGAAAACTGCTATGATGCACCTTATGGTTAAAAAAAAAAACAGTAGCAGGATCATTATAGTATAAATATACAAAAATTATATCAGTAAGAAATTACATCAGTTCCAATGGTTATCCTTAAGAGGACTAGGATTCTGTCCTCACTAATCAATCAATCAATCAATCAACCAACTTTATTTATATAGCGTTTTTACAATCACGATTGTGTCAAAGCAGCTTCACAGTGTCAAACTAAGCCAAGGTGTCCCCATAAGGACAGTTAAAATACAGGTCAATGTCCCCAGAAGGTATCATGCATATAATGCAATCCCCACTAAGAGAAGGTGTCCCCATAAGGATAGTTAAAATACAGGTCAATGTCCCCAGAAGGTAT
The DNA here is from genome assembly GCF_024679245.1 of Pseudorasbora parva. Classification (NCBI taxonomy): domain Eukaryota; kingdom Metazoa; phylum Chordata; class Actinopteri; order Cypriniformes; family Gobionidae; genus Pseudorasbora; species Pseudorasbora parva. The sequence goes on from NC_090179.1 coordinate 42,478,807, forward strand.
CATGCATTTAATGCAATCCCCACTAAGAGAAGGTGTCCCCATAAGGATAGTTAAAATACAGGTCAATGTCCCCAGAAGGTATCATGCATTTAATGCAATCCCCACTAAGAGAAGGTGTCCCCATAAGGATAGTTAAAATACAGGTCAATGTCCCCAGAAGGTATCATGCATATAAATCAATCCCCACTAAGAGAAGGTGTCCCCATAAGGATAGTTAAAATACAGGTCAATGTCCCCAGAAGGTATCAAATAACATCACACATCGCTTGTTCACTCTATCCTCAATTCATAAATGAGCACAACAGCAAAAATAACAGCCTACATTTTCATGTTGGCTGAGCGCGAGTTGGGCCAATTGGACCCACTTTATCATAAATACTCATCACTACCTATGAGGTTATAGTGCCGACCAAACTTTCAGGTTTGTTTAGAAGGTGTTTGTATCCATTGTTGTGGTAAGTCGTTTAAAATGTAGAAATCGATATAATTATATTACGATTTGTCATTCATAACTCACAAATGTAGATAGGTATCATAAATGTGTGCAAAAAAATCCAGTATGCACTAACAGGGTTGGGACAAAGCCTGTAATAATGCCATCCTCACATCGTTCTGTCAAACTTATTCTGATAAACATTGTTGCTGGGAAATAATTATTACTACAATATAATGTACACTGTGCAGCTCTGAAACTAAATGGTTCTAAAACAACTTGTCTTATTACCTGTGTGTCTGTTGGTGAGGGTCTCACAGAATCTTCTGCTGGTGGAGTGACTGGATGTGATTCTGGACCCAGCTAAAAATAAAATAAAAAAGTCAATGCTACAGAAAGTGTAGAATGATTTTTAACTAAAGTACATACAATTATAAAATGCAAAAAAAAAAATAATAATTTAAGAGTGATCATTTTTGTCATGTCCATGCGATGATTTTCTGTTCTTTACATTTATAATTAGTAGTCACTTTTCTCAAGTAATGATCCAACTTATTTGAATTGCCATGTGATTGTCTTAGAATTTAGGCATGGACCAGAACAGATTAATAATCTAGTTTAATATCTTATTGCAAAAATCAAGTTATCAAGTATGAATGGGTCTAAAGTATCAAACAAACACTGAAAGTGTTGCCTTTAAAACTGTTACGAAAATCAGTAAAGATAAAATTAACTATTCCCCAAACTTTTATGAACTGTGGCCATCATCTATAATTTCTTACCTTGGGATTAGAGTGGGACACATTCCCATCTTCAGCAGAGCTGGAATCTGTGTCCATGTGGTTTTGGAAGGCAACCTGTAATCAGTCAAACAGGACAAATACAAAGGAAGAAGGTTTTGATAATTTTCCACAAATTATATTATCATGCATTTAATGCAATCCCCACTAAGACAAGGTGTCCCCATAAGGATAGTTAAAATACAGGTCAATGTCCCCAGAAGGTATCAAATAACATCACACATCACTTGTTCACTCTATCCTCAATTCATAAATGAGCCCAACAGCAAAAATAACAGCCTACATTTTCATGTTGGCTGAGCGCGAGTTGGGCCAATTGGACCCACTTTATCATAAATACTCATCACTACCTATGAGGTTATAGTGCCGACCAAACTTTCAGGTTTGTTTAGAAGGTGTTTGTATCCATTGTTGTGGTAAGTCGTTTAAAATGTAGAAATCGATATAATTATATTACGATTTGTCATTCATAACTCACAAATGTAGATAGGTATCATAAATGTGTGCAAAAAAATCCAGTATGCACTAACAGGGTTGGGACAAAGCCTGTAATAATGCCATCCTCACATCGTTCTGTCAAACTTATTCTGATAAACATTGTTGCTGGGAAATAATTATTACTACAATATAATGTACACTGTGCAGCTCTGAAACTAAATGGTTCTAAAACAACTTGTCTTATTACCTGTGTGTCTGTTGGTGAGGGTCTCACAGAATCTTCTGCTGGTGGAGTGACTGGATGTGATTCTGGACCCAGCTAAAAATAAAATAAAAAAGTCAATGCTACAGAAAGTGTAGAATGATTTTTAACTAAAGTACATACAATTATAAAATCACTGTTGTTCCCTATCCCTTATGCCTATTAATTACAAACAGTAATGTTTAAAATATGTTCCATCAAATCTATAATTAGCAGTAGGTAAATCTTATTTTCAATTCATGCAAATCCTGGTTTACCTTAGCCTGGGTGTTCCCAGGCTGCCTTGCACGCAATTTAATTCACGCTGCTAAGGAAGCCTGGACACCAAGGACTAAATTTTCCCCTGAAAAAGGGAACCAATCACAGAACAGGGAGGAATCAGCAAGACAATGACGACATCTGTGCGACACATCGAAGAAGTTTTATGGATCCAACATGGGATCTGACGTGAAATTACCTTTCGATGCAGCTTTAGATCGTGTTTTAGGTAGTTTAGAATGTAAGTTTGTTTCGAAAAAATACCAACTGTTAAACAATTTCAAAACCAAACGCATTTAATAGACATTCGTAGCGCCTAATAAACGGCTCTGGGCATTCGTACACCACGCCTCAAATACAAGAAAATGTACAGGTGGTTCCCAGACCAAGTCTCGAATAAGAATTGGTCTAACGTTAGCCAGGCTAGGTTTACCTGCTACGTTTTTTAAAACAGAAAATATTTTACCTAAGTTCTGTTAACGTACAATAAAATGACTCACCATTTTATCCAAGTTTGCCAATTGCAGTAGAAGTAAGTGTCGCTGTCTTTGAAGAGCGTTTCGCTTCTCCTCTGTAGATTCAGACACAGTTTCACACCTATTGTGGTGTTCGTTTAATTTGTCAATCCTGGCCTGCAATTGTTGAATCAAATATAACAATCACTGTACCAGAAATTATTGTAAAAAAAAAAAAAAAAAAAAAGTGAAAAGTGAAATGCAATTTCCCAAATTTGCCAAAAGGTTGAAACAATAATTTGGATTTAAGTAACCTGGAATGGTCTATTACTTCAGACAGACTGACACTAGGGATGATAAGATTTCCATGTTGAAAATTAATTTCATGAGAAACATGAGAAATGCTTTAGTGTCCATACTCATGTGGGCCAATATTATGCTTGAAGTATTAGTATAGCAACAAATAGCTGTAGAAGTGACGTTTTTGGCCTATGCAAGAGTATAATTCAATGTTCAGAAGACTTTGGAACCAGACACTGGAAACTTTGACAATCATGAATACATAGTGCAGATCCACAAACTGACCCAGTCTGGGGAACTTATGTGCTTACCTTCGAGCGCTCACTCTGCAAATTATCATCTGCAAGAACAACATAATTTGTTAGTCCTTATTTATACTTTTCACTTCCCTTACACAATAGCTAACCAATCAGTCTAGACTTTGCGACCTGCAACAGTTATATGTGTGATGGGGTAGGGGGCAGTTGCTTTTACCTGAGACGGGCATGTTGGAACATGTCTGGAACATGTCACGGGACATGTCTGTGCCAGTGAAGTGTGTTTTGGGAGCTAGGAGAGGAAACCACACAGATGGCAATAAAAGTGAAATATAGTAAGAGGGTATTTGCACTGACAAAAACATGGGACATCCTTGCAGAAGACGATAGGTATTGATCAGACAGCACCACAGCATTTATTCCCCATACGTGGTTCTAATCTTTGTAATATAAGCATGCAATTCAATCATTTTAATGGATGCATGAGTGCAACACAAGTTAAATAAAAAAAATTCTACAACTTTGCATGTTCTAACTGTGTGTACACAATGGGTGCATACAATAGATAAATCCAAAACAGAATCCACTATGACGTCTGACCTAATGCAATTCATTAAAACAGTGGAAATAAAGGTATTTATATAAATAAAAACCAGTTGGTGTGATCAAACCTTTGGCATAGGAAATATATCTCATAAAAACAAATTGGCCTGAACAATTAAAGAGCAGCGTTTAAGGAAAGGGTTTTAGAGTTGTAGTGGTCTATACCTGTGTCAGCAGGCTGAGAGTCTGCAGTTGTGACTGTGGTGAGTTCAGTCTCTACTGAATCAGCATGTACTATAGCAGCAGCAGACTTTATACTCCCAATCTACAAAGGGAAATGTTACAAGTTGTAATGTGCAATTGCATAGCCCACAGCTAAAAGTTCAACAGCTGTTCCACAACAACTCACATGTATTTTTGCATTTGATAAGATTTAAACAGTATGCGCTTAATAAATTCCTACCTCAGGTTCCACGCTAGGTAGTACATCCTTGTTAACCTGCTAAGTAAACCAAGATAGAAACAAATTCAACTACCACTTTCTTGTTTGGAGTGTCTGCAACAAATTGCATGAAAAATAAACTCTTCTCCAGGAAGGTGGCATATTGGAGATGGAAATAAAAAGGTAACTTACCTGTGCTCTCCATGCCCAGTTTGAGTCACCGTAGTTGTAATTCAATTCTTCTCCAGCAGTAATATCTCGAATCGCGAAGAGACACAAGTGTGGTTTCTCATTTACTTTGATGGTTTTCATTTTGCAATTAGGTCTTCTGTGTTCGTCATTAACAAGTCTCCCAAGGGAGGAGTCCTCATCACATGCATCAATGCTGTTTAGAAACATTTGTTTCATTAATATGTATTAGCACAGAGGTTTGACTATGAAGAGGCATTTGGTAAGTTTAAATTATTTGAGCAGGATGTGCCAATGAATACAATTCTATAAGCAAATATTGTATGGAATAATGTTTTAGTAATAGCAAATTGGACAAATGACTCACACCATATTTTTTTTTCCTTTTCTGAAAATAGGGTTTCAGATGAGCCTAGTTGTTTTTAATACAAATAAAGACTAGTTCAAGTAACCAGGCAATTTATAAATATGCACATCTCTCGCTCATTCCCAGATATGCAGCTTAAGCCTAGTTCACACTGCCTGATTTTAGCCCCGATTTTGACTCGCCGACAAATGCCCGAAATCGTAGGCAAATCGGTGCTCGTGCACGCGAGTGACAATCACGCAGTTTGAATGATCAAAGACGCAATCAGAGAGAATCGCCGACGAGTCGCTGACGCCCGCAAGATATTTGGCTAAATATCTGGACCTGTCTGCGATTCAAACTCCTGCTGTGTGAAATGAGGCCATCCTTAAAAATATTCTTGTTTGCCGTAACCCGACCGACCCTGTCAATTTAAGGCCGACTCAAATTATTATTATTTTTTCCTTTTAGTCCGACCGACTTGCCGGTTGTAAATTTGCATTAGACCGACTCATTTCTTTTTTTACACTTCAAACAACTAATACAAAAGTAATAAAATAATATGAAATATATTTGAGTAAGTATTATAAATATATAAATTGCCTGGGTCTACAAACGAAGGCTACGTTCATTCTTTTATAGAAAAACCCGTGACGTCATCTATGTTTACACTAAGGTTAACGGATGTCACACTATGGCCTGCAGTGCGTTCGTTTAGTTTCGGCTCATCCTCTCATTCACTGTAACGTTAGACTATTAAAGCCCTGTCGGAGATTTCACCGCATTGTGTGACAGGAGTCAGGACCATGGACACATCACACACACGTTACACACACCAGGCAAGTGCACTGCAGAGGCGAGGGCTTTGGGGGTTTGAGCCCGTGCCCTTTCTGAAAGTTAATCAAAAGTGCCCCTCTCAACATTCATCATTACTATATTGTGGCCAATAAAACAGAATTATAATTCTAATTAATAATAACAACGTGTACAAAACAGTAACAAATGGCGGAAAAGCAGTTTCTCTCGTCTCTGTCAGTCTGAATTGTCGTTGTCATAACGCGTTGCTATGGGTAGCGTGTGTTTTGCTCGACCGCAGCGCGTGGTGGGAGCGGCGGCACTGGTTGTAACTTGAAAATGAATGCTTTATGTAAAGTTCAGTCGATGGAGACACGTGCTGGCTCCTCGTGATAGGCTACACTACAACAGCGATAATAAAAGAAAAACGTGGGCAAAACGGTCTATCTTTGTAAACTGTGTTCAATGCATGCGAGTGCTGCCGTATGACCAGTCATTTCGCCGTCATCACCCAGTATATTCGCCAGAAGACGCGAATGAGAACTCTGCAGTGTGAGAAGCTGTCTCTGTGCGCTCGTCCAAAAGCGCGCGCACGTCTATCAACGCGCAAATATTGAGTTATTTTAAGTCTTGCGCTTGAACGGACAAACTCACACAAAAAGTATATCAACATGTCGATCTTGATGAGTATCCAAGCAGACATAGTCTGATGCCTTAAGTGAACTGTATACAGTCGAGAAAGACGAGCATATCCCTGTATTAGGTCTTAAAGCGGCAGTAGCCTTCTGCTGTCTGTCAAACAAAAGATAAGGACATCACTCACTGCTCTTGATTGAATAGCTTTTGTAATTTTAAAAAGGATTGATCTTTGACTGAAAAAAGGTTGGGAAACACTGATTTAGTGAACGGCTGTGGCTCGACGGCAGGAAAAACAATCCAAACAATCACGATTTTTAAACCTTTTTCATCATTAATGTTAATCAAAGCTATTATTGTAAATGTAGGCTGTCAAGAAGGAGGAAAGAGGGGCAGTGTCTCTTCAAAAAAACTGAGAGACAATACATAATATTACAAAAATAAAATAACGTCTGAAAAAAATGGTTTGCCATTGTCTGTCATGTTTGTTTACTGTAATATTTACCAGTAAAGAGTAGGTTATAGCTACTTAATTAATTGAATTCATAAAAAAATATATATATTTTTAATATTCAAATGCACTAGTCTATATCACCAGATGCGTTGGTTTAGCAACAAGTGCAAGCCACTTCAGAGACACAGATAGCTGCGTGTTCTGAGTTTACTCAATCGAGCGTAAAAATACGAATACATATACATATCATATACAATACATATCACTGGAAAATACTAAAACGGGAAAAGAGCTAAAATACGTGAGAAACCCGGGAAAAAGGGAGGGTTGACAGCTATGAGTCAATGACAGCTAGCGGTGGTGGAACCTTTTTTTAATGAATGCACCTGAAATTTATGCAATAAACATGTTTTTGACAAATATTTCAATTTGTTTGTGGTCTATATAGCCTGCAATTAGCCTATGCGCCCGAAGGCACGGCTTGAAGACCCAGTCAGTTTAAATTCATACCTACGTACTCCCCATCACCAAAAATGTACTTTTTTTTTAACATTAAAATTTGAAGAAAAAAAAATGTGACCTACCTACCGACCCTTTTTTTTAAAAAATTTTACTGTTACTGCAAACCAAAATATTTTTAAGGATGGCCTGATTTCGGACTGAAAATTACATCGGCGATGACCGACAGCCAATGAGAGAGTGAGATACAGGGCAGCGGGAGGTTCAGGGAGGAGTTATAAAGCAGAATATCAGTATTTTAATAGATATATTTACAATTCTATCAAACGGAAACAAAGCCCAAACATTTGCACATCCAGCCGCAGCAGCACATTACAAAATTATTTATTTACCCCATACTGTCTTTGCAGAAAACAATCCTGGCTCCCTCTGTCTCTCCAACAATTTCTTCCGCCATAATCTTTTTTCTTTTTCTCCACAAATCAGCGCACATACAGTTTGAAGCAAACTTTGTGCATTTTATCATTTTTAATAACAATTCCAAGTCTCACGCGAAAACTCCGGTGTCTTGCGTGTTTACTTGTTACATGTCGCACGCGTTTGGTGGGGAAACGTAGTTTGCGCACCGGAGAAAGAGTTATTGGCGATTCTTCCTCCTGTACAGTCACGCAGTGTGAAACCTCCTCCTGCCGATCCATCGTGCAGTGTGAACACAGCAGTGACTGAATGCTACCCCAGACAGTCATGCAGTGTGAAAAGAGCAGTGACCCGACGAGTTTGAAAATCGTGCAGTCTGAACTAGGCTTTAATAGAACAGTTTGCCTCAAACAAAACAAAATCTGTTTAATAGCAATTCTGTAATGCTTTGGTCTGCAGATGGCAATGATTTGGAAACATTAGTTAAAGCACTTTTGTATTGTTACATTGAAATGTTAACACATACTTGAGGTAAGTAACTTTTTTATGGAGCCCTTTGTAGGGAAGAGTATGAAACCGTCACTGTGAAGGTGTGCTGAAGAGTATGAAACCGTCACTGTGAAGGTGTGCTGAAGAGTATGAAACCGTCACTGTGAAGGTGTGCTGAAGAGTATGAAACCGTCACTGTGAAGGTGTGCTGAAGGGTATGAAACCGTCACTGTGAAGGTGTGCTGAAGGGTATGAAACCGTCACTGTGAAGGTGTGCTGAAGGTGAAGGTGTGCTGAAGAGTATGAAACCGTCACTGTGAAGGTGTGCTGAAGGGTATGAAACCGTCACTGTGAAGGTGTGCTGAAGAGTATGAAACCGTCACTGTGAAGGTGTGCTGAAGGGTATGAAACCGTCACTGTGAAGGTGTGCTGAAGGGTATGAAACCGTCACTGTGAAGGTGTGCTGAAGGGTATGAAACCGTCACTGTGAAGGTGTGCTGAAGAGTATGAAACCGTCACTGTGAAGGTGTGCTGAAGAGTATGAAACCGTCACTGTGAAGGTGTGTTGAAGAGTATGAAACCGTCACTGTGAAGGTGTGCTGAAGAGTATGAAACCGTCACTGTGAAGGTGTGCTGAAGAGTATGAAACCGTCACTGTGAAGGTGTGCTGAAGGGTATGAAACCGTCACTGTGAAGGTGTGCTGAAGAGTATGAAACCGTCACTGTGAAGGTGTGCTGAAGAGTATGAAACCGTCACTGTGAAGGTGTGCTGAAGAGTATGAAACCGTCACTGTGAAGGTGTGCTGAAGAGTATGAAACCGTCACTGTGAAGGTGTGCTGAAGAGTATGAAACCGTCACTGTGAAGGTGTGCTGAAGAGTATGAAACCGTCACTGTGAAGGTGTGCTGAAGAGTATGAAACCGTCACTGTGAAGGTGTGCTGAAGAGTATGAAACCGTCACTGTGAAGGTGTGCTGAAGAGTATGAAACCGTCACTGTGAAGGTGTGCTGAAGAGTATGAAACCGTCACTGTGAAGGTGTGCTGAAGGGTATGAAACCGTCACTGTGAAGGTGTGCTGAAGAGTATGAAACCGTCACTGTGAAGGTGTGCTGAAGAGTATGAAACGGTCACTGTGAAGGTGTGCTGAAGAGTATGAAACCGTCACTGTGAAGGTGTGCTGAAGGGTATGAAACGGTCACTGTGAAGGTGTGCTGAAGAGTATGAAACCGTCACTGTGAAGGTGTGCTGAAGAGTATGAAACCGTCACTGTGAAGGTGTGCTGAAGAGTATGAAACCGTCACTGTGAAGGTGTGCTGAAGGGTATGAAACCGTCACTGTGAAGGTGTGCTGAAGGGTATGAAACCGTCACTGTGAAGGTGTGCTGAAGAGTATGAAACCGTCACTGTGAAGGTGTGCTGAAGGTGAAGGTGTGCTGAAGAGTATGAAACCGTCACTGTGAAGGTGTGCTGAAGAGTATGAAACTGTCACTGTGAAGGTGTGCTGAAGAGTATGAAACCGTCACTGTGAAGGTGTGCTGAAGGGTATGAAACCGTCACTGTGAAGGTGTGCTGAAGGTGAAGGTGTGCTGAAGAGTATGAAACCGTCACTGTGAAGGTGTGCTGAAGGTGAAGGTGTGCTGAAGAGTATGAAACCGTCACTGTGAAGGTGTGCTGAAGGTGAAGGTGTGCTGAAGAGTATGAAACCGTCACTGTGAAGGTGTGCTGAAGAGTATGAAACCGTCACTGTGAAGGTGTGCTGAAGAGTATGAAACCGTCACTGTGAAGGTGTGCTGAAGAGTATGAAACTGTCACTGTGAAGGTGTGCTGAAGAGTATGAAACCGTCACTGTGAAGGTGTGCTGAAGGGTATGAAACCGTCACTGTGAAGGTGTGCTGAAGAGTATGAAACCGTCACTGTGAAGGTGTGCTGAAGGTGAAGGTGTGCTGAAGAGTATGAAACCGTCACTGTGAAGGTGTGCTGAAGAGTATGAAACCGTCACTGTGAAGGTGTGCTGAAGAGTATGAAACCGTCACTGTGAAGGTGTGCTGAAGAGTATGAAACCGTCACTGTGAAGGTGTGCTGAAGGGTATGAAACCGTCACTGTGAAGGTGTGCTGAAGGGTATGAAACCGTCACTGTGAAGGTGTGCTGAAGGTGAAGGTGTGCTGAAGGTGAAGGTGTGCTGAAGAGTATGAAACCGTCACTGTGAAGGTGTGCTGAAGGGTATGAAACCGTCACTGTGAAGGTGTGCTGAAGGGTATGAAACCGTCACTGTGAAGGTGTGCTGAAGAGTATGAAACCGTCACTGTGAAGGTGTGCTGAAGAGTATGAAACCGTCACTGTGAAGGTGTGCTGAAGAGTATGAAACCGTCACTGTGAAGGTGTGCTGAAGAGTATGAAACCGTCACTGTGAAGGTGTGCTGAAGGTGAAGGTGTGCTGAAGGGTATGAAACCGTCACTGTGAAGGTGTGCTGAAGGTGAAGGTGTGCTGAAGGGTATGAAACCGTCACTGTGAAGGTGTGCTGAAGGGTATGAAACCGTCACTGTGAAGGTGTGCTGAAGAGTATGAAACCGTCACTGTGAAGGTGTGCTGAAGGTGAAGGTGTGCTGAAGGGTATGAAACCGTCACTGTGAAGGTGTGCTGAAGGTGAAGGTGTGCTGAAGGGTATGAAACCGTCACTGTGAAGGTGTGCTGAAGGTGAAGGTGTGCTGAAGGGTATGAAACCGTCACTGTGAAGGTGTGCTGAAGGGTATGAAACCGTCACTGTGAAGGTGTGCTGAAGGGTATGAAACCGTCACTGTGAAGGTGTGCTGAAGGTGAAGGTGTGCTGAAGGGTATGAAACCGTCACTGTGAAGGTGTGCTGAAGGTGAAGGTGTGCTGAAGGGTATGAAACCGTCACTGTGAAGGTGTGCTGAAGGTGAAGGTGTGCTGAAGGGTATGAAACCGTCACTGTGAAGGTGTGCTGAAGGGTATGAAACCGTCACTGTGAAGGTGTGCTGAAGAGTATGAAACCGTCACTGTGAAGGTGTGCTGAAGGGTATGAAACCGTCACTGTGAAGGTGTGCTGAAGAGTATGAAACCGTCACTGTGAAGGTGTGCTGAAGGTGAAGGTGTGCTGAAGGGTATGAAACCGTCACTGTGAAGGTGTGCTGAAGGTGAAGGTGTGCTGAAGGGTATGAAACCGTCACTGTGAAGGTGTGCTGAAGGGTATGAAACCGTCACTGTGAAGGTGTGCTGAAGAGTATGAAACCGTCACTGTGAAGGTGTGCTGAAGGGTATGAAACCGTCACTGTGAAGGTGTGCTGAAGAGTATGAAACCGTCACTGTGAAGGTGTGCTGAAGAGTATGAAACCGTCACTGTGAAGGTGTGCTGAAGAGTATGAAACCGTCACTGTGAAGGTGTGCTGAAGGTGAAGGTGTGCTGAAGAGTATGAAACGGTCACTGTGAAGGTGTGCTGAAGAGTATGAAACCGTCACTGTGAAGGTGTGCTGAAGGGTATGAAACCGTCACTGTGAAGGTGTGCTGAAGAGTATGAAACCGTCACTGTGAAGGTGTGCTGAAGAGTATGAAACCGTCACTGTGAAGGTGTGCTGAAGGGTATGAAACCGTCACTGTGAAGGTGTGCTGAAGAGTATGAAACCGTCACTGTGAAGGTGTGCTGAAGAGTATGAAACCGTCACTGTGAAGGTGTGCTGAAGAGTATGAAACCGTCACTGTGAAGGTGTGCTGAAGAGTATGAAACCGTCACTGTGAAGGTGTGCTGAAGAGTATGAAACCGTCACTGTGAAGGTGTGCTGAAGAGTATGAAACCGTCACTGTGAAGGTGTGCTGAAGGGTATGAAACGGTCACTGTGAAGGTGTGCTGAAGGGTATGAAACCGTCACTGTGAAGGTGTGCTGAAGAGTATGAAACCGTCACTGTGAAGGTGTGCTGAAGAGTATGAAACCGTCACTGTGAAGGTGTGCTGAAGAGTATGAAACCGTCACTGTGAAGGTGTGCTGAAGAGTATGAAACCGTCACTGTGAAGGTGTGCTGAAGAGAATGAAACCGTCACTGTGAAGGTGTGCTGAAGAGTATGAAACCGTCACTGTGAAGGTGTGCTGAAGAGTATGAAACCGTCACTGTGAAGGTGTGCTGAAGAGTATGAAACCGTCACTGTGAAGGTGTGCTGAAGGTGAAGGTGTGCTGAAGAGTATGAAACCGTCACTGTGAAGGTGTGCTGAAGGTGAAGGTGTGCTGAAGGGTATGAAACCGTCACTGTGAAGGTGTGCTGAAGGGTATGAAACCGTCACTGTGAAGGTGTGCTGAAGAGTATGAAACCGTCACTGTGAAGGTGTGCTGAAGAGTATGAAACCGTCACTGTGAAGGTGTGCTGAAGAGTATGAAACCGTCACTGTGAAGGTGTGCTGAAGGGTATGAAACCGTCACTGTGAAGGTGTGCTGAAGAGTATGAAACGGTCACTGTGAAGGTGTGCTGAAGAGTATGAAACCGTCACTGTGAAGGTGTGCTGAAGAGTATGAAACCGTCACTGTGAAGGTGTGCTGAAGAGTATGAAACCGTCACTGTGAAGGTGTGCTGAAGAGTATGAAACCGTCACTGTGAAGGTGTGCTGAAGAGTATGAAACCGTCACTGTGAAGGTGTGCTGAAGAGTATGAAACCGTCACTGTGAAGGTGTGCTGAAGAGTATGAAACCGTCACTGTGAAGGTGTGCTGAAGAGTATGAAACCGTCACTGTGAAGGTGTGCTGAAGAGTATGAAACCGTCACTGTGAAGGTGTGCTGAAGAGTATGAAACCGTCACTGTGAAGGTGTGCTGAAGGTGAAGGTGTGCTGAAGGGTATGAAACCGTCACTGTGAAGGTGTGCTGAAGGGTATGAAACCGTCACTGTGAAGGTGTGCTGAAGGGTATGAAACCGTCACTGTGAAGGTGTGCTGAAGAGTATGAAACCGTCACTGTGAAGGTGTGCTGAAGGGTATAAAACCGTCACTGTGAAGGTGTGCTGAAGAGTATGAAACCGTCACTGTGAAGGTGTGCTGAAGGGTATGAAACCGTCACTGTGAAGGTGTGCTGAAGGGTATGAAACCGTCACTGTGAAGGTGTGCTGAAGAGTATGAAACCGTCACTGTGAAGGTGTGCTGAAGGGTATGAAACCGTCACTGTGAAGGTGTGCTGAAGAGTATGAAACGGTCACTGTGAAGGTGTGCTGAAGAGTATGAAACGGTCACTGTGAAGGTGTGCTGAAGAGTATGAAACCGTCACTGTGAAGGTGTGCTGAAGAGTATGAAACCGTCACTGTGAAGGTGTGCTGAAGAGTATGAAACCGTCACTGTGAAGGTGTGCTGAAGAGTATGAAACCGTCACTGTGAAGGTGTGCTGAAGAGTATGAAACCGTCACTGTGAAGGTGTGCTGAAGAGTATGAAACCGTCACTGTGAAGGTGTGCTGAAGGGTATGAAACCGTCACTGTGAAGGTGTGCTGAAGAGTATGAAACCGTCACTGTGAAGGTGTGCTGAAGAGTATGAAACCGTCACTGTGAAGGTGTGCTGAAGAGTATGAAACCGTCACTGTGAAGGTGTGCTGAAGAGTATGAAACCGTCACTGTGAAGGTGTGCTGAAGGTGAAGGTGTGCTGAAGAGTATGAAACCGTCACTGTGAAGGTGTGCTGAAGGTGAAGGTGTGCTGAAGGGTATGAAACCGTCACTGTGAAGGTGTGCTGAAGGGTATGAAACCGTCACTGTGAAGGTGTGCTGAAGAGTATGAAACCGTCACTGTGAAGGTGTGCTGAAGGTGAAGGTGTGCTGAAGAGTATGAAACCGTCACTGTGAAGGTGTGCTGAAGGGTATGAAACCGTCACTGTGAAGGTGTGCTGAAGGGTATGAAACCGTCACTGTGAAGGTGTGCTGAAGAGTATGAAACCGTCACTGTGAAGGTGTGCTGAAGAGTATGAAACCGTCACTGTGAAGGTGTGCTGAAGAGTATGAAACCGTCACTGTGAAGGTGTGCTGAAGGTGAAGGTGTGCTGAAGGGTATGAAACCGTCACTGTGAAGGTGTGCTGAAGGTGAAGGTGTGCTGAAGGTGAAGGTGTGCTGAAGGTGAAGGTGTGCTGAAGGTGAAGGTGTGCTGAAGGTGAAGGTGTGCTGAAGGGTATGAAACCGTCACTGTGAAGGTGTGCTGAAGGTGAAGGTGTGCTGAAGGTGAAGGTGTGCTGAAGGGTATGAAACCGTCACTGTGAAGGTGTGCTGAAGGTGAAGGTGTGCTGAAGGTGAAGGTGTGCTGGAGGGTATGAAACCGTCACTGTGAAGGTGTGCTGGAGGGTATGAAACCGTCACTGTGAAGGTGTGCTGAAGGGTAGGAAACTGTCACTGAAGTAGTACTGACAAAGGCACTAACATAAAGAGAACAACTCTAGCATTGGCCCTTGCATTGTAATGTTGCTGCATAGCTACTTCATCTACTTACCACCATGTTTTACTCTTCCACTGAAAATCAAAAAGAAAAACCTTTGCAGACTCATTGTACTCAATAGTTTGGAGCTCTGCCTGCTGCTGTGACAGTAGTTTCCCTCGGTACTCCACAACAAAGTCGCCTTTGAATATGAGTTCAGTGGCAAAAACACCTCGGCCTAAAATAAACAAAAAGATGATTAAATTAGCAGTTGGTAGCTCAGTTGTAGAGTGCATGCTTTGTGTGTACAACGTCCTGGGTTCAAATCCCAGCTGGTCCCCAGGTCGCTGTTGCAAATGAGAAATTGTTCTCAATCGGCCTACCTGGTTAAATAAGAGGTAAAAAAAAGTGTGTGTTTTTACAGGGAATAATTCCTGTCAAACCCTTAGATTACTGCAATCAAGCAGGGCACAGAAGCAAAATTGTTTAAAGCACTGTGCTGAAGGAAAAAATGGTGTATCAAATGTCTAAAAGCTGTTGAATTGTCAGTTTTAACATCCCTGTGTACTAGCAACCACCACTGTGCAGTGCCCTTGAGCAAGAGACAATCACTGCAGGCATTTCACTGATTCCTAATAAATCATATTCAGGAGTTTAACATTTACCTTTAAAATTATTGATGAAACGCTGCTGGAGACATGGTTTATCAACCCCCGCTTGGATATGGTACTCCGCATCTTGGATTGGTCGAAGTCGTCGTCGTCTCTCCATGAGTGAAAACCTAAGTAGTTACCATTAACCTAAGTAACAATAGACATAAGTTTAAATGCAGTAAATAACCCATTGCCAATTGTATGACAAAGTAGTTCTTAGCCTGTCAGATCCCAAGCAGCCATTGGAATCGGGCCAATCACGGCTGAGTGTCAGCGCACTCGGCTGTGTACTGACAGCGGTTCACTGGAAGTGAGCCAGCTCTGGCCCAGTAATGGTTGCCAGATTTGGCTAGGTTATGGCTGTGCGGAGCTGGGCCGATTGTGGTTGAGAGATGGCGCATTAGGCAAATTAAATTATAAAAATGCCACAATTGCCCTTTCCTAGGATCTTACATCTATGAAGGGCTCCGAACTTCAAAATGGGTTTTGAATTCATGATTTTTTTTTAATGTTGTTCTAATTTTAGAGGTTAATGTTTGTAAACATCAAAAATCATGAAATTATGTGACTTTGCTTGTCTGTTTGGGGAAGTGTACTCGACGTGCTCGCCGTTGTGCCGTTATTTGAAACGACAAAGGGTGACTGAGTAATTGTTCTATAATTGCTAAACTCCATGGATGTGGTACCATTTGAAAGCTTAGAGTCTCTGCTTTCTGGAGATATGCATCAGGGGACCAAAGATAATTTGCATTTGTTTAATACTAAGTAATGTATTTACACTAAATTACTCTGGTACCATTTTCGCCTGGATTTGGCCTACCCAAATTTAAAAGCCTCCCATACACACATACAATCAATCAATCAACTTTATTTATATAGCGCTTTTACAATCTCGATTGTGTCAGAGCAGCTTCAGTGTTAAACAGGACAATACTGCAGCAGAATTAGATTTGGCTGTACAGTCGTTCTGGAGAAAACAGTGATGTTATCAGCTTATTTTAATTTATCATAGAGAGACAATGCTGGCAGATCAGTATTACAGTTTATAGAATTAAATATAACCTAATTCGTATATTTTATTTGTATATTTAGATGAATAACTTTGATCATAATTTTAGTGTCCCACTAAACTAGGTTCAAAATGTTGGTGTCATTTTACAGGAAACCCTTTAAAGTTACATAAAACACTGCTAAAAGTGATAAACATGTAAGTATATGTTGTCTAAGCTGAGTTACACACTTTCACAAATGAATTTATAAAAAATAATAATCAAAAGGCACCTATTTTTGGGGTGGGGTGGTTATAACAGCTTAGACAAACATATACTTACATGTTTATCACTTTAAGCAGTGTTTAATGTAACTTCAAAGGGTTTCCTTTAAAATTACACCAACATTTTGAACTTAGGCCACTGTATGTGTGTGTAGGGCAAGCTTTTCCATTTGGGTCGGCCAAATCCAGACGGAAATCCCCCAAAAGTCTTGGAGTTTAAGTAGTTAAATTATACAACACGCAAAAAAAATTGGGATTTATGGCATTCATTAAGTTTCAGCTGTGCCTCGCTAATAAGTCAATTAGCTTGGTAGTGGTAGTTAGCTAAGTTAAATAGTTTCCATCTACATTGCACGTGTAACGTTATAGGCCGCAAACTACCTAACGTTAACATGATACTGACTTAACCCGACTCCAACAGAAAACTGCAAAGTTAAATTTATCGCTAGCAAGGCCTGCTTTGTTATAACCTTCTCCATAATATATGGTTGTGGCATTTGTTATGCAGTAAACACATTATGTTTGAAATAAAAGTGTTTAGCTTACCTTGAAGATGAACACGTTGATTGAAGCTGCACTCGCACCTGTCGTCCAGTGAGTCACGAGACTCGATCATCATTAGCTCCAGAGCGCGCGAAACGGTGTGGGGGAAGGGTTGACCGTGTGGGGACCCGGATAGTCTTAACCAGGACATACGCCGGTCTCGAGTGTGTGTGTGTGTATAAGATGGAAAAACTTACACAAATCAACCAACATACGCTCTTGATATTGGTTATTTAATGTACCCTTCTTTATCCAACTGAAATGTAGGTTTCTATAGTTAAGCTCTGAATTATAAATAAAAAAGACAAAATATTTTGTCATGTTGATAAAAGAAAAAATCACGTTAGTAAAATAAACTAATTGTAGGATGGAACACATTCGATTACAGATAATATGAAAGTTATTTTAAATTAATTCACATTGTCACATTGAGAAAATGTGACAGAAAATCACATTGTATATTAAAGAAAAATCTTTTTGCAGTTTATTGTTTATGACATAAGTATTTGATCACCTACCAACCAGTAACAATTCCAGCTCTCACAGACCTGTTAGTCTTTCTTTAGGAAGCCCTCCTTTTCTCCCCTTTTTATTAACTGCACTGGTTTGAACTCGTTACTTTGGATGGAATGTAGAAAACGAAGCCCAGAATATAAAAATAAATAAGATAGATCTAAGTACCACAGTGGTAATACCAACAATACCTCCTTGGCTTTTCCCTGAACTAGATGTAGATCTAACAATACAAAACAAGATACAAACAAAAGATATAGTAGTAAAGCAGCACCTAAGTCAGGAATATTTTAATAGTATTCGAATATTCATAGATGGATCAAAGAATCCAGATTCTGGACATACAGCTGCAGCGGTTTACATTCCCCTTTTTAACCCTTTAACTCTCACCTCTGGAAGGAGCTAATGAAAAAAATATTTTTCTTAAAATTCAGATGTCCGTTTGTGGTAAATCTTGTTTTACATTTACAGTAGTTTATGATGTTTTTTGAATGTTGAATAAAATTGGTAACAATGTCAGTACAGTATACATTTATTGTACATGTACTATACAACCAATCAGGCATTGATTGGTTTGGTGTTGGCTGTGTTGGTCCCCATTTTACTGCCAAAGCAGCCCTGACCCGTCGAGCCATGGACTCCTTTAGACCCCTGAAGGTGTGCTGTGGTATCTGGCACCAAGAAGCTAGCAGCAGATCCTTTAAGTCCTATAAGTTGCACTGTTGTGTCTCTATGGATTAGACTTGTTTGTTCGGCTCATCCCACAGATGCTCGATTGGATTGAGATCTGGGGAATCTGGAGGCCGAGTCGACGCCTCAAACTGGTTGTTGTGCTCCTCAAACCATTCCTGAAGCATTTGTGCTTTGTGTCAGGAGCATTATCCTGCTGGAAGAGCCACAGCCACCAGAATACCGTTTCCATCAAAGGCTGAACATGGTCTCAGCAATGCTTAGGTAGGTGGAGCGTGTCAAAGGAACATCCACATGGATGGAGGACCCAAGGTTTCCCAGCAGAACATTGGCCAAAGCATCACACTGCATCCGCCGGCTCGCCTTCTTCCCATAGTGCATCCTGGGGCCATGTGTTCCCCAGGTAAGCCACACACACACACACACACACCCGGCCATCCACGTGATGAAAATGAACACGTGATTCCTCAGACCAGGCCACCTTCTTCCATTGCTCCGTGGTCCAGTTCTGATGCTCACGTGCCACTGTTGGTGCTTTCGGCGGGGTCAGGGGTCAGAGGTCACCCTGACTGGTCCATACGCCTCAAACTGAGCTGCTCTGTGTATTCTGACAGCTTTTTATCAGAATCAGCATTAACTTCTGGAGCAGTTTGAGCTCCAGTAGCTGGTCTGTTTGATCGGACCCCACAGGCCAGCCTTCGCTCCCCACGTGCATCAATGAGCCTTGGCCGCCCATGACCCTGTGGCCGGTTCTCCACTGGTCCTTCCTTGGAGCACTTTTGATAGATACTGACCACTGCAGACCGGGAACAGCCCACAAGAGCTGCAGTTTTGGAGATGCTCTGACCCAGTCGTCTAGCCGTCACAGCTTGGCCCTTGTCAAACTTGCTCAAAACCTTGCTTGCTACATATGCCATTTTCCTGCTTCTAAAACATCAACTTTGAGGACAAAATTTCCACTTGCTGCCTAATATATCTCACCCACAAATAAGTGCTGTGATAAGACATAATCAGTTTTATTAATTTCACCTGTCAGTGGTCATAATGTTATGCCTGATCGGTGTATGTGTGAGAAATATTATTGATATTGTGTATATATGTATATATTTTACTATGTCTGCTTTTTGAAAATAATAAAATATCCCATTGGACATCCTCATAATCCACTCTTAGAAGGCCCTTTTGTCACACTTCAGTCTGTCCTACTATCTGGCTATTTTATCCCTTCACAGACATATCAAACCGAATAGTCACACATACTTTTGGAAAAATATGGCAAACAGGTGTTTATGCATTTTTCTTATATTTTGTCATATTTTTATTGTTTGGAGTCCAGACTACTAACTACATTATTATGGTTTGATTTCCTACTCAACTGATATCTTGTTTGATCCCATTATTTGATGACTGATCAGCAACCTCATTCTTTTGTGTGACCGATTGAAGTGTGCAAACGGATACTGTCACCTGAAGACTGAAAAGTCCAATCCCTCCATGCCAAAATCAGACATGCTCCAAAATCAGTGGAGCAACAGAGCTGTGGAAGAATTTTGTCTCATCTCCTTCTTTTGACTGCATTTTTTAACACTCAAAGTAAGGTCTACCGTGCGGTTGAGAAATCAGTTAAAATACAGCATTGGAAAAAGAATTACAGATCATGTTTCAGTATACAGCAGAAATGATTGGAATTTTAATGGCACTTCAATGGGTGAAGAAGTGCACCCCACGGATGTAGTGATTTGTTCAGATTCTTTTCAGTTTTGATGAGTTTAAGCAGTGGAAGATCATCATCTAGGCAGGATATATTGTATGAGATACTACAATATCTATACATAATTTATGGAATAGGAGTAAACATTTCCTTTTTATGGGTTCCAGTGCATGTGGGGGTAGAGGGCAATGAGGAGGTAGATTTGTTGGCAAAGAGATCTTTGAAAAAAACACTGAAATAGATATTAATTCCTCACTGAGTAAAACAAAACTGAAGTTAAAGTAATAATAAAATGTGCTCTAAACAGAATGTGGCAAGAGAAACGGGACAAAGAGATAAAAGGCTGATCTTGGCCAACAATCTCCTTCCCTCAGTAAGAGCATTGAAGATGGGTTGTTACTGGGTCTTCCAGCATGACCTGAAACACACAGCCAGGACAACTGCCCACTAAGCAAAGTTATGTCCAAAAGCTGCTTTTCAATGTCTTTACAACTAGAGGCAGACGTTGAAAAGGCGTCCACTGAGGAGCCAGAATGAAAGTTTTTATGACGTCTGTTTTGGATGTGATCTGCACGTCTGATATATACGCTCATGGACCTCAAGGTTAAACACTAGTTCAAATCTGCTCATTGTGGACATATGTTCTATCTGTAATTGCAAAGCAAATCACAGACAATGTGTGTTTATCCAAAAATCATAAAAACAAAATGAACAGATATTTAGATGTTATTAAGTTATGGTTCATTTGAAGTCACCATTGTGGAGGGAAGCGTTTGCTTTAGTTGGGCTTTGGTCCCCGTATGTGTGTTTCTTAGGCTGCTGTAACTGTGTGTGAAACACAAGAGTTGAGGCTGAGAAAGCAAAGCTTAAGTGACATCAGGTTATGTCAGTTGATGATAACTAAATCATCAGAAAGTGAGCATCTGGTTTTGTGTTCTTGTTTGGCACAATAGTAATTTGTTTATAGCCACTATAATTTTGTGAATCTGCAGTATTGGCACCAATAGCCCTATCCTGAAGAATGATAAAGTATAAGCACCCAACATTTTGAGAAAATATTTCCCATGCTCACAAACAGACATCAAGATTTGGCCTATGATTCACAACAACGGTGACAAAAAAAGCTTCATGCCTCAATACATGCAGTGGCTTCATGAGGTGGCTTCATAGTACAAAACTGATGCGTGATTTGATTGTCACCGTTGTTGTGAATCATAGGCCAAATCTTGATGTCTGTGTGTGACCATGTGAAATATTTTCTCAAAACATTGGGTACACATACTTTTTTCTCATCTTTCAGGATAGGTGGCTATTTTATTGCTATTGGTGCCAATACTGCAGATTCACAAGATTATAGAGGCTAAAAACACATTACTATTGTACCAAACAAGAACACAAAAAACAACATCAGATGCTCACTTTCTGATGATTTAGTGATCATCAACAAGGAGCTGCAACACCTGTGGCCTGTTCCTCAAAGCTGGTTTCAGTTGTTACCCAGGTAAGTTCGAGATTAGTTTGAGCAAACTCTTTTTCGGGCTCAAGAATGTGGATAGGTTTTTGTCTGTGTCTTTTATTATGTGTCATCACCATGGTAAATGACACTACATGGCTAACCTGCTCTGAGCCCGTTTTATTCTGGGTTTGAGATCGCGAACCCAAACTGGACCAATTAGCTGCAAGCAAAGACGCACTAAAGCCACACCCCCTGTATCTCTTCCAAATTTGCAGTTTATAGTGAAAAAAAACGTTTGCTCATCAAAACTGCACATCCTTTGGCGCTAATTATTTATTAGATTTTTATTATATAAATTACTTTTAATACATTTTAATGTATTCATTTGAGCTCTTTGTGAACCTATAATTATTAGGCATATTCTTTGATTCACATCATACATTGATATAGTCAGATA
The DNA here is from genome assembly GCF_024679245.1 of Pseudorasbora parva. Taxonomy (NCBI): domain Eukaryota; kingdom Metazoa; phylum Chordata; class Actinopteri; order Cypriniformes; family Gobionidae; genus Pseudorasbora; species Pseudorasbora parva. The sequence goes on from NC_090179.1 coordinate 42,500,464, forward strand.
TTCTTTAAGCTGTTTTCTCTGTGTTTCATTTATTCCTACTTTGTAAACGCAATTAATTTCATGATAATTTTCAAAATGATCTCTCAATCTTTAGAAGAGAAGTAAATCACACAGACGCTGTGATTGGCTGTTTGCCGCACTTCACACTTTCAGGTGCACACGCTTCAGAGTTTATCGCTAACTCTGGATTAAACCTTGAGTTGACAGAGAAAGTTTATACCGAGCTTTGAGAAACGGTTGAACTTGATCTAAACCAGGTTGGATTTATCTGCATTTGTCAACTCTAAACCTACTCTGAAACTCAGAGTTTGTTCAGCTAGTTTCATGCAACAGGCCTCTGAAGTCACTTTAGCTTTGCTTTCTCAGCCTCAACTCTTGTGTTTCACACACACAGTTACAGCAGCCTAAGAAACACTAACACACATATGGGGACCAAGAGCACAACTAAAGCAAACGCTTCCCTCCACAATGGTGACTTCAAATGAACCATAACTTATCAACATCTAAATATCTGTTCATTGTCAGTAAGCACTTCTGTAGACATCTGACTCCATAGGCGTAATTTGCGGGTGGGACATGTCCCCAACACTTTTTTTTTTAAAACATCTTGCTTCATGGATGAACCTAATACAAACAAAACATCTCTGGTTAACTAGAAGAGTAGTCACTATCATTTTGTTCGTTTGTTAAATAAGATCTGGCGCTCGTTGCTGCTGTTATCAGATTTCTCTCGCGGCTCATGCAGTCTTCACACAGACGAGTGCTTTAATCTAATGCTAATAACGCCGTTGCAGAGACTTTCTATTAGTTCAGGTCATATCACAAAACAAAATGCACAAAAACTGTCCCTACTCTTGATGTACGGATGATATTCGGTTTGATGAGAGAAAAAATAGACCACGAGGGCAGATTAGAAAAAAAGAGAACTTCTGACAAGTTTAACAGACTAGACCAAGTGTGCAAATCTATTTGCATTTATTCACGTGAAAATTCTTGGCACAACAATTGCACTTTAGATGCAATAATTAAACGAGATCTATATCAATAAATGAACTATTTCATTGATTTCCGGACATTTTAATACTAATTTTTCTGCAATGGTTATTGTACATATTTTACATCTGATATAACATTGTATCAGCAATGCTACCCCCCTTAACACACCATATAGTGCGTATCATATGCACGCGAAAAACTGCCTACCATATGCACGCCAAAGCTCATGTTGACGGATGAGCGCCCCTTATACGTCAAAATGAGCTTTGGCGTGCATATAGTAGGCAGTTTTTTTGCGTGCATATGATATGCAATTTATGTCCCACCCACTTTTTAAAACAAAGTTACGCCACTGTCTGACTCTGACAGAAATAGTCAAAGTGTGTCTTATATCTGTGATTAGGGCAGCACAGTGTCTCAGTGGGAAACACTGGCTCCTCACATCAAGAAGATCCTGGATTGAATCCTGAGCCAGAGAGTCTTTCCTTCAGGTCTGGTTTCTCTCACGATCCAAAGATGTGTGAATTACAGATGATAAGTTGTCTAAAGTGTCTAAAGGTGTGAGTGAAGTTTCTTTTACTTTTATGATTTTTGGATAAACACACATTGTCTGTGATTTGCTTTGCAATTACAGATAGAACATATGTCCACAATGAGCAGATTTGAACTAGTGTTTAACCTTGAGGTCCATGAGCGTATATATCAGACGTGCAGATCACGTCCAAAACAGACGTCATAAAAACTTTCATTCTGGCTCCTCAGTGGACGCCTTTTCAATGTCAGTCTCTAGTGGCAAAGACCTTGAAAAGACGTCTTTTGGACATAACTTTGCTTAGTGGGTAAAGAGTGGCTTTGTAAGAAGCATCTCAAGGTCCTGGAGTGGCCTAGCCAGTCTCCAGACCTGAACCCAATAGAGCATGTTTGGAGGGAGCTTAAGATTCTTACCGCAGTGTGTACAAACCTGGTCAAGAACTACAGGGAATGTATAATGTCTTTAATTGCAAACAAAGGTTTCTGCACCAAAAATTAAGTTTGGCTTTTCTGATGTATCAAATACTTATATCATGAAATAAACTGCAAAATGATTTTTTTTTTTTAATCATACAATGTGATTTTCTGGATTTTTGTTTTAGATTCAGACTCAGAGTTTAAGAGTACCTATGAAAAAAAATACAGACTCCTATATACTTTGTGGGAAACACTGGCGATTTTGCAGGTTATCAAGTAGGCCTACTTGTTCTCTCCACTGTATATGACTTAATAAAAAAAAAACTAAAAAAACGAAAAGCCAATGAAAGAAATCCATGTGATTATAATATACACACCTAAATGTAATCTAAGCATACAAATAATTTCAAATGTGTATTCATTACAATTATTTTTTGTAACTATTTTTAGTCAGCGTGCAAAGTCAATTAGTGACAGTCTCAAGAAGAGCTTCTGCAGGGGCGTAGCCATCTTTTCAGAAGTGAGGGGGACAGAAATGTTGTAATACCATTTTTTTAACCGATATAATTTATCGCATCACTTGCTTTTAATTTGGTAAGATATCAAATACACTGCTGAACAATAACCACTAATATCTATAATATTATTCTCCTATATTTTATGCCAATTTTAGTATTTATGTACTTCAAACACTTGTACATTAAGTCTCCATAGATTTTATGCAATGTAAAAAAAATAATAATAATAATAAATGCAGCATATATATATATATAAAAACGTAATACAGTAAAATATTATTCTGATGTAAATCAGCTGTTCTCTTTAATATATAATAATGTGCAATTTATTCCTGTGATCAAAGCTGCATTTATCATCATTACTCCAGTCTTCAGTGTCACTAATCATTCTCATGAGGATTTGATGCTCAACAAACATTTATGATTATTATCAGTGTTTAAAAGTTTTGCTGCTCGTGTTGCTGCTTAATTTTTTTGAAAACAACCATACCATTCTAACATTTGTGGCAAAATTCAAAAATAGAGAAATTATTACTTTTACTTATTTATACAAAAGATAATAATTTATTTAATAAATGCAAATAATTCCTGTCCATTGAACTTTCTATTCATCAAATAATCCTGAAAAATAAAATGTAGGCCTGTCATAGTTTCCACAACATTTCACAACATACTGTTTTCAACATTTTTTTTGATTATAATCATAAATGTTTCTTGATTATGAAATCATCATATGAGAATGATTAGTGAAGGATCATATGACATTGAAGTCTGGAATAATGATGATAAATTCAGCTTTCAGTTTTCATGTAAATACAGTTGTCCGTGACTTTAAGGGGCGCGCTATCAACCGAGTTTAGAGAAGGCTATTTTTAGCGTCCCTGTCCCCGCCGCGGCGCAGGAAAGCCGGTTCGAGTCCCGTTCGGAGCGGGTCGAGTAGGATTAGTGAGACCGAGTAAAAGTGCGGGGGACAACATGTCTAAGGTAGGATAACAATAATTGCATAATCTACGTTGTTTCATAGCTTTATCATTACTTTGTGTTGGCCGCTATACAAATGTGTGGGGTTATTGTAACGTTAGTGCGTGGACATGCTGTTACGTTACCTAGGTAGTGCTAATCACTGATGCTATATTGTTAGCTAGCCTAAGCGATCAGCGACGCGATCTACTAACATGATTTCATTACTAGTAATTTACTATGTTTAGCAGGTGTTGGTTTTTCAACGTTTTGGTAAAACAATTTGATATTATATGGCTGCTTGTAGAACTAGATCTAAACATCCTACTAGGCTATAGCATACAAAGTGTCTGAAAATGATATCAATTTTTATAGACAAAGCGTAGGATAGTCTATATTCATCATACTTTATTAATTTACTATAATACATGATTGATTTCCATCAAAAGCTGAGCAGTTAACCTGAGATAACTTCCTTGTGTCCAAATATGTAGTATTTATTGTATATGTAATATCTGGCATTTATTTATTATGCTCAATGCTGTGCCAGGACCGAACCATAGGGGGAAACACGTCTTCTAAGTTTCCCGCCATACATGTAAATATGAGGCGGAGATTTATTAAATATGCACACTGCAGTACCAAGACCCGGCTCCAGGGGCAAATCCGAGTACACACCCTCACACTCCAACACTGGTAAAACCACCTTCTGGGGTCACAAGTAAGGAACTGTGAAATTTGCACAGGCTATATAGCATGCTATTTTCTATCAGTTCCAATGCTCATCCTTATGGGGACACGGATTTTGTCCCCACTTGGTCATCGTGTCCCCACTTGGAAGGTTAAAAAACACATCCATGTCCCCAGGAGGTAGCAAAAACACACCCACACACACACACACACACACACACACACACACACACACACACACACACACACACACACACACACACACACACATATTTTCAACCTACTGTAGCTGTCTGTGTGTACACAGTATACACACAAACATGATTTTATACTGTAAAAACTGTATATTGTATCACCCTACACTAAACCTACCCCTAAAACTTCTACCCTTCACAGAGAAATCTAAACTTTTTTTTTACATTTCAAAAAGCATAATTTTTAATTTAGTTTTCTTCATAGAGACCAAAAACATTCCCACATGGACAAGGATTTCAAATATTGCCAGTTTTGTGTCCCCATAACATAGGGTATACCTAGACCACACACACACACACACACACACACACACATTGTTTTTGGTGTGAATTGTGGGGACTTTCCATAAGCGTAATGGATTTTACACTGTACATTATATCCCCCTACACTGCCCCTACCCCTAATCACAGGAAACATGCTGCAGTTTTACATTTTCAAAAAACATAGTATGTTTATGAATCCGTTTACATTGTGGGGACCGCTGGCTGGTGATCTCAGGTTTATATGACATTGTTTGGTCCCTACAATATAATATAAACAAGTACACACACACACACACACACACACACACACACACACACACACACACACACACACACACACACACACACACACACACACAAACACATTGCCCCTAAACCTACCCATCACAGGAAACATTCTGCATTTTTATTTTCTCAACAAAAAAAAAAAACTCATCCTGTATGATTTATAAGCATTTTGAAAAATGGGGTCATGGGTAATGTCCTCATATTTCACCCTCTCCCACATGTGTCATACCCATGTCATAATACACATTTAATCAGTGTCCTGATATTTAACAAAAACATGCCCACACACACACACCTCACACACACACACAGACACACACACACAATTAAAGTTATGTACTTTTTTTATCACAAGGCAGGCCAATCCACAACTGATATAGTCTTTTTGTCCAGATTAAACTGTACAATTAAGAGTTGCATCCTATCAAACATAGCCCAATTTCGTTACAAAGTATTATGCCATATTTTCAAATGTGGGCATTTTTAGCTATACATCTAAATTAACTGTAATTATATTTATGGCATATTTTCCATGTCAATTAGCCTAGAAATCTAGACACACCCTAGCGGCAGCAAATCTAATCTGCCGCGAGTGTCGTCTAGCAACTCTCAATACCCTTCTGAGCTGTAAACGCCAAACTCTGGTCAGGCCAATCACATCGTGTATAGAGTTGGTGGGCGGGGCTTAAAATAATGACGCCAGAGTTGCGCTTGCGTGCTTCTAGTAAATACAGAGTTTATCCGCCCCTCTGATTGAGCTGTCAATGATGAGTTTCCAGACCAAACATCTTGATGTGGGTCTGGCTTGTCAGGCTACATGTCAACTGTACTGTATATTTGGCAAACATGGCTGTAAATGTTATTAACTATTAACAGGCTTACACCCTGGTTAGCCAGTGCTTACTTTGCTGTACATTTAACAAATGTGGCCCAAATTTGGTGTAATGTATTCGGGCCATATTTGCTATGCCATGTCTGGGCCACTTTAGGTTCACATTCAGATTTGCCAGTGATCACTGTCCCTCACCTTTGCCAAAACTACCCCAGATATGTTTTAACATAATTGGGCCTCATTTGCTGCACTATTTATGGGCCAGTTTAGGTTTACAGCCTGGTTAGCCAGTGCTGACTTTGCCATATATTTGCCAAATGTGGCCTAAATTTGGTGTAATGTATTCTGGCCATATTGGCTATGCCATGTCTGGGCCACTTTAGGGTCACAATCAGATTTACTGTCCCTATTGGCCAAAACTGGCCCAGATATTTTTTAATAAAACTGGGCCACATTTGCTGCATAATATGTGGGCCAGTTTAGGCTCACGCTCTGGTTAGCCAGTGCTGACTTTGGCGTACTTTTGCCAAATGTGGCCCAAAGTTGGTGTATTATGTGCAGGCCATATTTGCTATGCCATGTATGGGCCACTTTAGGTTCATATTCAGATTCACGAGGGATTACTGTCCCTCACCTTTGCCAAAACTGGCCTGGATATGTTTTTAAGAAAACTGGGCCATATTTGCTGCATTATATGTGGGCCAGTTTAGGTTCACACCCTGGTTAGCCAGTGCTGACTTTGCTGTACTTTTGCCAAATGTGGCCCAAATTTGGTGTAATGTAATCGGGCCATATTTGCTATGCCATGTGTGGCCCACTTTAGGTTCATATTCAGATTTGCAAGTGATTTCTGTCCCTCAGCTTTGCCAAAACTGGCCCAGATATGTTTTAACATAATTGGGCCACATTTGCAGCACTTAATGTGGGCCAGTTTAGGTTCAAGCCCTGGTTGGCCAGTGTTGACTTTGCCATATATTTTCCAAATGTGGCCCAAATTTGGTGTTATGTATTCGGGCCATATTTGCTATGCCATGTCTGGGCCACTTTAGGTTCAAATTCAGATTCACCAGTAATTACTGTCCCTCACCTTTGCCAAAACTGGCCCAGATATGTTTTAACATAATTGGGCCACATTTGCAGCACTTAATGTGGGCCAGTTTAGGTTTACACCCTGGTTAGCCAGTGTTGACGTTGCCATATATTTTCCAAAATTTGGCCCAAATTTGGTGTAATTGTATTCGGCCCATATTTGCTATGCCATGTGTGGGCCACCATAGGTTCACATTCAGATATGTTAGTGATTACTGTCCCTCATCTTCTCCAAAACTGGCCCAGATATGTTTTTAAGAAAACTGGGCCACATTTGCTGCATTATATGTGGGCCAGTTTAGGCTCACATCCTGGTTAGCCAGTGCTGACTTTGCTGTACTTTTGCCAAATGTGGCCCAAATTTGGTGTAATGTACTCGGGCCATATTTGCTATGCCATGTGTGGCCCGCTTTAGGTTCATATTCAGATTTGCGAGTGATTTCTATCCCTCACCTTTGCCAAAACTGGCCCAGATATGTTTTAACATAATTGGGCCACATTTGCAGCACTTAATGTGGGCCAGTTTAGGTTCAAGCCCTGGTTGGCCAGTGTTGACTTTGCCATATATTTTCCAAATGTGGCCCAAATTTGGTGTTATGTATTCGGGCCATATTTGCTATGCCATGTCTGGGCCACTTTAGGTTCATATTCAGATTCACGAGGGATTACTGTCCCTCACCTTGGCCAAAACTGGCCTGGATATGTTTTTAAGAAAACTGGACCATATTTGCTGCATTATATGTGGGCCAGTTTAGGTTCACACCCTGGTTAGCCAGTGCTGACTTTGCTGTACTTTTGCCAAATGTGGCCCAAATTTGGTGTAATGTATTCGGGCCATATTTGCTATGCCATGTGTGGCCCACTTTAGGTTCATATTCAGATTTGCAAGTGATTTCTGTCCCTCAGCTTTGCCAAAACTGGCCCAGATATGTTTTAACATAATTGGGCCACATTTGCAGCACTTAATGTGGGCCAGTTTAGGTTCAAGCCCTGGTTGGCCAGTGTTGACTTTGCCATATATTTTCTAAATGTGGCCCAAATTTGGTGTTATGTATTCGGGCCATATTTGCTATGCCATGTCTGGGCCACTTTAGGTTCATATTCAGATTTGCAAGTGATTTCTGTCCCTCACCTTTGCCAAAACTGGCCCAGATATGTTTTAACATAATTGGGCCACATTTGCAGCACTTAATGTGGGCCAGTTTAGGTTTACACCCTGGTTAGCCAGTGTTGACGTTGCCATATATTTTCCAAATCTGGCTCAAATTTGGTGTAATTGTATTCGGCCCATATTTGCTATGCCATGCCTGGGCCACCATAGGTTCACATCCAGATTTGTTAGTGATTACTGTCCCTCATCTTCTCCAAAACTGGCCCAGATATGTTTTTAAGAAAACTGGGCCACATTTGCTGCATTATATGTGGGCCAGTTTAGGCTCACATCCTGGTTAGCCAGTGCTGACTTTGCTGTACTTTTGCCAAATGTGGCCCAAATTTGGTGTAATGTACTCGGGCCATATTTGCTATGCCATGTGTGGCCCGCTTTAGGTTCATATTCAGATTTGCGAGTGATTTCTATCCCTCACCTTTGCCAAAACTGGCCCAGATATGTTTTAACATAATTGGGCCACATTTGCAGCACTTAATGTGGGCCAGTTTAGGTTCAAGCCCTGGTTGGCCAGTGTTGACTTTGCCATATATTTTCCAAATGTGGCCCAAATTTGGTGTAATGTACTCGGGCCATATTTGCTATGCCATGTGTGGCCCGCTTTAGGTTCATATTCAGATTTGCGAGTGATTTCTATCCCTCACCTTTGCCAAAACTGGCCCAGATATGTTTTAACATAATTGGGCCACATTTGCAGCACTTAATGTGGGCCAGTTTAGGTTCAAGCCCTGGTTGGCCAGTGTTGACTTTGCCATATATTTTCCAAATGTGGCCCAAATTTGGTGTAATGTACTCGGGCCATATTTGCTATGCCATGTGTGGCCCGCTTTAGGTTCATATTCAGATTTGCAAGTGATTTCTGTCCCTCACCTTTGCCAAAATTGGCCCAGATATGTTTTAACATAATTGGGCCACATTTGCAGCACTTAATGTGGGCCAGTTTAGGTTTACACCCTGGTTAGCCAGTGTTGACTTTGCCATATATTTTCCAAATCTGGCCCAAATTTGGTGTAATGTATTCGGCCCATATTTGCTATGCCATGTCTGGGCCACCATAGGTTCACATTCAGATTTGTTAGTGATTACTGTCCCTCACCTTCTCCAAAACTGGCCCAGATATGTTTTTAAGAAAACTGGGCCACATTTGCTGCATTATATGTGGGCCAGTTTAGGCTCACATCCTGGTTAGCCAGTGCTGACTTTGCTGTACTTTTGCCAAATGTGGCCCAAATTTGGTGTAATGTATTCGGGCCATATTTTCTATGCCATGTGTGGCCCACTTTAGGTTCATATTCAGATTTGCGAGTGATTTCTATCCCTCACCTTTGTCAAAACTGGCCCAGATATTTTTTTAAGAAAACTGGGCCACATTTGCTGCATTATATGTGGGCCAGTTTAGGCTCACATCCTGGTTAGCCAGTGTTGACTTTGCCATATATTTGCCAAATGTGGCCCAAATTTGATGTAATGTATTCAGGCCATATTTGCTATGCCATGTGTGGGCCACTTTAGGTTCACATTCAGATTGGTTAGTGATTACTGTCCCTCATGTTTGCCAAAACTGGCCCAGATATTTTTTAAGAAAACTGGTCCACATTTGTTGCATTATATGTGGGCCAGTTTAGGTTCACACCCTGGTTGGCCAGTGCTGACTTTGCCATAAATTTGCCAAATGTGGCCCAAATTTGGTGTAATGTGTTCGAGCCATATTTGCTATTCCATATGTGGCCCACTTTAGGTTCACATTCAGATTTGAAAGTGATTACTATCCCTCACCTTTGCCAAAACTGGCCCAGATAGGTTTTACCATAATCGGGCCTCATCTGCTGCACTCAATGTGGGCCAGTTTAGGTGTACACCCTGGTTAGCCAGTGCTGGCTTTGCCATATATTTGCCAAATGTGGCCCAAATTTGATGTAATGTATTCGGGCCATATTTGCTATACCATGTGTGGGCCACCTTAGGTTCACATTCAGATTTGTTCGTGATTACTGTCCCTCACCTTTGCCAAAACTGGCCCAGATATGTTTTAACATAATTGGGCCTCATTTGCTGCACTTAATGTGGGCCAGTTTAGGTTCACTCCCTGGTTAGCCAGTGCTGACTTTGCCATATATTTTCCAAACGTGGCCCAAATTTGCTGTGATGTATTCGGCCCATATTTGCTCTGCCATGTGTGGGCCACAATAGGTTCACATTCAGATTCGTCAGTGATCAATGTCCCTCATCTTTGCCAAAACTGGGCCAGGTGTTTTTTACTTAATTGGGCCGCATTTGCTACATTATATGTGGGCCAGTTTAGGTTTACACCCTGGTTAGCCAGTGCTGACTTTGCCATACATTTGCCAAATGTGGCCCAAATTTTGTATAATGTATCCAGGCCATATTTGCTATGCCATGTGTGGCCCACTTTAGGTTCATATTCAGATTCGCCAGTGATTACTGTCCCTCACCTTTGCCAAAAATGGCCCAGATATGTTTTAACATAATTGGGCCTTATTTGCTGCACTATGTGTGGGCCAGTTTAGGCTCACACCCTGGTTACCCAGTGCTGACTTTGCCATATATTTGCCAAATGTGGCCCAAATTTGATGTAAAGTATTCGGGCCTTATTTTCTTTGCCAAATGTGGGCCACTTTAGGTTCACATTCAGATTTGCCATTGATTACTGTCCCTCATATGTGCCAAAACTGGCCCAGATATGTTATAACATAACTGGGCCACATTTGCGGCAACATATGCGGGCCATATTTGGTTTACACCCAGATTAGTCATTGTCGGTTTTGCCAGATTTTTCCCATAGGTGGCCCACATTTGGTTTGTGATATTTGGGCCATATTCATTAATTATCATATGGGCCACTTTAGGCTCATATTCAGATTACACATTGCCATGAGTGCCGCATCTTTGCCTAAAAAGGCCCACATGTGATTTAAAATATTTGGGCCATATTTGCCATTTTACTTGTGGGCCACATCAGGCTCACATACATTTTATCCGGGCCATAAGAAGGCCTGCAGTGCCGCATCATTGCCTGAAGTGGCCCACATCCGCTTGCTATCTGGGGAGAAACCGTATAAATGTACTCAGTGTGGGAAGAGTTTCAGACAAAAAGAAAATCTTAACAAACACATGAGAGTTCACACTGGAGAGAAACCGTACACATGCACTCAGTGCGGGAAGAGTTGCACACAAAAAGAAAATCTTAACAAACACATGAGAGTTCACACTGGAGAGAAACCGTATACATGCACAGATTGTGGAAAGAGTTACACACAAAAAGAAAATCTTAACAAACACATGAGAGTTCACACTGGAGAGAAACCGTACACATGCACTCAGTGTGGGAAGAGTTTCACACAAAAAGAAAATCTTAACAAACACATGAGAGTTCACACTGGAGAGAAACCGTACAAATGCACCAAGTGTGGAAAGAGTTTCACACAAAAAGAAAATCTTAACACACACATGAGAGTTCACACTGGAGAGAAACCGTACACATGCAATAAGTGTGGAAAGAGTTTCATACAAAAAGAAAATCTTAACAAACACATGAGAGTTCACACTGGAGAGAAGCCATAACAAACACATGAGAGTTCACACTGGAGAGAAGCCATCCCGCTGTACTCAGTGTGAGAACAGTTATAGAAATTCAAGTAATCTAATGACTCATATTAAAAAGCATGGGAGTCAGTCACAGTAAGCAAATGTTTTCTTCAGATCAAAAATGTAAATCATGTAATCGTGTGTAACTAATAAACTAGTGTTGCTGTGAAATGCCACAGGATCTGTGCTTTATTCAATTATTTATGTTAAGATCATTTGATGCTTCCTCACCTAGGTAGAAAAGTGCCAAACACATGCCAGAATTACCAAACTTAGTGTATTTACTAGCTGCCATATCAGAATTATTTAGAGAAATATTGCACCAAAATTAAAAAATCTTTGCAGAGATTTACCAGTTAACATTCACAGTGGGTAAGGAAAGTATTCAGACTATCTATAATTTTTCACTCTTGTAGCCATTTTCTAAAATCATTTAAGTTCATTTTTTTCTCATTAATGTACATACTGTCACGGCAGAATGAGAATGAAGACAGATGCGGATCCAATAGCAAATGCAAAAGGTCTCTTTATTACTGATACTGGTAAGACAGTAAAGGATAGAAAAAGCTCAGTCTCAGTAACACAGCAAAGCTCAGTCTCTGGTGGTACATAGCAGGTAGATGTGGGAAGCTCTAGGAGACGGTGCAGCACGTGACACAGGGACACAATAGGCACAGACCAGGCAACGGGAAATCCAGGACGGAAGAATCCACACATACACAGGACACTGGGAAGACGACTGCACACGTAGAACACTCAGGGACAACTGCAATGATCAACAAACACGGACTGCAGGTGAGGCAATTAAATAGGCAGGTGAGATGAGGTGCAGCTGAGAATGATTGCAGTGATCAGTGACCACGCCTCCAACACATCCAAACGCACACATACAAAAATGAGTCAGTGAATCCATGAACCGTGACAGTACTCCTCCCCCTAGGAGCGTTTCCTGACGCCCGGGGCAGGCGGATTAATCTTGGCATGAAATACTGGTTTTAATTTGGAAACATGGAACACGGGGTGAATTCTCCCATACGCGGGGGGTAGTTTGAGGCGGACTGCCACCGGACTAAGGATTTTGATGACGGGGAACGGGCCAATAAATTTAGGAGCAAGTTTATTGGAAACGGAACACAAAGGAATGTTCTTAGATGAAAGCCACACTTTTTGACCTACGACGTAAACGGGAGGCTTAGACCGGTGGCGATCGGCTTGGGCCTTGGTGCGCGCTCCCACCTGGAGGTGTGGACAAAGGCGTGAGCGGAGGGGACCGCGACCTCAGATTCCAGGCTAGGAAAATTTGCTAAATTCCATTGCTCTGGGGATGGAAACCCGAGGACAAACTGACCGTCGCCCCCAGTAATTTACAAAACTCTTGCCAAAATTTGGACACAAACTGGTGCCCCCTGTCAGAAACCATGTCTATCGGAAGGCCATGTAAATGAAAGACGTGGTCTACGACAGTCACCGCTGTCTCCTTAGCAGAAGGTAATTTAGGTAAGGGAATAAAATGAGCCGCCTTCGAGAACCGGTCTACTACTGTCAAAACGACAGTATTGCCCTGGGAGTGCGGTAACAAAATCTAGAGCGATGTGAGACCAGGGTCTTGAAGGGACAGACAGCGGTTGGAGTAACCCATCTGGGGGACGATTGGAATTCTTACCAGTGGCACAACCCGAACAAGCCAAAACAAAATCTCGAACATCCCGAGCCATACCTGGCCACCAGAATCGTTGTTTGAACATAAAATTGGTTCGACTGACCCCTGGATGGCAAGCTACATTGGAACAATGACCCCATCTGATAACGTCGGACCGTAACCCCACTGGCACAAATAATCGACTCAGTGGTCCACCAGGCGGAGGCGTTACCCCTTCTAAGGCTGTACTTACCTTCAATTCGATCTCCCATGTGAGTGTGGAGATAATGAGTCTTTCCGGAAAAATGCACTCGGGAGTAGACAGGCGTTCGATTTGGTCAAAAATACGAGATAAAGCATCGGGTTTGATGTTCTTGGAACCCGGGTGGTACGATAGAGAAAAGTCAAAACGTCTGAAAAAAAGGGACCACCGAGCCTGCCTAGAGTTAAGTCTTTTAGCAGATCTGAAATACTCCAAATTCTTGTGATCCGTCCAGACAATAAAAGGAACCCCCGCTCCCTCTAACCAATGACACCATTCTTCCAATGCCAGTTTGACTGCCAATAGCTCTCTGTTGCCAGTGTCATAATTACGCTCGGCTGACGACAAGCAATGGGAATAAAACGCGCAAGGGTGCATCTTGTCATCCGAGGAAGAGCGCTGGGACAGAACCGCTCCTACCCCCACCTCTGACGCATCGACCTCCACCACGAACTGCGGGATGGGTCAGGGGCAACAAGAATAGGAGCCGAAACAAAGCGGCTTTTCAGTTTGGTAAATGCAGCTTCGGCTACACTAGACCACCTGAACGTAGTTCTGGCGGAAGTCAAGGCTGTCAGAGGCTCGGCTAGTTGGCTGAAGTTACGAATGAATCGTCAATAAAAATTGGCGAATCCCAGAAACCTCTGGAGGGCCTTAGGGGAATCCGGGCTTGGCCAATCTATCACAGCCTTAACCTTGTCGGGTTTCATGCGCATTCCCTCGGATGAGACGATGTACCTAAGAAATGGAACAGACTGTGCATGAAACGCGCATTTCTCCACCTTGACAAAAAGCCCATTCTCTAGCAACCCTGGAGCACTTTTCTGACGTGCTGGACATGTTCCTGGAGAGACGAAGAAAAAAAAATCAATATGTCATCCAGGTAAACATATATGAACTGATCTACCATGTCTCCCAGCACGTCATTGACGAGTGCTTGGAAAACAGCAGGCGAGTTGGACAGGCCGAAAGGCATGACCAAGTATTCAAAGTGGCCTCTGGGGGTGATAAATGCTGTTTTCCATTCATCGCCCTACCTGATGCGAACAAAATGATAAGCATTACGCAAGTCCAATTTTGTGAAGATAGATGCTCCCTGTAACCTCTCGAAGGCTGAAGACATCAGCGGCAAAGGATAAGTATTCTTTACCGTGATGTTATTCAGCCCTCGATAGTCAATGCAAGGTCGCAGAGAACCATCCTTCTTACCCACAAAAAAGAACCCCGCCCCTGCCGGAGAAGAGGAAGGACGTATGAACTTGGAAGCTAGAGAATCAGAAATGTATTTCTCCATGGCCTCCCTCTCTGGTGAGTTAGTCAGTGATAAAGAAGTCAATAGTCTCTGTGTGGTTGCCAGATGTGATGAGTGTAAGAAAGTCAGTGGAGTGTGTGATAGCAGGTAGGGTTTGTCCATTTAAAGCGTGCACAGTGATGGGGAGACGGAGAGGTTTGGTGGGGATCTGAAGCTGTCCAACCAGCGAACTGTCTAAAAAGTTACCTTCCGCCCCACTGTCCACCATCGCCTGGCAGCTGTGGTACCTGTCTGCCCATTGCAGTCTTACCGGGAGGAGAGTGGTGGATGGGGATTTCCCCAACCTCGAACCGCCCGACAGTATCCTCCGCTCTACTGTCGGGCTCTATCTTTTACCGGACAGCGGTTGAGGAAATGCCCCATCCCACCGCAGTACAGACAGAGCCCTTCTACACGTCGAAACTCTCTGTCCTCCCGGGAAAGCCGAGCTTGACCAACCTGCATGGGCTCGGGATCGATGGTGGGGCTGACCGTGCGCTCTCTGGAACTCTCAGGCATCTCGGTGAACCGTTCCGGTTAAGAGCGTTGGTCTCTGTGTTGTAAGCGCGCATCGACCCGCAGAGCAAGGTCCATCAGCGCGTTGAGACTAGTGGGGAGTTCCAGTGTAGATTTCCTTCTGCACACGGTCGGTCAGCCAGCCCATGCAGGAAAATGTCCCAATGCGCCTCCTCATTCCACTTACACTCTGCCACCAAGGTCCAGAAGTCGATCATGTAGTCTGAGACGGATCGGTTGTTCTGACGAAGATCTGCGAGCCTGCGGGCCGCCTCGCGACCGCGCGGTCAAAGACCCGTCTCATTTCTTCTGAGAGTGTAAGGAACGAGGAACAGCAAGGATCTTTATTTTCCCACACCGCTGTTCCCCACAGAGCCGCGTGTCCTGAGAGCAGGGTGAGTCCTAATGCCACTCTAGATTCCTCAGTGGCGAATGTACGTGGCTGCAATGAGAAGAACACAGAACATCGGGTAAGGAAAGATCTACATAGATCAGGCTCACCGGAATATCTCTCTGCTGGAAGTTAGTGTTGATGGGATCCTGGAGAATGGCGGGTGGGGCTGGCGCAGTGGGTGAAGTCAGCTGGCGAACTTGAGTGGTGAGCTCGGACACCTGTGTCACTAATGCCTGCACCGCTCGAGTAGTAGCATGAACCTGTTCATCCTGTTGATCCATACGCTTGTGAGTACTGGAAAGGTATTCTTGTAAATCTGATGCTTTCGCTGGATCCATGTGTGGTCGATCGTTATGTCACGGCGGAATGAGAATGAAGACAGATGCGGATCCAATAGTGAATGCAAAAGGTCTCTTTATTACTGATACTTGTAAGACAGTAAAGGATAGCAAAAGCTTAGCCCCAGTAACAGAGCAAAGCTCAGTCTCTGGTGGTACGTAGCAAGTAGATGTGGGAAGCTTTAGGAGACGGTGCAGCATGTGACACAGGGACGCAATGGGCACAGACCAGGCAACGGGAAATCCAGGACAGAAGAATCCACACAGACACAGGACACCGGGAAGACGACTCCACACGTAGAACACTCAGGGACAACTGCAACGATCGACAAACACAGACTGCAGGTGAGGCAATTAAATAGGCTGGTGAGATGAGATGCTGCTGAGAATGATTGCCGTGATCAGTGACCACGCCTCCAACACAACCCAACGCACACATACAAAAATGAGTCAGTGAATCCATGAACCGTGACACACACAGCACCTTATATTGACAGAAAAACACAGAATTGTTGACATTTTTGCAGAATTATTAAGAAATAAAATCTGAAATATCACATGGTCCTAAGTATTTAGACCCTTTGCTCAGTATTTAGTAGAAGCACCCTTTTTATCTAGCATAGCCATTAGTCTTTTTGGAAAAGATGCAACACGTTTTTCACACCTGGATTTGGGGATCCTCTGCCATTCATCCTAGCAGATCCTCTACAGTTCTGCCAGAAAGACTCGGGAGAGTAAAAACTGTGACAATTATCCATTTATTAACAACCCAGCAAGCAATAAAGTACACTGTAAAAAATTATTGTTGGTTTTTGTTAGCCTAGAAATCTAGACGCACCTTAGCAGCAGCAAATTTAATCTGCCTGCAAGTGTCGTCTAGGAACTCTCAATACCCTTCTGAGCTGTATTTCTCACAATCTGGACGGGCCAATCACGTCGTGTATAGAGTCGGCGGGCGGGGCCATAATGATGACGGCCGAGTTGCGTTTGCGTGCTTCTAGTACACACAGCAACTGGCGAACAGCAGCGGTCTTTCGAATCAGCTTTGACCGCGACTCTGGAAGACTTGGAGTTAAGCTTTTCTCTGAGAAAAGAACAAAGAATGGCACTGAAGTCATTCTTAAAAAGGGAAGATGTGTTCAGAGTTTAGCCGACCGGATACGGTTAATGTTTAATCTATCAACATGCTCTGTTTCACCTTCGTTGCTCTGGTTGGTGTAGCGCTATCCTATCTTGTGCAGAGGGAGTTTGAAAGACAACCGTTTATCCCGCCCCTCGGATTGAGCCCTGTCTATGGTGAGTTTCCAGACCAAACATGTTGATGTGGGTCTGGCTTCTCAGGCTAGGTTTTTGTTGGTTTAACTTAAAAAAGTAGGTAACCTGGTTGCCTTAAAATTTTGAGTTTATTAAAATCAAAAATTTGAGTTGATACAATGAAGGACACTCATTGTAGAAAGTTCAAATAGAAACTCAAAATATTATTGTATCTAAACCACATAAAAAATTTGATAAATCATGAAAATAGCACTATTTGGCATGTTTCACTGCGTCATCAGAAATAAAACACAATTACCCAATATGCTTACAAAATCTTTTAATAGTATTTAATAAAGGTTGTCGAATCTCAAAAAAAGGTTCATTGTATTAACTCAATTTAATTTCAATGCACTAAAATTTTTAAGGCAACCAGGTAACTTTTTTCTAATTATTTTTTACAGTGTACTTTGGCATAGCAAAAGTACACTGCTGTCTGTAGCTCGCAATCTGAGGGTCCGCAATCTGTTCAAGTCAGGGCTCTGGCTGGGCCATTCAGGAACAGTCACAGAGTTGGTGTGAAGCCACTCCATTATTTTAGCTGTGTGCTTAGGGCCATTGTCGGAAGGTGAACCTTTGGCCCAGTCTTGAGTCCAGGTCTTGAGCACTCTGGAGAAGGTTTTTCGTCCAGGATATCCCTTTACTTGACTTAGGTTGTAACCAGTCGTCTTGTCCCTGCAGCTGAAAAACACCCCCACAATATGATGCTGCTACCACCATGCTTCACTGTTGGGACTGTATTGGACAGGTGATGAGCAGTGCCTGGTTTTCTCCACACATACCACTTAGAATTAAGCCCACATCTTGGTCTCATCAGACCAAAGAATCTTATCGTTGCTCTTTTAGAAAGGAAACTGCTCTTTTCAGCGTGCTGAAGCACTCAGGGAGATGACTGCGGCTCACACAGTCCAATAGTGCAAGTCTTTGTGAGCACTCACAAACGGAAATGCCCAGCAAACCAATAATGCACTGTTTTCACGTTGAAGTGCCACACACTGAGACGTGCCGTCACACCCGCACTGTAAGTAGTCAAACCTCTTACGAGACTCAATCACAGAAAACACTCTTTGTAGAGACAGCAACAAATACTTTTCGGCTATGAAGTAGAAAGCAATGATCTACCATTCCACTTCCTTATTTATACCCACGCCGCGGGATGCAGCATGGAATGCGTGGATCGCATGTCAATCTCCATTGGCTCGTTTTTAACACACTCGAAGTAGATTGGGTACGTCGAATGTGACCAACTGAAAAGGAACTAAGAAACTGCACATTCAAAATATAAAACAATAAAAGTTAAAATACTTCAACAGTTTAGAATATGACAAAAAAGTTTGTTTTTTACCTTGAATGTCAGTTCTCCCATAAGGAAGTTTAACATGTGGCTATTCCAGAAAGAAGAAGGGGCATACTGAGCATGTACAGTAGGTGTGCCTGATTCCAGCTCATTCTTGATTGAAGAAATCATCTCAGGCTATGACTATATCCATAGTTCCCTGAGCAGGGAATGAGACACTGATTCAGAATCGATTCTCAAAAGCAACAAATTTATTTTTTTCCATATTTATTTCCGTTAACATTGAACATAAGATTAACGTAGGCTAAATCTAATTGCTAGTCTTCTCCACTAGATGTCACCCTGAGATCTTACAAAGGAGCAGGAGGGCCACATCATTTATCGATTCAGTGTTTAAATGGCCGCTTCCAGTGCGTTGTCGCCTGAGGTGTGTGCTGAGGTGAAATGCTGTAGTAATACTAAAAATCTGCGGGACCATTTGATGTGACAACACACACACACAGCCTAGCACACAACTGCTAAAAATAGATCAAACTTGCCTTGCATTAGGATCAAACTTGAGCAGTCACTTAAGCACGCACCTTAGCCATTATAGACATATTCAAATTATAGTCCATATACAGCGCAGGATCAATAATTCAAACCCTAATAGCTTTTTTTTTATAAAAAGATTTTCTCAAATAATAGTTAGTCCACAGTCAACTCAAGTCAGCACGTTAAGGTATTGTTGTCTGTTACCACGGCAACTACTAGTGTCCAGAAATTAACCATAGACATTAAAAAAATTATGAACGCATTTCTCGTGTATGAAAAGTAAATGCACACATGACGAGCTGCAAAATTGCAAGAAAAGCTTGTTGTTTACTGAAAATAGATAAAAATCATTCAATATCCTTTGTTTTAGAATAAATGTATCAAAACATCAATAAATTACTTCTCAGATAATTTTTTTTAGAGTTGCATCAAAATTGTATTTAACAATTGTATGGATTTGAAATATAGGGATCTGTTTTAATGTACCCAAGTGTACCTAAAATAAAAAGTTTAATATACAGGTTTGTGGCTCTTTATTTCTTTTTAATTACCCACTTATGTTCACTGTTCTTTTTTATAAATACCTATAGTTTTTGTATTAAATCTATATTAATTTGAGTTTAATCAAGAATTAAAAATCAAATCAAAATCGAATCGATTTGAGGGCTTGTGAATCGAAATCGAATCGACTTGGAACATCTGAATCACTGAGCGGTGAGATTCTGATCATGTTCGAGAGATCAACAACTATCTGTGATTGGTTTAATTACTCACCGCTGCAAAAACATGCTGTAAATAGATTCATTTGACGCTCTCCAGAGCTCGGGCACAAATTTCCTAATCTGTTTTGCCAATATTTTTTCAGTATCAACTGAGAGTCCTTTTGCTTACGTTTGAGGGTGCCCCCGGAGAACCGGGCCTTCGACTGGGTCAGAGCATCTCCAAAACTGCAGCTCTTGTGGGGTGTTCTCAGTCTGCAGTGGTCAGTGGAGAACCGGCCACAGGGTAATGGCTTATTAATGCACATGGGGAGCGAAGGCTGACCCGTGTAGTCTGATCAAACAGACGAGATACTGGAGCTCAAATTGTTCAAGAAGTTAATTCTTGTTCTGATAGAAAGGTGTCAGAATACAGCATCTCAGCTTGTGTATGGGGCTGCATAGCCCCAGACCAGTCAGGGAGCCCATGCTGACCCCTGTCCACTACCGAAAGCACCCACAGTGGCACGTGAGCATCAGAACTGGACCGCGGAGCAATGGAAGAAGGTGGCCTGGTCTGATGAATCGCATTTCCTTTTATATCACGTGGATGGCCGGGTGCTTGTGCATCGCTTACCCAGGGAAGACATGGCCCCAGTATGCACTATGGGAAGAAGGAAAGCCGGCGGAGGCAGTGTGATGCTTTGGGCAATGTTCTGCTGGGAAACCTGCCACAGTAAAGCCCTAAACGATGCTCACATATACACTCACCTAAAGGATTATTAAGAACACCACACTAATACTGTGTTTGACCCCTCCTTCAGAACTGCCTTAATTCTACGTGGCATTGATTCAACAAGGTGCTGAAAGCATTCTTTAGAAATGTTGGCCCATATTGATAGGATAGCATCTTGCAGTTGATGGAGATTTGTGGGATACACATCCAGGGCACGAAGCTCCCGTTCCACCACATCCCAAAGATGCTCTATTGGGTTCAGATCTGGGGACTGTGGGGGCCATTTTATTTCAGTGAACTCATTGTCATGTTCAAGAAACCAATTTGAAATGATTCAAGCTTTGTGACATGGTGCATTATCCTGCTGGAAGTAGCCACCAGAGGATGGGTACATGGTGGTCATAAAGGGATGGACATGGTCAGAAACAATGCTCAGGTAGGCCGTGGCATTTAACAATGCCCAATTGCCACTAAGGGGCCTAAAGTGTGCCAAGAAAACATCCCCCACACCATTACACCACCACCACCAGCCTGCACAGTGGTAACAAGGCATGATGGATCCATGCTCTCATTCCGTTTACGCCAAAAATGTGTTTCAAATATTTTATGACATTTGGCCGCTTCAAATACACTATAGTGGCAAAAGGGACACTTGCCTTTACACGCACATTAACTTTATTATTATTTATTTCAAATTATGTACTATTCTGGGACCCATTCTTTGTACGTGGCTAGAGATGAGAGGCTACAGCGCAAGAGATGCAGATCATTTGATCTTGACTGTTTAGAAACTTGAATTAATACTATCATATAACCAACCTGATTTAAATTGAAAATTAAAAATGAAATTAAAACATTGAAATAAAAACATAAAGTGTGTACAAATATTATAAAATTGGGAATATAAATAATGGGAATCATGTTCATCAAAACAGTGCACATGTAATTTATTTAACTTTTATGTTGGTTTGGTCGTTTGTCTGTTTCCTTATAAAGGTCCAGAATTTTTTTTTTTCTTTTTTTTTTCTTTGCCAGGTGGCTTTTTTAATTATATGATGTCATTACGTTGTCTTGACACCAGCCAATCGCTGCATTGCTGATCATGTTTCGAGTATCGATGCATCTCCACTCTTCAGGGAACACAGGCACGAGCAGTGATCTCAGATAACTTAATCCAGATATTTTAATCTAATCTGCAAATTCATTTGAAGAACCAAATTAGCCAGAGATCAGTTATCACGATTAAAAGATCTGGGATCTGTCAAATCATCTCCGATGTATTAAGCGTGGTACGAAGAACGGGCCCCTGTACTGTAACTAAAAACATCTGAAAAAATTAACCACTGAAATCTATTTGTCTTGCAGAAATACAATGTGCCTGAAAACATAACATTTTTATGGTCTTACGGTCTTACCTCAACAACGGTCTTACCTCTCTGGTAGGTCCTACAGGGTGTCATGGAGAGGTGAAGTGTCTAAGTCTCATAATCTAGCTACTGGGGTTCCACAGGGCTCAGTCCTTGGACCACTTCTCTTCTCCATCTACATGTCATCATTAGGTTCTGTCATTCAGAAACACGGCTTCTCCTATCACTGCTATGCGGATGACACTCAACTCTACTTCTCATTTCAACCAGATGATCCTACAGTCAGTGTTCGTATCGCTGCCTGTCTGACAGACATTTCTGACTGGATGAAAGAGCATCATCTTAAACTCAATCTTGCAAAGACAGAATTACTTGTTTTCTCAACCAACCCAGCACTTCATCAAAATTTCTCCATTCAGCTTGGTTCATCGACCATAACTCCATCAAGGACAGCAAGAAACCTTGGAGTTGTGATTGACGACCAGTTAAACTTCACTGACCACATTACTGCTACAGCCCGGTCCTGCAGATTTGCTTTATACAACATTAGAAAGATCAGACCCTTCCTATCAGATCAGGCTGCACAACTCCTGGTTCAAGCTCTTGTTCTCTCCAGACTGGATTATTGTAATGCTCTTCTGGCTGGGCTTCCAGCATGCACTATCAAACCCTTGCAGCTGATCCAGAATGCAGCGGCGAGAGTGGTCTTTAATGAGCCGAAGAGAGCGCATGTTACGCCTCTCTTCATCAAACTGCACTGGTTGCCAATGGCTGCTCGCATCAAATTCAAGGCACTAGTTATCGCCTACAAAACAAACTGGCTCTGCACCAATATACCTAAACTCACTTGTTCAGACTTACACACCCTCCAGAAGCTTGCGTTCTGCGAGTGAGCGGCGCCTCGTGGTTCCATCCCAAAGAGGCATGAAATCGCTCTCATGGACATTTTCCTGGACCGTTCCCACCTGGTGTAATGACCTGCCGATCTCAATTCGTGCTGCCGAGTCTGTAGCCATTTTTTAAAAACATCTTAAGACACATCTTTTCCATTTGCACTTGACCAATACAGAATAGCACTTACTGATCACCACAGCAACGACCAAAAGCGCACACTCCTGGATCATATCTACGTCTCTCATCTGGATTTGTGCCTTCAGGCGGGTATGTTACATAGTTATCATAACTATCAGAATCCAGTGTTCTGTATTTTGCGTACGTGAGTTTTTGTTCTAGATGGCTATTGCTGCGCGTTTAGCTAGAATGCCATACAAAACCAACCCATTGGGCCACTGAATCTGCATTAACGACAACAGCTGGGGCAACAGCCTTAGTCCTAATGGGTTGTTATCATAGCTATCAAAATCCAGTGTTCAGCATTTTGCGTACGTGAGTTTTTGTTGTAGATGTCTTAAAAAAAAAAAAAAAAAAATGTTGTGTATTGTGCTAATTAATTGAGATTTCTTACAGCTCTTACAGGTTGTTGGCCTTGTCTGTTTCGTTGCTTCTATTACTCTCCCCTTTTTTGTAAGTCGCTTTGGATAAAAGCGTCTGCTAAATGATTAAATGTAAATGTAAATAACATTTCTGGAATTCTACAAATAAAATAAATATATAAATAAACAAATAATCTGGCACAGTGCCAGAAAACAACATTTCACACCCACACAGTGTGCAAAATCCATGAAAAGCATCTCTACTGCTTTTAGATATACGTTTGTGTTTTTTTTAAAGCTCAAATTTAAGAGGGGAGAGGGGATACACAGGTCTACAATAATTTGAAAGTGATTGCTGTACCAGTTTTGGCCACAATCTTACATACACTTCCTTTAAATCATGGTAACCACAAACTTAACTGTCACAGAGACAATCTCCATGGTTCCCTCCTCTAACCACCAGAGGGATCCATCGCCCGAGTACTGACTTTCTATCTATTTTCAGCCGCACTACAATTCCCATCCTGACACTGATGGGTCATTCCAGCTGTAGCCTATCTTCTGGTCTATTTAAGATGGCTCTCTCCTGTTCCCTACTACGAAGTTTTGTTTTGCTACCGTGAACTACGTCTGCGATCCTTTGCTGCCTCTCTGCCAGTTTGCCATAGTTACTTTGAAAAAGTAATCTGATTACTCCTTTAAAAAGTGACTTGGTTACTGTACAGATTACTTGATTTTAAAAGTTAATAAGTAAGATTAAAAGTTACTTTATTAGTTACATTCAGCAGTTGCCGTCAACACCCGTGCCGCCTCAACATAGAAATGACAACCGTTTTTGTCAACACTCACTTTATCGGACACTTTATTTGTACATTTTTAATAGTAACGTTAACAATATATCTCCTGACATTTTAAGTAGAAATAATAAAAAAAATCCTGAAAAAACACTCCACGAGACGCAAGGAAAATATATATATAATTTTATTTATTTTACTAAGGAAAATGACTAAAATAGTAACTCATGTGATCTGATTACTGCTTTTGGAAATAGTAACGCATTAAATTACTCGTTACAAGAAAAAAGTAGTCAGATTAGAGTAAGGCGTTACTGGCATCACTGCTCTCTGCTCTATTTTGTTTTGGACCTGTGACTGTTATCCGCCTGCCGCCCATTGACCACGATTGCTTCATCTCCGTTTGCTGTGTTTACTGGTGCCTGACCATTGCCCGTACCACTACATTGTTATTAAAGCTTGCAAATTCATCCCACTTCAAGTGACAAGTCTTTACACTAACCATGGCTTTGCTACTCTTACCATAGTTTAACCATGGTATTTGTTGTAAAGCTGTGGATATATAAATGGTAAAAAAATCATGATTACTACACTTTTACAGTTATAAAACCATTGTTAATTTTAATGAGGGTAAATCAGGGTTCAATTGAATCTTCAAATTTATCGTCCTTGAACGGATTTTAAATACTCAATATTTTAATTCAGACTGAAGTGAAAGAGCAAAGACAAGAACTGAAGTGAAATTCAATTTCAAAGGTGATGATCCTGTAGTTTGTTTCAGCCTGTTGACACCAATAAAATGTGCTTAATGTGCCAATTTACAGCAGATCTCAGACATCACCATAATGAATGAGGTGAAAACAGGGAACTTTTGGCTCTTCAGCAGCTCAGTTAAACATTATGGCCTGTTCTTTCTAAATGCAGATTGAATCAGAACGCAGTGATCACAGTTCACACCTGCAGTGAAGACCCGCCCACAACAATTCACCAATAAATACTGGGAATATTCACATCATCCTACAAGAGAAGGACAAACTCCAGGTGTAGCAGCTGAACTCTGTGTGACTGTTAAAGATGGAGTTTATTAAAGAGGAGATTGAAGACATGAGTGATCCAGAACCATCCAGAATAAAACATGAAGATACTGAGGAACAAACAGGTTGGTGTCCATTCTGGATTCTTCATTGTTGACTGCTTTGGCAGATGCAAGTTGATCAGCATGTAGATGGTAAATGATAGAGAAATGCATCTAAATCAGCGTTTCTCAAAGTGTGGGGCGTGCCTAGCGCCGAGCCAGATGCGAACACGCTCAGCACGCGACATATATCATGCAGTGTTTTCAACCACATAATATTTATTTTAGGTTTCAAACATTTAAATACACATAAGTACTAGTAATACATTTAGAGTTTGTATGTCTATGAAAGCAGCAATAACAATCCATTAAAATATAATTTGCTGACATATTTTATTCATATCAGATACACAGTGAAAGTAACTATAAAGTTTACTCGATTCTTCTCCCAGTTCACCGGTCACTTACTTATTTCAGGAGAAACTGAAGAATTGACATGCTGTAAATCCGATTGACAGAACTGCGCTGTATTTGTTATAAATCAAAATCAAGATCATTTATAAAGGTTTTTAAATGGTAAAACACAACCACAATTGGATTATTAGACAGTTGATGACATGGTAAGCAAGTTTGTCAATATTTTTAATAAAAAAGAAAAACCTTAATAATAGCGATATACATCGTACAGCGCTATTTTGGTCGTGGTGAGTCACTTGATAAGATGACGCGTCGCCATGGAAACAAAAAGGAGAAACATTCTAAAATAACGGCCGCCTTTAAAAAACGTACACTGGGAGTCAGCTAAAATATTTTAACCGTATTCATGAAAGGGTTAAAATGTAATGTTAACAGGCAAACGTAAAGCCTGGATAATTACCATTTTGTTGGGGCGATTGGGGACAGGTGGGGCTCTGAACCCTTCCCTACCTCCAAAGTGGGAAATGGCAGAAAAAGTTTGAGAAACACTGATCTAACAGATCATAACCTTTTATATAGTTCTTGACAAGCATATTGTTAATTATATAAAAAATTGTACGACATAAAACTTTGCCGAATGAAAGATCTGATACTTGGGGCCTGTACCATGATGGTAGTTTAACAAACTCAGGGTTACAGGATTAGTTTCGAGTCGACAACCTGGAATCATGATGCTGATCATCAGCTTTTTCTGTCAACTTAGGCTTGGATCCTGAGTTTAGCTGTGACATCAGTAATGAACAGCCAATCACACGCTGTGACATCAGTAATGAACAGCCAATCACATGCTATGGATCACTGAAACTGAGATTCACTTCTCACGAGAGAAGCAGCGAGATTCATTTCTCTCTTCTCCAGAATATTTCATGGTTAAAAAATATTAAGAATTTATACAAATTATACAGCAAGAAAAAAAGAGGACAACTTAAAGAAAAATCTTACTACGTCTACTTTGTTCAATGATTTTAAAGCTTATTTGTGTGACATTTATATTGGCTATTTATATTAATTATAACTAAGTGCCGATTAATGATTGATTATTTAAAATGATAAATGTGTAATTGATTAAGGATATAATAATTACATCAATTATATCTTAATCTTTCAAAATTATTATTATTATTATAATAAATAAGCATTGTTAAATGCCAAACACTTCAGTCTTTAAAAACCATTTGCCATGTATAGTGACCTTTAATTTGGAGTAGAAAAAGGGGGAGTAACTTTATTGTATCAGAGGTGCGTCACTTTGCTCACAGCTGATTAGTCCGGTTTGAGATCTCTAATCCAGAACATAACCTGCCCTGGAGCATAAGTTACTATGGAGATGAACACTGCTAAAAACAGGCCGCTTTCATGGTACCTAAAACCCAGGATTGGCACAAACTAATCTTTAACATATCTGGCTATCCAGCTAAACCGACTTCATGGTATAGGCCCCAAATCTCTGTTTCTTTCTGCTATTAAATCAGGGTTCACTTAAACTGATTCTAACTTGATTTGTATTTTAGACCAGGTGAAAGTGAAACCGCAAAGACAAGAACTGAGTGAAGTGGAGGAGGAACATCAAACCTTTAAAACTCAAAGAACAAAAGCCAAAAAGCTGAACACCTGCACTCAGTGTGGAAAGAGTTTCACACATACAGGAAACCTCAACAAACACATGAGAATTCACACTGGAGAGAAACCGTATACATGCACTCAGTGTGGAAAGAGTTTCACACATAAAGGAGACCTCAACAAACACATGAGAATTCACACTGGAGAGAAACCGTATACATGCACTCAGTGTGGAAAGAGTTTCACACATACAGGAAACCTTAACACACACATGATAATTCACACTGGAGAGAAACCGTATACATGCACTCAGTGTGGTAAGAGTTTCACACATAAAGGACACCTTAACACACACATGAGAATTCACACTGGAGAGAAACCGTATACATGTACTCAGTGTGGAAAGAGTTTCAGACATAAAGGACACCTTAACACACACATGAGAATTCACACTGGAGAGAAACCGTATACATGCACTCATTGTGGGAACAGTTTCACACGAAAAGTAAACCTTAACATACACATGAGAATTCACACAGGAGAGAAACCGTGTACATGCCCTCAATGTGGGAAGAGTTTCAGACATAAAGGACACCTTAACACACACATGAGAATTCACACTGGAGAGAAACCGTTTACATGCCCTCAGTGTGGTAAAGAGTTTATTTTATCATATAATCTAAAAAAACACCTGATAGTTCATTCAGATCAGAAGCCTTATGTATGTTCTCACTGTGGAAAGAGATTTTCAAGGTTGAACAGTCTTAAACTGCACCAGAAAACACATGATGAAGTGAGAGATTATATGTGCTTTGACTGTGGGAAGAGCTTTACTACAGCTGGCCTTCTGGAACAACACCAAAGAACTCATACTGGAGAAAGACCTTACAAGTGCTCATACTGTGACAAGGGTTTCACTCAGTCTGCTCACCTGAAATCACATGAGCGAGTTCATACTGGAGAAAGACCTTACAAGTGCTCATACTGTGACAAGAGTTTCACTCAGTCTGCTCTCCTGAAATCACATGAGCGAGTTCATACTGGAGAGAAGCCGTACCGCTGTACTCAGTGTGAGAAGAGTTTCACCAGATCAAGTAATCTAGTGACTCATATCAAACAGTGTTGTTCTGTTTCACAGTGAGCAAATGTTTCTTTCAGATCAAAAATGTAAATCATGAAATCATGTGTAACTAATAAACTAGTCATCAAGTATTATATTTTATGATCATTTAAGAGAAATTTTAAAAGGATTTGATAAAAGTAAGGAACTAATTCTGTTTTTTAATGTAAATTGTATTGACAAATTAAATAGAAAAAAGCTTCAGGAGATAGTAAGTCAGTTTGACCTTGCACAGTTAATTCAGGGCCCAACCAGACTTACTTCATCATCTAAAACTCAAATTGATTTAATATTTAGTAATAAACCAGAAGGAATAACTAAGTCAATGAATTTATTAACAGGGTTATCCGATCATAACCTTATATTCCAAAAATAAATAAAGATATTGAATTACAAGTTCAGGGAAATTTAATTCAAGATTAGCATCAAATTGCTAGTGTATTCAATTAGTTTTTTATAGACTCAGTTCAAAATTTTGCACAAGGGTTTAGCGCAAGAAATAAGGACATTGTGCCATTAAACTATAATGCTCCTATTTTTAATATTTCTGAAGTATCCGAGCCTAATATAATACAAATTTTGGGTCAACTTAAGAGGTCTAGGGCTAAAGATGTCTTTGATTGTGATTCTATGTTTGTTAAAAAGTAAACACATGTTCTAAGTACACCCATTACTCATCTGGTTAATTTGTCAATAAAACAATGTTATTTCCCGAATGCTTGGAAGTCAGCAGTAATAACACCGATTTTAAAGAATGGTGATCATACTAATGTAACCAATTACAGACCTACTAGTATTCTTCCATGAATTTCCAAAGTAATTGAAAAGGTAATTTGTAGCCAGTTAATAGAGATTTTAAATCATGGTTCTTTTCCTCTACATCCAATGCAGTTTGGATTTAGGGCACGTCATTCCACAGAGACGGCAAACTGTGACTTTGTTGAACAAATTAAATCCAGTCTTGATGGAGGAGGTGTTGTTGGTGCTGTCTTCCTTGATTTTAAGAAGGCTTTTGACACTGTAAATCATAATGTACTTTTATCTAAATTGTCAAAGTTTAATTTTTCTATTAATACAATAACATGGATGGAATCATATCTAAATTCAAGTAAACAATGTACAAGAATTAATGATATATGCTCATCGTTTTTTGACTGCACTATTGGAACTGAACATCTTGTTTGGGGTAAGCTACCTCAGTCTTCTGTCTTGTCAGTTGGCAGCACTGTTATTGTGGAACCGACGGAGTCCAGATCGAGACCAAGGCAAATATTGGTCGGGAGAGTCATAACACCACTATGGGGAGACATTTCTATCCCCTTGAAAATCATCAACTCCACTAATCACAGAGTTGTGTTGAGAAGAAATGCAAAAATTGCTGATGTGTCACCTTGCATTGCTGTGCAAGATTTGCCGCTGCCGAAACAGATTCAGTCAAATCTGCAGTGTACTGAGGAACCTGTACCACCTAGATCCAGTGAAGAGATGAAGCGTGTTTTGAGTGATTTGAACCTTGGCGAACTTGATTTAGGGTGTGTTCACACTTGTCATGTTTGGTTCGATTAAAACGAACCCTGGTGCGGTTGCTCGTTAGTGCGGTTCATTTGAACATATGAATGCTGCCATCCGAACCCTGGTGCGCACCAAACAAGCGGACCGAGACCGCTAAAAAGATGGGTCTCGGTCCGCTTCCAAACGAACTCTGGTGCGGTTCGATTTATATATGAATGCAACACGGACCAAAGACATGTAAACGGACCAAAAACCGGACATATAATGTCACAAGATGCGACGCATAATGCAGCTGATTTGACGACGCAGAAAGATCGGTGTATCCAAAATGAGTAACTTTAACGTTAGAGGGCAAACATGGAGCAACGAGGAAGTGCCTAATAAATATTTGGTCAGACGAGCATGTTTCGAAAATGCTAGAAAAAACACACAAAAAGCATACCTGGCTCTTCTCATCAAAGTTCCTGTGTTGCACAACGGAGGAAATCCTGCTGCTGTTTTGAATGTTTTGAACATTTTATGAGCTCTTCATGAGTTCTCAGCGGGTAAAAATAATGCCACATGTACACGCATAAAATGATCGCGTTTAATCCAGCACACAGCGTTGTTTTGAATGTTTTGAACATTTCATGAGCTCTTCATGAGTTCTCTGGTAAAAAATAATGCCATATGTACACGCATAAAATGATCGCGTTTAATCCAGCACACGGCGTTGTTTTGAATGTTTTGAACATTTCATGAGCTCTTCATGAGTTCTCTGGTAAAGAATAATGCCATATGTACACGCATAAAATGCCCGTGCGTGTAATCCGCACACATCATTGTTTTAAATGTTCGGTAAGCGAGCTCCTACGTCATATAAGCCGACCAATCAGGTTGTTACCGTCTCCCTATGCCTTTGGTTCGGTAACTTTAGGTTCGCTGTTAAAAATGCCTGTGTGAACGCTAAGCGGACCAGGACTATTATGTTTTGTTTTTGTTTTTTGGTCCGGACCAAACGATCCAAACTAACCGAACTACAAGTGTGAACGCACCCTTAGAGTCCTGTGAAGTGTCAGCCCATTGGAAGGACAAGTTGCTGCACATTATTGAGAAGTATGAGTCAGTTTTCTCAAGAGACAAAATGGACTGTGGAGAGGCTGTAGGTGTTGTCCATCGGATTAACCTCACTGATGAAAGACCCTTCCGTTTTCCATACAGACGCATACCACCGAGTCAGTATGCTAAACGGAGGACAGCATTAAATGAGATGGAGGAAAAAGGAATCATCCAAAAATTTCATAGTGATTATGCTTCCCCTCTCCTACTAGTTTGGAAAAAGAATGGCGATTTCAGGATCTGCACTGACAGGATCTGTGGTTAAA
The DNA here is from genome assembly GCF_024679245.1 of Pseudorasbora parva. Classification (NCBI taxonomy): domain Eukaryota; kingdom Metazoa; phylum Chordata; class Actinopteri; order Cypriniformes; family Gobionidae; genus Pseudorasbora; species Pseudorasbora parva. The sequence goes on from NC_090179.1 coordinate 42,531,798, forward strand.
TGCGAGGACTGTCAGAGATGCCTACCCTTTACCACACCAGTCCGATGTCTTAGCTGCTTTGGGTGGTAACACATTCTTCTCAACCATGGATCTTACCTCAGGGTATTATAATGTCCCTTTAGAGGAAGAACACAAAAAGTTCACTGCATTCTCTTCCCCGTTTGGGCTCCATGAGTATAATAGGCTTCCTCAGGGTCTCTCTAATAGCCCGGCCACTTTCATGAGAATGATGATGTCTATCTTTGGAGATGAGAATTTCAGCAGCATTCTCTGTTACCTTGATGATTCGATGGTGTTTGCCCCTTCTGAGTTAGTAGCCATTCAGCGTCTTGAAATGGTCCTCTTGCGGTTGTCACATCACAATCTAAAGTTAGCACCAAAGAAATGTTGTTTCTTGAGACGATCTGTAAAATTGCTGGGTAACATTGTTTGTGAGGAAGGGATTAGGACTGATCCTGGAAAAGTTGAGGCAATTAACAATATTCAAGCTTCTGATTTGATGGAACCTGATGGAAAAACACCAGGTCAGAAGAAGATCAGATCCTTTCTTGGAATGGTTCTGTATTATCAACATTTTATTGAAGGATGTTCAGCGAAAGCTAAGCCTCTTTTCAAGTTGACATCAGGATCAGTAAAACAGACTCCTGTAACAAGAGGACGTAAACCAAGAAAGAAATTCAGTTACCTCAAACTTTCCCCAGCTGACTGGACGACTGACTGTGAAGAAGCTTTGCACACCCTAAAACAAGAACTAACAAGAAATGTGACGTTGGCCCACCCAGACTTTGACCAACCTTTCATTGTGGCTGTAGATGCATCTTTCGATGGAGTTGGAGCTGTATTGTCGCAAGTTCTGCCAGGTGAAGAGATTGCCAGACCCGTAGCCTTTGCAAGTAGAACACTGTCTCGCTCCCAAATGAACTATCCACCTCACAGATTAGAGTTCTTTGCCTTAAAGTGGGCTATTTGTGAAAAGTTTAGCCATTGGCTCAGAGGACTGCATTTTACGGCATGGACAGATAATAATCCGCTTACATATATTCTGACTAAACCCCGACTTGATGCATGTGAGCAGCGATGGGTGGCAAAACTTGCTTCCTATAGTTTTGATCTGAAGTATGTGCCAGGAACAAAAAAATGTTGTTGCGGATGCTTTGAGCCGTGAGCCATTTGTCCAGTCTTGTATAGGACATCGCCTCATCACTGAACCATACTTATCTCTCTTGAAGGATGTCAGTGGTGTTGTTGACAATTCTGTCCAAGATGCTTTCAAGTGCACAAGTAACCATCAGGTAGTGCAGAAGGATGGAAAAGGTTCTGGTGACCTGAACAGTGATGGACTCTTGCTTTTGTCTTCTTCAGGGAGTCAGGAAGTTTCTGCGGTGTTGGCAGCACATGCTTCTGGGGGTTTGAGTGAAGTAATGGGAATAGTTCCAGCCATCTCACAACCACAACAGTCAAGCCCTCCCTTGCACCTTGTGTCGGATTCTTTACTATATTGAGAGACATCGAAAACCATCTAAGAGAGAACAAGCAAAGGAATCCACAAGTGAGACCAGTACTCCATGGTCTCCTTGATGCAGCAGGACATCAAGGATGTAGCAGAACACTTTCACTAGCAAGACAAAGATTCTTCTGGATTGGAATGAAAAAAGATATTGATGATTATGTGAAGAATTGTCATCGATGTGTAGTTGGTAAAACCTCAGAACCGCTTGAGCTGGTCTGCATTGACTTTAGGTCAGCAGAGGTCAAAGAAGGGAAGTCTGTAGATGTGCTAACTGTGACAGATCATTTTACTAAAATGGCCCATGCATTTCCATGCCAGAATCAGTCGGCTAAGCAAGTTGCTAAAAGACTCTGGAATGATTTCTTTCTAGTGTATGGTTTCCCCAAAATAATTCATTCTGACCAGGGGGCTAATTTCGAAAGCAAGCTATGGTGGGGCCATGGGGAACGATAGGACTCTTGGAAGCATGATCAGGACATTGCCCCCTAAAGCGAAAGCAAAATGGCCGCAGATGTTGCAGCAACTTACCCTCTGTTACAACTGCACTGAACATGAGACAACAGGTTTTGCGCCATTCTTTCTTATGTTTGGCAGAGTGCCTCGTCTCCCAATTGACATCATGTTTCAAAACGTGCTTTTAAATGAGGATGTGGTGGATTACAAAGATTTTGTGTCCAAGTTGAAGAAAGACTTGCATGAAGCAGCACACATAGCAAGGATGCACACTCTGAAAGAACAGGAACGACATGGCAGACTTTATAACAGAAAGGTGAAGGGCTGTCCTCTGGCTGTTGGAGATCGAGTGTTGATTGCAAACAGAGGCGAAAGAGGTAGAAGGAAAGTTTCTGACGAATGGGATTCATCTCCGTATGAAGTCATTGCTGTATGTCCTGATATCAATGTTTACAGGAATCGAGAAATCAACTCAGACAAAGTGAGGGTGGTCCATAGAAATCTTTTGTTACCTGTGAACTTCCTCCCAGTTGATGAACCTCTGGAATCTGGTCATAAGGACAATGATGTGAATGATGAAATTGAAGTTCAAGGAGATGAACTTGACCATGATGACAGAACTGCAAACTGGATATTGAACAATCCTAATGATTTTGTTGAAGAGGATATTCATACAGTCCCAACAGATCTACTTGATGCGTCTGATTGTGTGTCAGAGATGCTGGACTCTGCAAGTGCTGGCGATGAGAACCTTAATGAAAGAAGTGATGTCAGAGTAATAAGTGATGGGGAGAGAAGGGATCAAAATGTAACGAGTGACGTTGATTTACCTGAAGTGGAATTTCAAGATTCTGACTCGACTCACAGAGAGCAGTTCACAAACGATGTCATAACCTGTGGTGTGCACACAGCCAAGACATGTTGAGGCTGTAGTAACTCAAACTAGATGTGGCAGAGTCATTAAGCCTCCTAAAAGACTGATTTATGAAATGAACAAACAACACATGGACAGTTCAGACTCTACAGTGAGTTCTTTCGTTGATTTAGTTAAAAGCATTGTCACATCAAGTTACATTTGATTTCATGTAAAGTTGAGAACACAAAAGAAGCAAATCCATACAGAGATTAGAAATCAAATAAGTTATTACATTATAAATCTGAGGTGTAACAGGCATCTCTTTAATCTACTTTCAAACTAGGGTTAGGCGCCTCCCTTGTCTCTAGGTACTTCTTATGGAAGAATCTTTTGATTGACAAATAATAATACTCAATGTGCAGTTTTCTTCTCTTCTTTATTAATTGGAAACATTAAGAGTGAGTTCCATATCTATCTTTTCTTCCGGTCTTTCTTCACTGTTTGTTTTCTTATGATATGCCCAGATTAAGCAGGATTTAAAGGGGGTGTATGTAACGGGATAAATATCATAGTTCAAGGGTCCTTTAAATAAATCCTGCTGTAATGTGTTCACGCTTCCTATTGGCGGCTCTGGTGGCGCTGTAGTTCACTGCGCTTGAACGATCTGCAGCAGAGCTAGAGAGAACTGCTGTGGGTGAATCATTTCTACTGCAGCTCCGTATTAAAAGTTAAAAATAAAAGTTTCATATTGAATGTTAGACGATGTATGAAGGGGATTGCACACATTGAACACTAATTGACATCTAGAGTGTGTTTTCTGTTTATATTTTTGTGTATTTGATAGTTTTATTTCTGTTTTAATGAACTCAATCTTTCCATGTGCGCCACTTTCCATGTCCGTTCTAACGAGGTGAAATATGTTTCGAATAGATGGAGCTGAAGCGCTTGTACTCAGTACTTTCTCTCTCTTCACTGCTGTGTGCAGGTAATTGTTTTTTTGTCATAGTGTTTAAGAATTTACTCTGTATTGTTCAGTAAATGAGTATTGCAAACCAGGTTTTGTAACAAACGTAATTTCAAATTAATTTCCATTCATTTCATTCTACATTTAAGAGTAACACAAAGTGGATTATGTATAATCAGTCTCAAATATGATGTATTATACTTTATCCATTCATGTCATTCTTAATTGATGTTGAAAATGTTCTATACGATCACAAAACAATATGTTTAATAAGAAACAGACATACTTTTCAGTGAGTTATTGTTATATTGCTGTGGCTGGAGCTGAAGCGCTTGTACTCACTACTTTCTCTCTTCACTGCTGTGTGCAGTCTTCTCTCTTTTCCACTGCTCTGTGTGCAAATAAATGTATTCGAATCAACTACATTCTGAGTGTGCGTGCTTTGAAGGGTGGGACAAACCGGGCCAGAGCGAAGTTAAAATGGTCACATATATATATTTTAAATTTCTATTGTAACCCAGACTGAAATTGGGCAATTTGCAGTCCATAGAAAAAACTACTTTTTGGCAGATTTATTTATTTATTTATTTTTTAAATGATGTACTATTCTGGGGCCCATTCTTTGTACGTGGCTAACTCAGTTAGCTGGATTTGATTATTGACAATTTGGCTTGATCTCGGATTGTTTGGTTTTTCGAAGCTCATCCTGGACTTGCTGTCATAGCATCAGGTCCGCAAGCTTAAACCTGCTCGGGAGCTTATTTCATATAGACAGGATTAGATTGCATCTTGAGGTGATATTTAAAATCTGTCCGCTGCTACTTTACAAGACTTCATTACTGAACCAGGGGCAATAATAATTTAAAATAATAATAAATATAAAAGTTTATTTGAAAATAATATTTTAATGTTGTATAATATTTGCGTATAGACACAGCCACTCGGTTGAGAGATTTATTTGTGAATTGTGATGGAATGATTACTTTATAGCTGTATTGGAGGTTTACACACATTGTGCTGTTAATCTTCGTCGTGCATTAATGTGAGTGATGACGGATAATATGGGAGTGGCTTGATGCAGCGCAAGAGATGCAGATCATTTGATCTTGACTGTTAAGAAACTTGGATTAATACAATCACATAACCAACCTGATTTAAATTGAAAATTAAAAATGAAATAAAAACGTAAAGTGTGTACAAATATTATAAAATTGGGAATATAAATAATGGGAATCATGTTCATCAAAACAGTGCACATGTAATTTATTTAACTTTTATGTTGGTTTGGTCGTTTGTCTGTTTCCTTATAAAGGTCCAGAAAATTGTTTTTTCTTTTTTTTTTTTATTTGCCAGGTGGCTTTTTTAATTATATGATGTCATTACGTTGTCTTGACACCAGCCAATCGCTGCATTGCTGATCATGTTTCGAGATGCATCTCCCCTCTTCACTGAACACAGACACAAGCAGTGATCTCAGATAACTTAATCCAGATATTTTAATCCAATCCACAAATTCATTTGAAGAACCAAATTAGCCAGAGATCAATTCAATTCAATTCAATAATGTTTATTGCCATGTCAACAAGTCCACAAAGAGTAACTGAACATATGTAGACTTTAACTCCAGATGTTGAAGAATAGAAGGCAAACAGAGTGAGACTGCATCATCAACACTCCTATTTGCTCGATAAGCAAATTGGTGGGTATTGAGCGAAATACTGGACAGGTGTTTACATATCAAACGCTCAAACACTTTCATAATGACAGACTCAGTGTGGAAAATATTTTATTTCATCATCAAATCTAAAACTACACCTGACAGTTCATTCAGATGAGAAGCCTCATGTGTGTTCTCACTGTGGAAAGAGATTTTCAAGGTTGAACAGTCTTAAACTGCACCAGAAAACACATAACGAAGTGAGAGATTATATGTGCTTTGACTGTGGGAAGAGCTATACTAGAGCTGGCCTTCTGGAACAACACCAAAGAACTCATACTGGAGAAAGACCTTACAAGTGCTCATACTGTGACAAGAGTTTCACATTGTCTCCTCACCTGAAATCACATGAGCGAGTTCATACTGGAGAGAAGCTGTACCGCTGTACTCAGTGTGAGAAGAGTTTCACCAGATCAAGTAATCTAGTGACTCATATTAAACAGTGTTGTTCTGCGTCACAGTGAGCAAATGTTTCCTTCAGATCAAAAATGTGGCCATTGGGCCACTGAATCTGCATTAACGAGAACAGTTGGGGCAACAGCCTTAGTCCTGTTATCATTGCTATCTAAATCCAGTGTTCTGTATTTTGCATACGTGAGTGTAAGGCTGGAAAAACCTAGTAGATGCCGAAATGTCTAATCCCTCTGAGAAAACAAAGGAAATTAGCATCTGAACTCATTCATACAGTTAGACTCTCTGTCCGAGACGACATCACACTGAGTGAACCATCTACAAATGACACTAATTTACATGCCTTTCCTTTCACATGAAACATCCCCTAAACTACTGCTCCCCCTCATATTGAGATCACCAGAACCATCATGAAATGCACCAGAAATCTCTTTGTTACAATGTCTATCCTCACAATACAGTATTATATGTGTTTGATATCATTTGAAATGTCTTAGTGCGACTGGTACAAATATCTCAACTCCACAGAAGTAAACTAGAACATCCTAAACGTTTTAAGAGTTTAAAGATATCTTTCCTTGGTGTATGGTGGGTGTGGCTTTCAGCCATTTGGCCTCTCTTACATACAAGTCTATAGGACTTGATCAATGCAAATTCCTATTGTGAACTGGTGTTTCCATTTGAAAGAGTTTCAAATGGTTCTGGGTATGCATCTGGTTCTGGGTATTTAAGGAAATGTTGCAAAGAGCTCAGGGCTCGATACTGTAGTCAGGTCAGCCCGTAATGCTGGAAGTTTTAACCCATGCAGCATTATGTAACGTTGATAAGTCAGGTTTACATCTCATTCTTTACTCTAGAGTATTTGATGTGAAGTATACCTTTGAATTGATTATGTAATTGGCTTTATACATTTACCTGACTGTTAATAAATTGTTACACTTTGATTGATTCTGACTTGGTCTGGGATTATTTAGGTTACGGACGGACATAATTTCAACAAAGGGTTAAACAGAATAATTAAATGTGTACGTAAGATATTAAATATAAATGACCAAATAACCAATTGGCATTCTAACCTAAATTCTAAAATGTGATTAAATGGAGTCAGATTAAGAAGAATTGGAATAAAATCCCTTTTCCCCGCTGAAAAGACGAACGCGCAGCGATCTTCACCCGCCGATCGTTAGCCTTCATTGGGACGATTTGGGCGGCCTTACAGTGAGTTTTTGTTGTAGGTGGCTATTGTAGATGGCTATAAATAAAAAAATTAATAAAAATTGTGTACTGTGCTAATTAATTGAGACTTCTTACAGCTCTTACAGGTTGTTGGCCTTATTTGTTTCGTTGCTTCTATTGCTCTCCCCTTTTTTGTAAGTCGCTTTGGATAAAAGTGTCTGCTAAATGATTAAATGTAAAATAAACTAGTCATCAAGTATTATATTTTATGATCATTTAAGAAAAGTTTTAAAAGGGTTTGATAAAAGTAAGGAACTAATTCTGTTTTTTAATGTAAATTGGATTGACAAATTAAATAGAAAAAAGCTTCAGGAGATAGTAAGTCAGTTTGACCTTGCACAGTTAATTCAGGGCCCAACCAGACTTACTTCATCATCTAAAACTCAAATTGATTTAATATTTAGTAACAAACCAGAAAGAATAACTAAGTCAATGAATTTATTAAAAGGGTTATCCGATCATAACCCATTAGTAGTAAGAACATTAACAAAATGTAGGTTTGAATATCAACAAGAGAAAGAAATGCGCTAAATATTATGCCAAAAAGATTGCTAAATGAATTTGAAGAGAAATAAAAAATAAAAAAAATAAAAAAGTAATTAACTGGAATGAGATTTTGTCCACAGATAATGTAGATGATGCATGCGGTGGAGAGTGCGTTTGCGGCAGTTGGAGAGCACAAACGTGAAGAAGTGAAGACAGATGAGAGTACGGACAAACTACAAGAGGTAAACAAACACTTAACTAACGTCAAATAATGGATTCAGTCATTTTTTTTATTGAAAAGATGTGTAAAGTTATATCATACCAACTTTATTTGTTAACCACTTTACAACAACCACAGTTGACCAAAGTGCTGTACAGAAAAAAACATGTACAATTAATAGCCACACAATAAAAGCATTCAAAGTAACAAATTAAATCAAGTAAATAAAGTCGAAATTTTACAAAGTGTCAAAAGCCAAAGAGAAAAGGAACGTTTTAAGAAAGGTTTTGAAAACAGACAGAGAAGAAGCCTGCTTAACATGCAAAGGCAGATCATTCCATAGTTTAGGGGCAGACACAGCAAACGCACGATCCCCTCTGAGCTTACGCTTAGTTTTAGGCACAGTCAGAAGCAGCTGATCATCTGATCTGAGTGAGCGGACCGGTTTATAAGAGTGTAGAAGCTCAAAGAGTTTCTCATGTTTACGTGTGCCCGTTAAAAGACATGCTGCTGCATTTTGTATCATCTGGAGACGGGTGATGGAGGACCCACTAACCCCCACATATAATGATTTACAGTAATCCAGATTACAGTTTCAAATTGTTGTCTTGTCAGAATTGGCTTTATTTTGGCCAGCTGCCTCAAATGACAAAAGCTTGATTTGACAACAGCTTTGATCTGACTGTCGTAAGCTCAGGGTCCACTTTAACTCCTAGGTTTGTGAAACTAGGTTTAATATAAGGTGCCAAGGAGCCCAGATCTACAGGTGGGGTCCCAGTGGTGCCTCTAAAAACCATCACTTTTGGTTTTTTTTATCATTAAAATTTAAAACGTTTAGAGCCATTCATTCTTTATATGGTCCAGCCAATCGAGTAATTGTCCAACAGAATGATCCTTATTCTTTTTAAGAGGTACATAAAAATAATAATTCTTTTGGACAATTACTTTAGTTAAGTTAGTTAAATATGTCGAGAACACCAGGGCTGGACTGGGGCTAAAGTTCGGCCCAGGCAAACCCAGCCCATCCGGCCCATGAGTTCCCTTAAATTGGGGATTGGGGCCTTAAATTTGAGTAAATAAATAAAACTAGGACGGCGACAAATAATGATAGATATTATCAACTTTACTGCAAATGCACAAACTTAATATTGCACTTTTGTCATACAGAAATGCACTTGACAAGTAAAGCAAAGATGATTTTGAGCTAGGATGCAGTAAAGTAAATTTACTGTGAGTTAACAACTAATTCATGTAAGTCACTGATATCTATCTTTCATGAGGTTCTCATTGAAATACTATTTAGTTAAATTTCATTAGATCTTTTAAAAAGTTCATAAAACATTTAGAAAGAAAAAAAAAGTAGTCCTTAATTCATGGGATCCAGGCTTTAAAGCTGTTTTATTGAATTTAGTTTAACTTTAGGCAGGTTTCCTTTAACTGTAAGATCATGGTAGTCACAGGTATAAAAAAATGCTCCTCATTACCATGGCTATAAGGTTTCTAAAATATATAAAACATATTAAACCATTATATTTGTAATTTAAAAAATTTAAACACCTGTAGAAAATACGAAAACGGCCTCTATAAAAGTGATTTATATTCCGCAATATAAATTTAAGTAGGCTAATGATAGCAACATTTTTAATAATTACATTTCTTCCAAAACACCATATTTATTCGCTGTTAGTAGCTGCAAGGTGAATTGTGGTTGTGCTAAAGTGAAACGTTTGTAGTTGTGTGTATTGCCGTTTTCCACTTCACCTCATCATGTATTTCCATGCTCGCGGCTGTTTTCAGCTGATTCACCGCAGAACCTGTAATGTTCACATATCACACAATTGTATAAAACTAAATTCGGAGTCAAAGTGCCGTTCATAAACACAGCTTATGTTCATCAGTGGATATTCGCCTTTATCAGTTCCATGTGCTCAAAAAAGAAAAAGAAAAAGAAAAATAATAGAAAAAAGCGCCTAATATGGAGGGGAGGTCTCTCTCGCTTTGGCCTGTCAATTTCGGAAGACAAACCAATCGGCCACTGTCTCTGCATGATGGGCCAGTCAGTGGCAAATAAATAAATTAAATCAATTACCTGTCGGCCCACTGGAAACAGGCCCAGTATGCCAGATTACCAGTCCAGCCCTGGAGAACACTAATAACAGTCGGATGTGAGTGTTTGTAAATCTACTTTTATGATTTTTTTTGTGCATGATGATCTCTAGCTTTTTTGACTTAGTTCATATCGTAAGATAACTATCATAAGAGCTGTGGAAAAATAACCAAATAGTCTAGAGATATATGACATGCACTTAGATCATAATCTTGTACCGAAGGTTTTCCACATTTTGAGAAGATGACAGAACTAAACTTTGGCTCATCATAGAGCTGATATTTGATAGACCGACACATGATCTAGTTTTCTGTTACCCTTACGAAAATGAACCATGGTTTTACTCCAAAAAAATACACACACAAACATGGTTATTAGGCTATAGTTTAATCATGTTTAAAACTGTTGTTATATATCAATTAGCTAAAAAAAAACATGATTACTACACTTTTACTAATAAAACCATGGTTCATTTTCATGAGGGTAAATCAGGGTTAACTTGAAACTTCACATTTATCCTCCTTGAACTGATTTTAAATTCTGTCATACTAATTTTATTTCAGACCCGATGGAAAAGAAAAAGTAAAGAAAATAATTTGAGTGAAATTTCAAAGGTGATGATCCTGTAGTTTGTTTCAGCCTGTTGACACCAATAAAATGTGCTTAATGTGCCAATTTACAGCAGATCTCAGACATCACCATAATGAATGAGGTGAAAACAGGGAACTTTTGGCTCTTCAGCAGCTCAGTTAAACATTATGGCCTGTTCTTTTTAAATGCAGATTGCATCAGAACGCAGTGATCACAGTTCACACCTGCAGTGAAGACCCGCCCACAACAATTCACCAATAAATACTGGGAATATTCACATCTCACATCACTCCAGGTGTAGCAGCTGAACTCTGTGTGACTGTTAAAGATGGAGTTTATTAAAGAGGAGATTGAAGACATGAGTGATCCAGAACCATCCAGAATAAAACATGAAGATACTGAGGAACAAACAGGTTGGTGTCCGTTCTTGATTCTTCATTGTTGACTGCTTTGGTAGATGCAAATTAATCTGCATATAGATAGTAAATAATAGAGAAATGCATCTAAATTATCATAACATTGCATATAGTTCTTGTCAAGCATATTGTGAACTATATTAAAAATGGAATGACAAACATTTTTGCCACATGAAAGATCTGATACTTGGGGCCTGTACCATGATGCTAGTTTAACAAACTCAGGGTTACAGGATTAGTTTCAAGTTGACAAAACCATTCTAGGCTAGTGACAAATAGTCAAAAAGTGCTTTAGTTTTTGAGATACCCCTACCGGAGGTAGAACTAAACCCAACAGTGTTTTTCCTCATCTCTAAGGTGTCCCACATATGAAATGGATTCTTGGCTAAAAATATTTTACAGCTAAGATTGTTAAATTAACAGACATTGTTATACATCCCAAAACCACAAAAGGACTAAATACTGTCCGTATGGTAGTTAAGGCATATAAACTAGTGGGTTAACATTAGTGTTTCTGTTACAGTGACAGAAAGTTGAAATTGAAAATCAGTGACATTGGAAAAAAAACTGACATTGTAAAAATAATCTGTCACTGAAAAAGAGTGACATGAAGAAAAAATCTGAAGATTGTCATTGAAAAATACAAATAAATACCAATACAATAAAAGTTTAAGATTGTAAGATTTTAATTATTTTATTTTTTCATTGCCAATACTTGTTTCAATGCCAATTCAACTGTTTTCAATGCAAATGTTTCAATGCCAATGTTTCCTTTTTCAGTTCTGCTTTTGTTTTCAATGACAATTTTAATTTGTGATGCCAAATTTTAAAGTCACCATTCTGGCTCCATAGCCATGACAACAAAACGCGTGCCTGTGTTAAATGTGCTTGCTTCGTGCACGCCAACCCACAAGCCTTGCCCTTCTGGAAGTCTGAGGAGCAACTCGTGTTGCTACCATATATATACATAATAAATAACATACAGTCTTGTTCAAAATAATAGCAGTACAATGTGACTAACCAGAATAATCAAGGTTTTTCGTATTTTTTTTATTGCTACTTGGCAAACAAGTTACCAGTAGGTTCAGTAGATTCTCAGAAAACAAATGAGACCCAGCATTCATGATATGCAAGCTCTTAAGGCTGTGCAATTGGGCAATTAGTTGAATTAGTTGAAAGGGGTGTGTTCAAAAAAATAGCAGTGTGGCATTCAATCACTGAGGTCATCAATTTTGTGAAGAAACAGGTGTGAATCAGGTGGCCCCTATTTAAGGATGAAGCCAACACTTGTTGAACATGCATTTGAAAGCTGAGGAAAATGGGTTGTTCAAGACATTGTTCAGAAGAACAGCGTACTTTGATTAAAAAGTTGATTAGAGAGGGGAAAACCTATAAAGAGGTGCAAAAAATGATAGGCTGTTCAGCTAAAATGATCTCCAATGCCTTAAAATGGAGAGCAAAACCAGAGAGACGTGGAAGAAAACGGAAGACAACCATCCAAATGGATAGAAGAATAACCAGAATGGCAAAGGCTCAGCCAATGATCACCTCCAGGATGATCAAAGACAGTCTGGAGTTACCTGTAAGTACTGTGACAGTTAGAAGACGTCTGTGTGAAGCTAATCTATTTTCAAGAATCCCCCGCAAAGTCCCTCTGTTAAAAAAAAGGCATGTGCAGAAGAGGTTACAATTTGCCAAAGAACACATCAACTGGCCTAAAGAGAAATGGAGGAACATTTTGTGCACTGATGAGAGTAAAATTGTTCTTTTTGGGTCCAAGGGCCACAGGCAGTTTGTGAGACGACCCCCAAACTCTGAATTCAAGCCACAGTACACAGTGAAGACAGTGAAGCATGGAGGTGCAAGCATCATGATATGGGCATGTTTCTCCTACTATGGTGTTGGGCCTATTTATCGCATACCAGGGATCATGGATCAGTTTGCATATGTTAAAATACTTGAAGAGGTCATGTTGCCCTATGCTGAAGAGGACATGCCCTTGAAACGGTTGTTTCAACAAGACAATGACCCAAAACACACTAGTAAACGGACAAAGTCTTGGTTCCAAACCAACAAAATTAATGTTATGGAGTGGCCAGCCCAGTCTCCAGACCTTAATCCAATTGAGAACTTGTGGGATGATATCAAAAATGCTGTTTCTGAAGCAAAACCAAGAAATGTGAATGAATTGTGGAATGTTGTTAAAGAATCATGGAGTGGAATAACAGCTGAGAGGTGCCACAAGTTGGTTGACTCCATGCCACACAGATGTCAAGCAGTTTTAAAAAACTGTGGTCATACAACTAAATATTAGTTTAGTGATTCACAGGATTGCTAAATCCCAGAAAGAAAAAAAAAGTTTGTACAAAATAGTTTTGAGTTTGTACAGTCAAAGGTAGACACTGCTATTTTTTTGAACACACCCCTTTCAACTAATCGCCCAATTGCACAGCCTTAAAAGCGTGCATATCATGAATGCTGGGTCTTGTTTGTTTTCTGAGAATCTACAGAACCTACTGGTAACTTGTTTGCCACGTAGCAATAAAAAATATACTAAAAACCTTGATTATTCTGGCTAGTCACATTGTACTGCTATTATTTTGAACAAGACTGTACTTATATTAATTACATAATGTATTTTATTATGTATATCTATGGTTGTTACTACTCTCCGGCGCCGTCATCCTTATTTTGAGTCTGACGAATCGACCCGAATATATTTTGTGTTGAGGTATTTTTTTGCGTTGACGTCATCGATGATGTCGACGCGTTGTCCCAGCCCTATATGGAAAAAATAGAGACGTATAAACACATACCTAAAATAAGCGGATATGCCATAATTGGTCCCGCCAGGAGTTTTTAACCAAGGCATCACTTCACTCATGCAATTCAGGTTAAGTTGAAAGTCAGCTTGAGTCACCTCTGAACAAAGAATCCTTAGCAATAGATCAGCACCATTGAGCAACATTAACCAGTATCCAAAGGTTGCTGATTGCTTAACTCCCTCATTTATGAACATCAGGATTCTCTTCTGGATCTTTAGTCTCCACCTCACCGATGAGCTGTTGAGCAGTGGCCTTGTCATTACCATGAAATGCATGCTGTACATCTCGTAGGATTTGCTATTGTGCTTCAGTCATTGTACATTATTAGGGATGGGCGTATAGATATGAAGTATCGATACTGATGTGAGCATCGAAAAATATCTATGCAAATAAAAGTAAATCCCAGTCTCATTGTGATCTTTTTTTTTTCTTTTTTTCTTGTAAGGGCGATGCTTTGCTCCACGAGATCTGTTGCGCTTTCCTATAAATAGCAAGGTCAGCTGTGCTAAGCAGTTTCTACAACTAGCTATTTAGCTACTTGTATAGGGTAGGTCAGCCTTTTCATTTGATATAATATTTGTAATGATTTACCTGTCTGGCTATGAAGATATCAATAAAGACAGTCAAGTAGCTAGCTACAGCTGGATCCAACCATTAGTCTAACAGTAATCAACTCACTAGACCAATCAAAAACTCAAAGTAAATATGTCTAATATCTTGTTCTTATTTACTCAAATATCACACCAATGTGGTGAAGTAAGCAGTATAGGCTCTACTGGCCTATGCTGGTCTGGACAGACAAAAGCTAACAATATGTTTTTTTTTATTCAGTAATTTGACAGATAATAAAATTACCTGACCAAAACAAAACTCAAGTGGATATACATATTTTAATATAATTCAGTTGGATCTGTGCTTCATATAAATTGTATAGTAGTGCCTTATGAAATGCATCACTATTAAATGTATCATAAATATAGATCAGCACTTACCTTATATAACTTACTTTGCAGTAACAATGAATTTGTCAACATTGGTCACGTGATTTAGACTTGAGACTATTTTGTCCAATGTTCATTCATACGTTGAGTGGCACCCTGATTTTTCATGATATATGTACATATTTGCTATTGTCAGATTCAGCACAACCCCACCTTTCCAACAAGCCTTAATGTGTTTCTATATTAATACCTGGCAAAGCAACCACAAAGTAAATGAAAGCATAGATATTCAATCTGTTCATGTCTGCTTATTTTAGGTATGTGTTTATATGTCTCTATTTATTCCATACATGAAGATATTTACATCCAGCTTTTTAAGTAGTTAAATCAACTTCCTGACTACAAACTTGTCAAGTTTCAAAGCTTTCAGAGCTTGTATGATTGATCTGCACTAGTTTATATGCCTTAACTACCATACGGCTATATTTTAGTCCTTTTTTGGTTTTGGGGTGTATAACAATATCTGTTAATTTAACAATCTTTGCAGTAAAATATTTTTAGCAAAGAATCCATTTCATATGTGGGACACCTTAGAGATGAGGAAAAACATTGTTGGGTTTAGTTAGATTCTAACTTGATGTGTATTTTAGACCAGGTGGAAGTGAAACAGCAAAGACAAGAACTGAATGAAGTGAAGGAGGAACATCAAACCTTTAAAAATCAAAGAACAAAAGCCAAAAAGCTGCACACCTGCACTCAGTGTGGAAAGAGCTTCAAACAAAATGGACACCTTAAAACACACGTGAGAATTCACACTGGAGAGAAACCGTATACATGCCCTCAGTGTGGAAAGAGTTTCACACGAAAAGGACACTTTAACACACACATGAGAATTCACACTGGACAGAAACCGTTTACGTGCCCTCAGTGTGGTAAAGAGTTTATTTTATCATATAATCTAAAACTACACCTGACAGTTCATTCAGTTGAGAGACCTCATGCGTGTTCTCACTGCGGAAAGAGTTTTTCATGGCTAAGGAGTTTTAAACTGCACCAGAAAACACATGATGAAGTGAGAGATTATGTGTGCTTTGACTGTGGGAAGAGCTTTACTACAGCTGGGGGTCTGAAACAGCACCAAAGAACTCATACTGGAGAAAGACCTTACAAGTGCTCATACTGTGACAAGAGATTCACTCAGTCTTCTCACCTGAAATCACACGAGCGAGTTCATACTGGAGAGAAGCCGTACCGCTGTACTCAGTGTGAGAATAGTTTCACCAGATCAAGTAATCTTATCACTCATATTAAACAGAGTTGTTCTGTGTCACAGTGAGCATGTTTTCTTCAGATCAAAAATGTAAATTGTGAAATCATGTGAAACTAATAAACTATTGCTGTGAAATGCCACTAGATTTGTGCTAATTGTGTGTTAATTATTCACGTGAAGACCATTTCATTATTCCTTGATTGGAGGCTTACTTAAAGAAATACCTAAATAACTGAGACTGGAGAGACTGGACACAAATGTAACAAGAAGTTATTTTTCAATATATGAAACCACTCCCTCAATTTGAGTTTTTAAATTCATAATCACAACTTCAGAAGTGGGAAATATCAGAAATTTCAGACAACGTGATGGCATAAGATCTGTAACCCAGAGGTGGGGTCCAGGGGCGGAGCCAGACGATGTAAACATTCAGGGCTTAAGCCCCATTAGCCACCCCCCCCGCTCCGCCCCTGGTGGGGTCTCCAGTCGAATGACTTTACTGGAGTCACATATTCAAGGACTTCAGACTTACTTGACTAAATTAGGAAAATGACTTAACTTTAAGTTGAGATCCAGTGACTGACTTTATGAGATTCTGAAATTGACTTTATGACAACTAAAGTAATTAAAGTCTTTTTTTAATCATTGCAATTGATGAACAAAATGTGAGCTACAGAACCACCGACACCAAATCAGAGTCTGTGTGATTGTGTGATGGCCAAATTGTGATGGCTAGATGACCGGGTCAGAGCATCTCCAAAACTGCAGCTCTTGTGGGCTGTTCCCGGTCTGCAGTGGTCAGTATCTATCAAAAGTGCTCCAAGGAAGGAACAGCGGAGAACCGGCCACAAGGTCATGGGCGGCCGAGGCTCATTGATGCACGTGTGGAGCGAAGGCTGGCCCGTGTGGTCCAATGTCAGGGGTCTCTCCTCAACCACCACCAGTGTGCAGCTCCACTTGGATGATGTGACGGCAGCCACAGTACAACGGCGCCAGTGATCACCACACACCAGCGATAGGTGGAGAGGAGAGAGGGTGATAGACCCAGTTCAGTGGATGGGGATGATTAGGAGGCCATGATTGGTAAGGGCCAATCAAGGGAATTTGGCCAGGACACCGGGGTTACACCCCTACTCTTGTACGAGAAGTGCCATGGGATTTTGAATGACCACAGAGAGTCAGGACCATGGTTTAACGTCTCATCCGAAGGACGGTGCTCTACATAAATACTTAAATGATGTGTAAGTGAAAAATAATCGAATTATCATCCAATAACTTTTGATTTATTTCATGATTTATTTTTTTTAAAGGTGCACTAAGTAGTATTTTTGCAGTAAAATATCCAAAAACCACTAGGTCAGTGTTATATATTTTGTTCAGTTGAGTTCCTACAATATCCCAGATGTTTTTAACTATTTGTAAATTGTGAGAAAATTACTCAGCTTTACAACACTCGGTCCTGCTCGGCTTCACTACAGTAACATTAATAACCGCATCCATGAACGTGATTTGAGTCCTATTTTCCACCGGCTGTGAGGTGAAGACCACATGTCCCAAGATGCTGCGCTCAAACTTTGCGTCATCAAACTACGCCTTTGTTTTGAATAGGCGCCCTCCAGTGGACGGAAAGTTGCATAGTGCACCTTTAAGATAACGTACAACACTTTGTAAATCTTTTGCATACCATTTAATCATTTATGAATGTATGTATATCTCATGTTCCCTTTACTTTGGTCTGTTCATAGAACACGAGATGAGAGCACCATGACTGTTTTATCATCAGTTTTAATGCAGCACCGAACACCCTGTCAGACTGTCAACTTCATACACCACAACTCCGTAATGTCCCCGTCCTCTAGCGGGACGCTGCTGTAATAGCATCAAACGAACATACAATTACTACAACAGTATGCATATACTTCAATATACCGGTATGTTTTAAAAGCACATGGTGACAAGGGAACATCAAATTTTTTTTTTTTAAATAAAAAATGAAAGGGTGATTCACACTCGAAGAGGCTGCTCATATTTGTGTTTTTTATATCACGTATGTTTTCTATGTTAAACTATTTTCTTGTATATTGTGATTTCTCTGCTCAATTTTTGATGCTCCTTGACCCTTTTTGAATTGTAACTGAATTGGGGAGAAAATAAGGATGATTTACTTTCTAAGAGGAAAAAAAGATAAAGCATCTACACTATGCAGAATTAAGTCTCTCATAACTGGAGCCACCGGTTGCATATTAAAGTTTTTTTTTTTCATAGACATCATTTATTTATAAATTAACACATTTCTCACATTCACTTCTTCAATGAAAGAATATTGTTGACTTGTGCCATCCATAGGCTCTGTGTTATAAAACTGTTATAATTCTGAGACAGGAACAGATTTTAAAACATAGATTTCAAAGGTTTGTCTCAGCTTAATAAATTAAAAGAAACGGGATCTATATTGGAATGAGACAGATGTTTTCAGCAGCTCGGTTAACGGAGCTGCTGTTGTTTCTCTCGGTTATTTTTTTTGGAGTAACCGAGCGCCCCCTGGAGGAAACAAGCGAGTAACATTTGCTGCACAATGAAAGCGGTAGGTGTTCACGACAGCTGAGAGCGCGTTTGCGGCAGCTGAAGATGTGAAGACAGATGAGAGAACGGACAAACTACAAGAGGTAAACAAACACTTAACTAACGTCATATGCTGGATTCAGTCAACATTTGATTGAATATATGTGTAAGGTTAGTTAAACATGTTGATGACACAAATAACAGTGGGATGTGAATGTTTGTATAAATATCTACATAGTTCATATTGTTAGATTAACAAGAGCTGTGAAAAATAACCAAATAGTGTAGGAATATATGACAAACACTCAGATCATAATATTTTACTGCAGTTATATTCACAGTTTGACTGTAAAAAATGACAGAATTCAGAGCTGCCAACTTTTCAAAAAAACTTAGAGTGAGATTTGGTGGGGCCAACCAAAATGTTGCCGTACAAAGCAAAAATTGCAAAAATAAATAAACAAATAAATAATAATAATAGCTCTCTCTCTATATGCATCAGCATTTGAATGGGGTACTATTGTTTGTTTGTTTTTTCCATCTATATGACGGTTTGTATATACATCCTATAGACACACGCAATTTTAAAGCACTATAGAGACAGTGGCGTAACTTAGTAATGACGGGCCCAGTGAGGGTATGACAAAAATGGTAACACTTTAGTTTAGGGTCCAATTCTATATTAGGATATTGGCTGTTTATTGTTACTTATAAATCAAATATTAAGGCCTTATTCTGTATAGGACCTACATCCCTTAATCATAATAAAGGCACGGTTTTCTAATCACTGAGATTCCAAATGTAAGGTAGTTAGGGGGGTTCGGGGGCAAGCACCCCCGAGAAATCATAGAAATGATTTCTATGATCTACATATGTGCATTTTAATATGTTCTGAAGACCAACATTTTTTTGAAAACTATAGCTTAAAAACCATGTCAGGGACAATTTTCAAGTAAATCTGGTTAACTGATATTTATGAATTGAGTTTTATGAATCATTTACATAGACATGTTAATTTATTGAAGGCGACTGGGAAAGGTAACTACATTTATTAAATTAATTCACAATATGCACACATTCATTAGGCTACTAATCTTATGCCCAATACAGGCAGAAAAAAATACTGAGCTATTTAATTTAAGGCTACAAATGGAATTGATTTAGACCATTTTAGAACATTACGTCTAAAGAAAGCTTGAAATTGCTACTTTTAAATCAAACAATTCACATTTTAGAGGGAAGTGTGAGTGGAGCTCGCTGGCATACAACGGAATATCTAGCGCAGCGTCACACCAGTCTGCTTCGCTCACATGCTCTGATGAAAAGGTGGTCAGTATCCTAAGCGTGGCGGTTGAGTGCGAATGCCGTGTGATTTTCGAATCTGAAACCAGTGCATTTCATTTGAAATGTGTGTGCCACAATATCATGTGGAGTCACTTTGTCGCCAGTGGCCCGTTTGCGATGTTGGTAGGGTTGCACTGAAGTTACGCCCCCTGACTAGAGGCATGATTTTCTCTAAATAGAACAAATTGATTATAGATCATCAACCTACGGCATACTTTTACAGGGAAGAAAAAGGAAAAAATATGTCTGTCCTGTCTGTTGTGCGGCTCTTTTTTTGCTGTGGCTGATCTAAAAAAAATTTTTTTGTAGTAAAACTAGTTAAGTTACGTTCAAGCTACCCTTATGAAAAAGTAGCTACACTACTTTCAAAAAGTAGCTAGCTATATTGAAACTACTTTATTCTTCTTCTTTTTTTACAATGATATTGTTACAAATAACTGAATAACTGTTAATGAAGAATGTTGTAATATTTGGGGTTCCAAGCAACATAATGCAATGTAATTATGATTTCAAAGAGTATTGGGTGAATTCGGGTTTATTGGGACACTTTTTCCCAGTCATTTCAATGGGAAAAACTGTCAGAATTATTGGACAAAATTCTGAAATATAGCCTATATCTCAAACTGGCTGTCAAAGTGCAAAATGGCTACAATCGATTATGAGTGGCTCATCAGGTAGATCTATAGATAAACTTTCAGGCATTTGACCGACAGGGTTGACACTTCAGCGTGAGAAATCAGGGGAGTGGCGTGTGAGCGTGTGAAACCAATCAAATGCGCGTGTCTCACGGCCAATGCGTGAGAGTTGGCAGCTCTGCAATAATTCAAACCCTAATAGCTTTTTGTATAAAAAGATTTCCTCAAATAATAGTTAGTCCACAGTCAACTCAAGTCAGCACGTTAAGGTATTGTTGTCTGTTACCACGGCAACTACTAGTGTCCAGGAATTAACCATAGACTGTAAAAAAATTATGAACGCATTTCTCGTGTAAATGCACACATGACGAGCGGCAAAATTGCAAGAAAAGCTTGTTGTTTACTGAAAATTGATAAAAATCATTCAATATCCTTTTTTTTAGAATAAATGTATCAAAACATCAATAAAATAGTTCTCAGATATTTTTTTTTTAGAGTTGCATCAAAATTGTATTTAACAATTGTATGGATTTGAAATATAGGGATCTGTTTTAATGTACCCAGGTGTACCTAAAATAAAAAGTTTAATATACAGGTTAGTGGCTCTTTATTTCTTTTTAATTACCCACTTATGTTCACTGTTCTTTTATAAATACCTATAGTTTTTGTATTAAATCTATATTAATCTAAGTTTAATCGAGAATTAAAAATCAATTAAAGGCTCTTTAATGCACGTGTGGAGCGAAGGCTGGCCCGTGTAGACCGATCAAACAGACGAGCTACTGGAGCTCAAATTGCTCAAGAAGTTAATTCTTGTTCTGATAGAAAGGTGTCAGAATACACAGAGCATCTCAGTTTTTTTGCGTATAGGGCTGCATAGCCCCAGACCAGTCAGGATGCCCATGCTGACCCCTGTCCACCACCGAAAGCACCCACAGTGGCACGGGAGCATCAGAGCTGGACCACGGAGCAATGGAAGAAGGTGGCCTCGTCTGATGAATCACGTTTTCTTTTAGATCAGGTGGATGGCCGGGTGCAGGGAACACATGGCCCCAGGATGCACTATGGGAAGAAGGAAAGCCGGCGGAGGCAGTGTGATGCTTTGGGCAATGTTCTGCTGGGAAACTTTGAGTCCTGTTACTTTAACACGTATCACCTGCCTAAGCATTGTTGCAGACCATTTACACCCTTTCATGGAAACGGTATTCCCTGGTGACTGTGGCTCTTTCAGCAGGATAATGCTCCTGACACAAAGCATAAATGGTTCAGGTATGGTTTGAGGAGCACAGGTGTTGACTTGGTCTCCAAATTCCCTGATCTCAATCTGTAACACTGCCACAGTAAAGCCCTGCACGATGCTCACATATATATACACTCACCTAAAGGATCATTAGGAACACCATACTAATACTAATACTAATACCCCCTTTTGCCTTCAGAACTGCCTTAATTCTACGTGGCATTAATTCAACAAGGTGCTGAAAGCATTCTTTAGAAATGTTGGCCCATATTGATAGGATAGCATCTTGCAGTGGATGGAGATTTGTGGGATGCACATCCAGGGCACGAAGCTCCCGTTCCACCACATCCCAAAGATGCTCTATTGGGTTCAGATCTGGGGACTGTGGGGGCAATTTTAATTCAGTGAACTCATTGTCATGTTCAAGAAACCAATTTGAAATTATTTGAGCTTTGTGACATGGTGCATTATCCTGCTGGAAGTAGCCACCAGAGGATGGGTACATGGTGGTCATAAAGGGATGGACATGTTCAGAAACAATGCTCAGGTAAGCCGTGGCATTTAACAATGCCCAATTGCCACTAAGGGGCCTAAAGTGTGCCAAGAAAACATCCCCCACCCCATTACACCACCACCACCAGCCTGCACAGTGGTAACAAGCCATGATGGATCCATGCTCTCATTCTGTTTACGCCAAAAATGTGTTTCAAATATTTTGACATTTGGCCGCTTCAAATACACTATAGTGGCAAACGTTTTGGGACACTTGCCTTTACACGCACATCAACTTTATTATTATTTATTTATTTATTTTAAATGATGTACTATTCTGGGGACCGTTCTTTGTACGTGGCTAACTTGGTTAGCTGGATTTGATTATTGACAATTTGGCTTGATCTTGGATTGTTTGGTTTTTCGAAGCTCATCCTGGACTTGCTGTCATAGCATCAGGTCCGCAAGCTTAAACCTGCTCGGGAGCTTATTTCATATAGACAGGATTAGATTGCATCTTGAGGTGATATTTAAAATCTGTCCCAGCCGCTGCTACTTTACAAGACTTAATTACTGAACCAGGGGCAATAATAATTTAAAATAATAATAAATATAAAAGTTTATTTGAAAATAATATTTTAATGGTAAATGTACTGCATTTATTTAGCGCTTTTATCCAAAGCGCTTTACATTTTTGCCTCACATTCACCCATTCATACACCGACGGCGATGTCAGCCATGTAGTGCGCCATCCAGCTCATTGGGAGCAGCTGGGGTTAGGTGTCTTGCTCATGGACACTTCGACACTTGGTCAGGTGGAACCGGGGATTGAACCACCAACCTTCTGGTTTGTAGACAATCTACATGAACCAGTGAGCCACTGCCACCAATAATGTTGTATAATATTTGCGTATAGACACAGCCACTTGATTGAGAGATTTATTTGTGAATTGTGATGAAATGATTACTTTATAGCTGTATTGGATGTTTACACACATTGTGCTGTTAATCTTCGTCGTGCATTAATTTGAGTGATGACGGATAATATGGGAGTGGCTTGATGCAGCGCAAGAGATGCAGATCATTTGATCTTGACTGTTAAGAAACTTGAATTAATACTACCATACAACCAACCTGATTTAAATTGAAAATTAAAAATGAAATTAAAACATTTAAATAAAAAAGTAAAGTGTGTACAAATATTATAGAATTGGGAATATAAATAATGGGAATCATGTTCATCAAAACAGTGCACATGTAATTTATTTAAAGGGGGGGTGAAATGCTGTTTCATGCATACTGATCTTTTTACACTGTTAAAGACTTGGAATCCCATACTAAACATAGACAAAGTTTCAAAAGTTAAGGTGGACGTTTGATGGGAGTATTTCTTTGTCAAA
Organism: Pseudorasbora parva; assembly: GCF_024679245.1. Classification (NCBI taxonomy): domain Eukaryota; kingdom Metazoa; phylum Chordata; class Actinopteri; order Cypriniformes; family Gobionidae; genus Pseudorasbora; species Pseudorasbora parva. Next base: position 42,555,474 of record NC_090179.1, read on the forward strand.
AATACTGCTTCCGGTTAGTCATAAGTTTCGGCAAGTTTTTTGCGATCATGCGTCCCCTTTGACGTTAATGGGGGCGGAATTTCCTTGTATGGGCCTTACGGACAATTCTACCGGAAGCGCGAGAGAGAGGAAGAGAGCGAAAGTAACAGGCTACGCCCATCAAAGCGCTGGCTTGTAGGATGCTGGACAGGTGATGTGCACATAACAATGTCACCAAAAAAGTGCGTTTTTGGTTGCCAGACCAAGACAGTCCTGCACAGATTCGCCAAAAACCCCGCGTTAAGGCAACAGTGGATGTAATTTGCTTTTCCGGATCAGCAACTGAGTTGCGTGAATGTTTATATCTGTTCGCTGCATTTCGGTGCCGACTGTTTCATAAACAAGGCCCAGCGCGACGCCGGATTTTCCCAATCGCCTAATGCTGAATGATGGAGCAGTCCCAACGTTAGAAGGGTGAGTGAGACTGCTTCAAATGTCTGTGTTTTTTTTAGTCCGCTTTACACAAACCACGCGTAAACACACAAACACACGTGCACAACTGCACTTCCCACATGTACACCTTCAAAGACAAAAATACGACGATATAATTCAAGTATAAATATGTAAATAACACAAGCCGCTAAGCATATTATATAGTTAGTGTATAACTTGTACCACATACAGACGTCCTGCTCTAGTCGTTTTTGCTGCTGCTCCTGTTCAACTGCAGCCTCTGGGTCTGATTCCGGATCATAGATGTATGGCTGTATCTGATTAAAAGCCATATTTTTATTTTGAATAAAGTTTTTTTCCCGCTGTTAGGGATGACACAGCTTTACGACGCACTCGACTCAACATAGCAGCAGCAAGCACACGTCATTATTTAGCTCCGCTCACACGACACGCCCCCACCCGTTCGGCTTTTTTCGGAAAGACTCGGAGCAGCGCATCTTTCTTATATAATTATTAAAAAAATAAAGACTTTTCGGAGATATGCAGGATGCAATGCTACTCTATAGGTACTCAAGATTGACATGACACTGACTGAAACTGAGTGTTTCACCCCCCCTTTAACTTTTATGTTGGTTTGGTCGTTTGTCTGTTTCCTTATAAAGGTCCAGAAAATAGTTTTTTCTTTTTTTTTCTTTGCCAGGTGGCTTTTTTAATTATATGGTGTCTGTAATACGTTCGATAATGTAAGGAAAGAAGAGGATACGGGGGTCGGCTGGACGGTTGATGCGTTTCTTTATTTCTTAACTCAATAGTCAAAACACACTCAATAGTGTGGCTTCTCTCAGACTCATAACACAATGATCACTTCCGGGTCGGCACTTCCGGCTTCCGGTAGCTCAGTCTCTGGGTGTGTGTGGCATCAACCGTCCGGTCTCTCTCTCTCTCTGGCTTCCGGTTCCACTGGCGTTTTATCCTCTCTCCATGCCCATTACTGGAACAAGATACAGGTGTTATCAATCTGCGTCCAACCCACTCACTTACCGCTCATCCCGCGGCTCTCTCTCCCGCTGCAGACCTCGCTAAACCACGCCCCCCTTGCCACATACCCCCACCGCCCGACTCAGGCCGGGGAGCCGTCCGGCCTGCAGTCCCCCCCTCCCCCCATTTCTGGAGAGGAAGTCGGCCACAGCCATCTTGAGCACCCGGCCTGTGGACCACCTGGAACTTAAAAGGCTGAAGAGCTAGATACCAACGGGTGATCCGCGCGTTGGTATCCTTTATGCGGTGGAGCCATTGGAGAGGAGCGTGGTCCGAACAGAGGGTGAACTCCCGCCCCAGAAGGTAGTAGCGGAGGGTGAGAACGGCCCACCTGATGGCAAGGCACTCTTTTTCGATGGTGCTGTACTTAGCCTCTCTCTTTGAGAGCCTACGGCTAATGTACAGCACCGGCCGCTCTCCCCCCTCCACCTCCTGGGCCAGGACTGCGCCCAGCCCCCTGTCCGACGCGTCAGTCTGCAACAAGAAAGGGAGAGAAAAGTCAGGGGAGTGTAAAAGCGGCCCGCCACATAGAGCAGCCTTATCTTGGGTGAAAGCCTGCTGGCACGGCTCCGTCCACTGGACCGTATCTGGTAGCCCCTTTCTAGTAAGGTCAGTCAAAGGGCTGGTGAGGTCCGAATAATTTGGTATAAACCGTCTATAATATCCCGCCAGCCCCAAGAACTGCCTTACCTCCTTTTTGGTCTTGGGTCTCGGACAGGTTGCAATCGCGGCGGTCTTATCAATTTGGGGACGCACCTGTCCATGACCCAAGTGGAAGCCCAGATACCTTACTTCCACCCGCCCAATCGCACACTTCTTCGGGTTGGCCGTGAGCCCCGCTCCTCTCAGCGACCTCAAGACCGCCCTGACATGCTGCATATGCCGCTGCCAATCGTGACTGTAAATCACGATATCATCCAGATAGGCAGCAGCATATGCGGCATGGGGACGCAAAATCCTGTCCATGAGGCGCTGGAAGGTAGCGGGCGCCCCGAACAAACCGAAAGGAAACGTGACAAATTGGTGCAATCCAAACGGCGTGGTGAAAGCTGTCTTTTCTTTGGACAATGGAGACAAGGGGATCTGCCAATAGCCCTTTGTTAAGTCCAATGTCGAATAAAATTGAGCCGTGCCCAGCCGATCAAGCAACTCGTCAACCCGCGGCATTGGATAAGCGTGGAATTTCGACACTGCATTCACCTTGCGATAGTCCACACAGAACCTGACCGAGCCGTCGGTCTTAGGGACCAAAACTATCGGGCTCGCCAAGTCACTGTTGGACTCCTCTATTACTCCCATATCGAGCATTGCCCCTAATTCCTCCTGAACCACCTTTTTCTTGTGTTCAGGCAAGCGATACGGCCGGCTGCAAACTACCACGCCCGGCTCGGTGGGTTGATGTTGGTCGCGGTGGAGGGCCGCGAGAGAGGTGATGATATCCGCAAATGGCGTGGCAGAAGACGGCTGCATGGCGGCGGCGCTGTCCTGCTTCCTTCCCGGGTTTCGGCACCAGTGTAATACGTTCGATAATGTAAGGAAGGAAGAGGACACGGGGGTCGGCTGGACGGTTGATGCGTTTCTTTATTTCTTAACTCAATAGTCAAAACACACTCAATAGTGTGGCTTCTCTAGAAAGCACGCCACTTTTCAAACGCGTCCTTCTAGGCATTGGTTAAACGGGTCGTGTACGTGGCCTTGTGGACGCTGCGCCCTGCCCCCTCAAATTTTTTTAGGGGCGGGGCAACAACGTCCGGCGGCCCTCGCCGGCCGCCTGACTGACCCTGACCAATTTTGGTGGGCCTGACCCTCTCAGGGGCCCGACGGGAGCCCGCAGAAGTTTGGGGCCACAAAAAGCAGTTCGTCCTTTCTCCACAGGGTGGCAATACGCCGTCCCACTCCAGGATTACGACAGTGACATTCATTTATATGGCGGGGTGGACACATTCTCATCCCACAAAACCGTTATTTGTCCACTTACCCACTAAAGTGACGGAATGACCCCTAGCCCCCAGCTGACCAATGTTGACCACCGCCCCACCCCCAGGCCACGCCCCCCATCCCACAAAACCACTATTTGTCCACTTACCCACTAAAGTGACGGAATGACCCCTAGCCCCCAGCTGACTAATGCTGACCACCGCCCCACCCCCAGGCCACGCCCCCCATCCCACAAAACCACTATTTGTCCATTTACCCACTAAAGTGACAGATTGACCCCTAGCCCCCAGCTGACCAATGCTGACCAACGCCCCACCCCCAGGCAACGCCCCCCATCCCACAAAACCATTATTTGTCCACTTACCCACTAAAGTGACGGAATGACCCCAGCCCCCAGCTGACCGATGCTGACCACCGCCCCACCCCTAGGCCACGCCCCCCATCCCACAAAACCACTATTTGTCCATTTACCCACTAAAGTGACAGATTGACCCCTAGCCCCCAGCTGACTAATGCTGACCACCGCCCCACCCCCAGGCCACGCCCCCCATCCCACAAAACCACTATTTGTCCACTTACCCACTAAAGTGACGGAATGACCCCAGCCCCCAGCTGACCGATGCTGACCACCGCCCCACCCCCAGGCCACGCCCCCCATCCCACAAAACCACTATTTGTCCATTTACCCACTAAAGTGACAGATTGACCCCTAGCCACCAGCTGACCAATGCTGACCAACGCCCCACCCCCAGGCAACGCCCCCCCATCCCACAAAACCACTATTTGTCCACTTACCCACTAAAGTGACGGAATGACCCCTAGCCCCCAGCTGACCGATGCTGACCACCGCCCCACCCCCAGGCCCCGCCCCCCAGCCCACAAAACCACTATTTGTCCACTTACCCACTAAAGTGACGGAATGACCCCTAGCCCCCAGGTGAAGAAAACATCCCACTTCTGATTTATTCAGTGGATTCCTTGTTAAGGCCCTGTGGACACATGTTAATTAAGTGTATGTTTCATAAATATGAACAATATTATTGATAAAACCACCTCTGCTGTACTCTACACACTCAGTGGAACCAATCCATGTCTGTTTCATGTCACAATAGTATATAGTTTGAATAAAAACTGAATGTCCACGAAACCAGTATCAAGGGCCCACTGGATACATCAGAAATGGGATGTTTTTGTGTTAGTAAAAAACAACAAGAAAACATCCCACTTCTGATGTATTCAGTGGACACCTTGTAAAGGGCCTGTGGACACATGTTAATTAAGTGTATTGTTAATAATTATTACCAACATTATTGATAACACCACCTCTACTGTACTCTACACAATCAGTGGAACCAATCCGTGTCTGTTTCATGTAACAATAGTGTATAGTTTGAATAAAAACTGAATGTCGACGAAACCAGTATCAAGGGACCACCGGATACATCAGAAATGGGATGTTCCTGTAATATTTGGTGCCAAAAAGGGGAAACATCTCAATTGCAATGTATTCAGTGCACTCCAGATAGTGCTTAGGTAGATTTTTTTTTAAATTCAAGTTCTTGTCATGATATGAACTATTAACTGCACTCAGAAGGTGCCCCTGAGTCCATAGCATCAAGTTTCACCACAAAATTCCACTGTCCATGAACCTAGTATTTTGTATAATGGGAAAAGTTGCATGTGGGATCCCCATATCTCAGATCTGGAGGGGTCTAGAGAGCCAGGACTTGCATTCCTGTCTATGTCTCAGTGCCTTCTATTAGAATCCAGAGTTTAAAGAAGATCTGAGAAACTCGAAAATTTTCCACAAAAAAACTCAAAGGGTATGCCTTACAGATTTTTTGGGTGGGAAAAAAAATTGTTTCCAATTTTCTCAAAACTCTGGATTCTGATAGAGGGCACTGAGACGTAGACAGAAATCCAAGTTTAGTGGTGCTAGAACCTTTCAGAGCTGAGATACAGAGATCCCACATGCAATTGATCCCATTCTACAAAATACAGGGTTCATGGACAGAGGAATTCTGGGATGAAACTTGATGCTGCCGACTCAGGGGGCCCTGCTGAGTGCAGATAAATAGGTTTCATCAGAATATGTTGGCAGGAAAGATTAATACTGTTCCTGTATTGGTGCAAAAACAAGAAAACATCCCACTTCTGATGTATTCACTGGACTCTTTGTAATGGACTTGTGGACACATGTTAATTAAGTGTATTGTTAATAATTATTACCAATATTATTGATAAAACCACCTCTACTGTACGCTACACACTCAGTGGAACCAATCCGTGTCTGTTTTATGTCACAATAGTGTATAGTTTGCATAAAAACTGAATGTCCACGAAACCAGTATCAAGGGCCCACTGAATATATCAGAAATGGGATGTTTTTGTGTTAGTAAAACACAACAAGAAAACATCCCACTTCTGATGTATTCAGTGGACACCTTGTAAAGGCCCTGTGGACACATGCTAATAAAGTGTATATTTCATAAATATCATCAATATTGTTGATAAAATCACCTATACTGTACTCTACACACTCAGTGGAACCAATCCGCGTCTGTTTTATGTCACAATAGTGTATAGTTTGCATAAAAACTGAATGTCCACGAAACCAGTATCAAGGGCCCACTGAATACATCAGAAATGGGATGTTTTTGTATTAATTGGTGAAAAAAACAAGAAAACATCCCACTTCTGATGTATTCAGTGGACACCTTGTAAAGGCCCTGTGGACACATGTTAATTACGTGTATTTTTCATAATTATAGTCAATATTTCATATAAAACCACCTCTACTGTACTCTACACACTCAGTGGAACCAATCCGTGTCTGTTTCATGTCACAATAGTGTATAGTTTGCATAAAAACTGAATGTCCACGAAACCAGTATCAAGGGCCCATTAAAAACATCAGAAGTGGGATGTTTCTGTACTAATTGGTGAAAAAAACAAGAAAACATCCCACCTCTGATGTATTCAGTGGACACCTTGTAAAGGCCCTGTGGACACATGCTAATAAAGTGTATATTTCATAAATATCATCAATATTGTTGATAAAATCACCTATACTTTACTTTACACACTCAGGGGAACAAAGCCATGTCTGTTGCATGTCACAATAGTGTATAATTTGAATAAAAACTGAGTGTACACGGAAGCAGTATCAAGGGCCCATTAAAAACATCAGAAGTGGGATGTTTCTGTACTAATTGGTGAAAAAAACAAGAAAACATCCCACCTCTGATGTATTCAGTGGACACCTTGTAAAGGCCCTGTGGACACATGTTAATTAAGTGTATTTTTCATAATTATAGTCAATATTTCATATAAAACCACCTCTACTGTACTCTACACACTCAGTGGAACCAATCCGTGTCTGTTTCATGTCACAATCGTGTATAGTTTGCATAAAAACTGAATGTTCATGGCAGTAAAGGCCCCCAAGTAAGAGCCCCATCCATTCACTCAAAGGGAAAATGGACAAATAGTGCATTGGTGGGATAAAATACCCCATTTGACCCCAAAAATGTTCAGAAGTGGACGATTAAAAGGTCTCTGTAACAACATATAAAAGAGCCAAATTCATCAAAGTTTGGGAAGGGCCTTAAAAAAAAATCAGCAAAAATATTCAGTGAAAAATACAAACATGTGCTTTTCCCTCCTTTTGACCTTTTGACCCCTGAACGGGGTCGTAGGGCCACCAAACTTTTCCGCCCACTCCAGGGGCCGTGACGATAAGAAAAATGGCGCCCCCTAGTCGATCGGCCCTTTCGAAGTGGTGTACATGAAACCACTAGGGTAAGCCCATTGAAATAAATGGGGGGTGGGAGTTTTTTACAAAGGTGCTAGGGGCCCCAAATTTTGCACAGTGGCTCCTGGGGGCCCCTCGGGCGACATACTGAGAGCGCCAGGCTGTAGAGCGCAGGCAAAAAAAATTCAGCCTTTAAACCTAATCTCTCACTCAGGCCTCTGTCACTCTTACAAAGACAGAGGATTTCAAGTGATTTTTGGATGCAAGAAAGGAACTTTTTTCGAGAATGTCTTACGTTAACACGCTTCAGGGCCCTCAGTCGGGGGCCCCTGGAGAGTCGAAATCTCAAATCTCAAGGGCCTTAGACCTTCCGTCTCCGTACGGGGGCCGTCCCACGCTCTATTTAATCACGGAATGCTTTGATGGACGCATGGATGCTTTTTTGACCTTTTGACCCCTGAACGAGGTCGTAGAGCCACCAAACTTTTCTGCCCACTCCAGGGGCCCGTGACGATAAAAAAAATGGCGCCCCCTAGTCGATCGGCCCTTTCGAAGCGGTGTACATGAAACCACTAGGGTAAACCCATTCAAATAAATGGGGGGTGGGAGTTTTTTACAAAGGTGCTAGGGGCCCCAAATTTTGCACAGTGGCTCCTGGGGGCCCCCCGGGCGACTGAGAGCGCCTGGCTGTAGAGTGCAGGCAAAACAAATTCAGCCTTTAAACCTAATCTCTCACTCAGGCCTCTGTCACTCTTACAAAGACAGAGGATTTCAAGTGATTTTTGGATGCAAGAAAGGAACTTTTTTCGAGAATGTCTTATGTTAACACGCTTCGGGGCCCTCAGTCGGGGGCCCCTGGAGAGTTGAAATCTCAAATCTCAAGGGCCTAAGACCTTCCGTCTCCGTACGGGGGCCATCCCACGCTCTATTTAATCACGTAATGTTTTGATGGACGCGCGGGCGCTTTTTTGACCTTTTGACCCCTGAACGAGGTTGTAGGGCCACCAAACTTTTCCGCCCACTCCAGGGGCCCGTGGCGATAAGAAAAATGGTGCCCCCTAGTCGATCGGCCCTTTCAAAGCAATTTTCCTACACGTCCCACTTACCCTTTAAATAACGGGTCCGTGTACGGGTCCTGCCTCGGCCCCTAGGGGACGCCAGACCTAGGGGCGTCGAACACTTGTCCGTGGGGCCCTCTGTAACAACATATAAAAGAGCCAAATTCATCAAAGTTTGGGAAGGGCCTTAAAAAAAATCTGCAAAAATATTCAGTGGAAATCATAAACATGTGCTTGTTGCTTTTTGAACCTCTCGATCCCTGAATAAGGTCGTAGGGCCACCAAACTTTTCCGCCCACTCCAGGGGCCCGTGACGATAAGAAAAATGGCGCCCCCTAGTCGATTGGCCCTTTCGAAGCAGTGTACATGAAACCACTAGGGTAAGCCCATTCAAATAAATGGGGGGTGGGAGTTTTTTACAAAGGGGCTAGGGGCCCCAATTTTGACAGGGAGTTTCGTGGGGCTCCCTGTAATGCCTCGGCGAGAGCTGCAGTCACTCTGAGCGACTTTACACTGGATGTCCTAAAACGGTTGGGTGGGCTGCGTCGGTGAGCATCCGTAGGTCCAACGAACCTGACCCTTGCCCTAAGAACATGAAGACAAGCTTTTTGTAAACTTAGTAGGGAAGCGGACAAATAGTGGGTTAGTGGGACTCAGGGGGGCGGTCCCGGAAGGCGTGGCAGTGGGGCGAGCGGTCATTGGGGGTCAATGGGTCATTCCGCCACTATAGTAGGGAAGCGGACAAATAGTGGTTTAGTGGGACTGGGGGCGGGGTCCTGGTAAGCGCAGGGACCGAACATTGGGGTCAAAGGTCCATTCCATCACTATAGTAGGGAAGCGGACAAATAGTGGGTTAGTGGGAAGGGGCCCGCTGCCCGAGTGGCCCCATGTACCCAGTAACGAGATGGACA